>NW_024420361.1:3107603-3128975 GCF_014898765.1 Herpailurus yagouaroundi
ATTTCCTTAAGGAAATTCTCATTTTTTGGTAACATTTTTTCCCCAAAGATATTAATCATAGACATTTTAAAACTGATGAACTCTTGTTCACCATTGGGATCTTTTTCTCTAGTCTTTTCTTTTTACTCTTGGACTTGATCTTTTATTCCATCTCTCCTAATGACCAGGAACTTTTAATCCTTCACTTGACACCATACATCAAAAATGGCAGATGCAGGGGCGCCTGGGTGGCGCAGTCGGTTAAGCGTCCGACTTCAGCCAGGTCACGATCTCGCGGTCCGTGAGTTCGAGCCCCGCGTCAGGCTCTGGGCTGATGGCTCAGAGCCTGGAGCCTGTTTCCGATTCTGTGTCTCCCTCTCTCTCTGCCCCTCCCCCGTTCATGCTCTGTCTCTCTCTGTCCCAAAAATAAATAAAAACGTTGAAAAAAAATTAAAAAAAAAAAATAAAAGCAGATGTAGTAACCCAGAAAGATCAATATTATAATCTCTTTATTTGGTGTTAAATTACTGTGGATTCATTGAATTATTATATTGCGGAGGTTTTTCAGCAGCATTAACTTAAAAACCAAATACATGTTATTTGGAATGGTATATCCTAATTTTCCTGTCTTGGCCCTTTGTGGTTACCCATAAAGGCAATTTACATTAAGAATGTATAATGACCACTCAGATAACAGTTTCAAAGTTGGTAATGACTTAAAATGAAGAAAATGAGAAGAAGATGTAAAAAGCATTTGGATATAGTATGTGTCTAAAATATGTAATATTATTAATTGTTTTTATAACTCCAACTAATTTTATATACATCCATAAAAGAATATGGACCTGTTGTCAAGGAACAAAACATACTCTGAGTTAAAAATATCCAAGTGATAGGCAAGTATTTTATATTCCTCGTGAACTAGTACCAAAATAATAGACTTTCAGTTGTCAAATATACCTAGCCAGTACATGTACATGATCTCACTGATGACATTTTCATTAGCTTTTCTTTGGTAACCTTTAATATACACAGTTACTTTTTAAATTCCTTTGCCACTAAGGGAAAGAATGAATGGTAGAGAATGCACAGTGAGGTTTTTTTTTCCAATGTTTACTCAAAGGAAGAGAAATATACTAATATCCTTGCTTTGCTGGTTTTATTATATTATATCATATATCATTTTCTATAATTATATTAATATTGTTCTTATAGTCCTGCATTAAATCCTTTATCAGACTATATCTTACTGATAGTGCAAAACCTTATTAAATAAGATTGTATAATATACCATAGCACAAGGTATGAATGATTTCTCTGTTTTATGTTCAATTATTTCACCAGTTTTCATATATAATGTGTACCCAACAGAAACCAAGTTTTCCTCTCTTCCTGTGATAATTTTTATTTTATTTTATTTTATTTTATTTTATTTTATTTTATTTTTATTATTTTAGAGATAGAGCATGAACAGGGGAGAGGGACAGAAGGAGAGATAGAATCTTAAGCAGGCTCCACACTCAGCGTGGGGCCCAAAGTGAGGCTCTATCCCATGATCCTGGGATCATGACTTGAGCCACAATCAAGAGTTGGACACCCAACAGGAGTCCCTTCTTCCTGTAATAACTTTTAGTGGTAATCTCTCTATCCTAGATTTGTAAAATCCTAATAATAGTGTACTATATTTACAAAATACTTTAAGTTTACAAATGATTTTAATGCTTATGATGAATATATAAGGTGATAACAGTGACTCTTTCTTATTTTACAGATAAAGAAGCGAAGATCGAGAGAAGTTAAGTGACTTTCATAATACTACACTGATAGCAACTGACCCTGCCAACCAAGAACTAGAAATTTTCTGCCACCTATTCCATTCTTCCTTCTGCTAAAACACACTGCCTTACCATCTATCTAATCAAATATATTTTATTATTCCATCCATGGCTTAGTTATAACTCTATCTTTTCAAGATATTTTTCAGTATTAGAAGTAGTATTTGTAGTATTAGGATAATCAATTCACTCAGAGGTTGATTACACAATAGAAAGACTTTTGTCCCCTTTTTAAATTCTTTGTGGGCATGCAATAAACCCAGAATGATGTAACCAATGCTCTTGAGTTGCTTTTCAGTGTGGCCTCTCTTCCAACCTAATAAGAGATTAAGTCCTTTTAGGAATAAACCCTACCTCTTCATATAAGATAATCAATTCTTAAAATGAATTACAGTGTATACCTAGCCTACAAATACTGCTTTCTAAATATAGGACACTTGATGAATTTCCCACAGTGAGATATTGATGTATTATAAGATAAAAATGAGTAATTCTATACTATCAATTCAAAAATTTTAATAAATATTAAAATATTAAATATAACTCTACAAAAATACTGTCAATTGCTTAATGTTAGGGTAATGGAGTAGAAATATAAGTAATCTCATAGTTTCAGACAGAAAAATCTAAATGGATTCCATGACTCTGAAGACAATGCTACCTCACAGTTAATTTATGACCTAATTGAATATCCTATTAGGAGTTGGCTTTCATAAACAATGACCATATATCTTCCAAACATCTCTTTCTATGCTATAACTACAGACTTATTATGATGAACTAAAAAATATAACCAGAGACTGGGGACAGCATACCTTTCTTGGAAGGAACCCTGAGTAGTGCCTATACCAAAGAAACTATTCTCTGCCTCTATAAATCCATTTTCTTTGAGCATACTGAGACAATCTGTTTAAAGCAAATGAAAAATAATCTATCCTAAAGAGGTACTGATCAGAAAATGATGGTTGACAGAGTAACTATCTCTACACTGCCACCTAGTTTTAAAAACCATCTGAGAAAGGATACAGAACAAGAAATAAAATAACAATGCTCTGATAACAGCAGCCATGGTGATGTCTTCTCTTAATACATTCAATTGCAAAATGTAGCTCAAATTTCAACTTGAGGATATCCAACTTTAACATTTCTTAAAAGTTCCATAGACTAAAAATTCATAGCCTACCTGTTGATCATTAAAAAACAACAAAACTTTCTAATGTGGTAAGTGTATGCTTAAAATTCAGAATTGGGTTTAATCAGGTTAGTCTTTCGGGATTATTTCAAAGATGTACTCTAGCTTACAGAGCTGGCTTAAAATGACAGCTTAAATAGAATCAGTTTTGGAAGTTGTTTGCTTTGGTTATAATTAGTGAGATGAAAAGACCAAAATGAAGTGAATGGCATTGAGTTGCCACATAGAGAAATGATGACACTGAGCACTGGTTCTTCCCAAAGGACTCCACAATCAACATCAGGTTATCACTTACAGATGTTAACTGAACATAATTTTCTATATTTAAAAACCTCTATGCAGACACATATTTTCTCTTCTGATAATTCCAACATACCTCATTACACAGCCATAAGAATGTCTAAAATGAAAATATGAATAATACCAAATGTTAATAATGAAGTTAAAAAACTCGACCTCTCACACTCTGTTTGCTGGTGAGAGTATAAAGCTATTTGGCAATATCTATAATGCTTAAAATAAATTTAAACATATATATCTTATGATAGGAATGTATGCTTATGTCCATCAAAGATAGGAAGATAAACACATGAATACTCATATAAACACTATTCATAATAGCCCAAAACTGGAAACAACCCAAGAATCCATCAATAGTAGAATGAATAAATAAATTTGATATAAATTTGATATATTTATTCATTCTACTATTGAATATATTCATCCTACTATGAATAAATTTTATATATTCATACAATACTTTATAATGCAGCAATTAAAAAGAACAAACTGCTACACATAAAAACGTGGATAGATCTTACAGACATAATAGTGAATAAAAGTAGCTGTATACAGAATATTACTCAGCCATCAAAAAGAATGAAATCTTACCATATGCAATGACATGGATGGAGCTAGAATGAATTATGGTAAGGAAAATAAATCAATCAGAGAAAGATAAACACAATATTATTTCACCATGCGTGGAATTTAAGAAACAAAATAGATGAACATATGGGAAGAGGAGTAAAAAAGGGAAGAGAGGGAAACAAACCACAAGAGACTCTTAACAATAGAGAACAAACTGAGGGTTGATGGATGGAGATGGGTGGGAGATGGGCTAGATGGGTGATGGGTATTAAGGAGGCATTTGTGATGACCACTTGGTGTTGCATGTGAGTGATGAATCACTGAATTCTACTCCCAAAACCAATATTACACTGTATGTTAACTAAAATTTAAATTAAAAAAATAAAAAATAAAAAAGTAGCCAGATACAAAAGACTATATATGTCATAATTCTATTTAGATGAAGCTCAATAATAGGCAAATACATGATGAGAAATGTCAGAATACAGTTTATTCCTTGGCAGGGTGGTGGTATATAAAATGGGGCATAAAAAGGATTTTGGGGGTGCTAATGATGCTCTAATTCTTAATCTGGCTGCTGGCTTCACAAACGCAGGTGTGTTCCCCTTATGAAAATTAATCAAGTTGTATACTTATGCTCTGTGTACTCCTTTGTATTTATGTTACATTAAAAGGAGGGGAGAGAAAACTAAAATTAACAACCTGAATTAGTTACTTCACAGTTCACACCAGCACCATGATTGCTTTATCCCATTACTCTCACCTGTAATAATACTGCATTATCTATGATTTAAACTATGATGGACAGGATTTGGTATTGCAACCTTACTCTTTTCTCTATTAGAGAGAAGTGGCTCACTGGTAACAATAATGCAAATCCTAAAAATTCCTCTTTGCTCTCCTTTCATTTTTAGTACTTCGCACTTACTAGCAGTCACCTTATTAATCTTCATAGACACACAGTAAAGCCATCATGTCACAGTTTAATTATCATGATTTACATTTGCTTGTTTTGTTTAAAGAACAACTCTAATATTTTTCAAATGAAAACCCTCTTTATTGAATTTTAATATAAAATTCAGTCATCCCACTAACCAACTGAACTCAAGATGAAAGCAAACACCCAATATTGGAAACTAAAAAAAAACATATTTTTTGATTAATTTCATGTTGTTGCATTATGTACTGGTAGGAACACACATTCATTATGCCATGCAAACTATTATTATATCTGAATTACTTTTTATATCAAAAGATAGATAAAATCAGAAAGAAGCAGTGAGCAATTTTATTAAAGTAAACACTATCCAAATGTCAACTTTCATTATATAAATATAGTACTGTTGTAGTAGCTTAATAATCAGGCAATGACTTTTGCTGGAACATTATATTTTTACCAGCATATATATCATTTTTAAAGTTTAAGAATAGGTTTCACAGGGGCACCTGGGTGGCTCAGTCGGTTGAGCATCTGACTCTCGGTTTTAGCTCAGGTCATGATCCCAGGGTCATAGAATTGAGCCCTGCTTCAGGCTCCATGCTAAGTGTGAAGCCTGCTTAATATTCTGTCTCTTCTCTCTTCTCTCTTCTCTCTTTTCTTTTCTCTCTCTTCTCCTCTCTCTCCCCTCTCCCTCTCTCTCTCCCTCTCCCTCTCCCTCTCCCTCTCTCTCTTTGTCTCTATCTCCCTCTTTCCCTCTGTCCCTCTCCCTCACTCATGCTCTCCCTGTATCTCTCTCAAATAAAATATAGGCTTCATAACCATAGAATGCTGCTAGTTTGGTATTTGCTTTTTTGTTATGAAGGATTTGATTACTTCCTTGCAAGAATGTATCACATGCATCTAGTGCTACCAGACAGCCATGAAAATATTTGAAGGCTTTCAAAGGAGGAAATAAAGCTGTATTTAATAGCTGATAGGAAAGTTTTGGAGAACCTTGGGGAAATGGAAGAATAGGAGAAAGCTGAGCTCACTCTGTGAGCTAGATATCATCCACATCCAAGTCAACAAACCAGAGAAAAATCCAAAGACTGGAAGAACAAACTCCATAACTAAATATAAAGAAGAACCTGCAGCTGAAAATCTAGGAAGGTCAGAAAGGCAGAGGGAAGCTACTCACAGGAGCGAGAGAGCTCTGAAAACAGAGAGGTCATAGAAACAAGCCCATGCACCAGGGAGCCCACATGGGGAAAAATAATCCCTATAACATTTGGCTTTGAAAACCAGAGGGGCTGAATTCTGTGAGTTTATAAAGCAGATGGTACATGGAGACTAGAGTTTTAAAAGTCTGCTGACTCAGCACTGGGTGAACCCAGAGGGTGAGTGATACCTGGGTCCTTGCTGTTAAAGGGAGAGCAGTCTTCATGGAAAGGCAACAAAAAGTCAGAAGTTTGCATAATGCTGGGGGCAAACAGAAGACAGATCTTTCATACTGATTTTGGAGCTTGTTGGGTGACTTCTCTAAAAATGGGGAAGTTGCAGGAACAGAATAAACATGGAGTGACCTGCCAGAGGCAGGGTTGCACAGACACTTGCTACTTGACCCACTGGCAGTGTTCCATGCCCCCAAGTTCTCTGAAGAACTAGCCTAATCCAAGCTTGTTGGCCTGGGCTCTAGGATCAGAGAAAATTTTGTTACAGCCATGTATGCACCTCTACCAGCCCCTATGTGCATATCTACTGCACCTGCCCAACAGGGCACCACCGGGTGCCATAAAACACCATGCCCAGCTGCTGCACTGGGTCCTGGTCAACCCACCAGGCACAGCTGCAAGCATCCAGCCATGATCATGCACCAAGTGCAGCTGTACCCAGCCATCTTCCTGCACCTTGCCCAGCCATGAGCCCTAATAAGCATGGTACAGAACCCCCAGTTGCTGCAGCACCTAAGGTTATTTGGCATAGGACTAGTGACTCAGTGCAAATTTTGCTAACACCACCACCCCTCTCCCAAGTTCCCTGGAGGTCACACCCCTTCAGACCTGGCCTGCCTGAGTCCCACTAACACCATAGAGAGTAAAAACAGCCCACAAAAGAAATATGACTGCACTGAAAGGAAAAGTGACATCAGCAGGACCTATGTAACATGCATAGGATACTCGTCTGAAGTACAAGATTCTGGGGAACAGAGGGCACTGCACTGAAGGGCACCCCGATCCTCTTCTTAATAAACTCACTACATTCAAAACCAAAAGACACAGCTGAATTTCTTAACACAGAGAAGGAGACACAGAGAGGCAGACAAAATGATGAGACACAGAATTCATCCCAAGTGAAAGAATAAGACAAAGCTATAGTCAGAGATCTAAGTCCAACAGATTTAAGTCACATGCCTGAGAGAGAATTTAAACCAATGACAACAAAGATACTCACTGGAGTTGAAAAAAGAGTGGAATATATGAGTGAGACCCTTAACACATACATAAGTAATAATATTAAAGAGATAAAGTGCTTAATAAATGAAATGAGAAACATGCTTGATGGAATTAATAGCAGGATAGAAGAAGCAGAGGAACAAATTAGTGACCTAGAAGACAGAGTAATGGAAAGTAATCAAGCTAAACAAAAAAGAAAAAAAGAATTACACAAAATGAAACTAGATTTAGAAAACTCAGTGACTCCACCAGATGTAATAAGATTCATATTATAAAAGTCTCAGAAGAGGAGAAAGAAAAGGGACCAGAAAATGTATTTGAAGAAATAACAACTGAAAGCAGGAGAAACCTCTTTGACCTCACCCCAGCAATTTCTTACTGGACACATCTCCAAAGGCAAGGGAATTGAAAGCAAAAATGAACTGTTGGACCTCAAGATAAAAAGCTTATGTATTGCAAAGAAACCTAAAATCAACAAAACTAAAAGGCAACCAACAGAATGGGAAAAGATATTTGTAAATGATATACCAGACAAAGGGCTAGTATCCAAAATCTATGAAGAACTCACCACACTCCACACCTGAAAAACAAATAATCCATTGCAGAAATGGGCAGAAGACATGAACAGATACTTTTGTGAAGAAGACATCCAGATAGCCAACAGACACATGAAAAGATGCTCAACATCAGTATTCATCAGGGAAATACAAATCAAAGGCACACTGATACCACGTCACGCCAGTCAGAGTGGCAAAAATGAACAAATCAGGAGACTATAGATGCTGGAGAGGATGTGGAGAAACAGGAACATTCTTGCACTGTTGGTGGGAATGCAAACTGGTGCAGCCCCTCTGGAAAACAGTGTGGAGGTTCTTCAAAAAATTAAAAATAGAACTACCTTATGACCCAGCAATAGCACTGCTAGGAATTTACCCAAGGGATACCGGAATGCTGATGCATAGGGGCACATGTACCCCAATATTTATAGCAGCACTTTCAACAATAGCCAAATTATGGAAAGAGCCTAAATGTCAATCAACTGATGAATAGATAAAGAAGACGTGGTTATATATAACCATGGAATACTACTTTGCATTGAGAAAGAATGAAATCTGGCCATTTGTAGCAACGTGGATGGAACTGGAGGGTATTATGCTAAGTGAAAGAAACCAGACAGAGAAATACAGATACCATATGTTTTCATTCATATGTGGACCCTGAGAAACTTAACAGAAGGCCATAGGGGAGGGGACGGGGAAATAAAGTTACAGAGAGGGAGGGAGGCAAACCATAAGAGACTCCTAAATACTGAGAACAAACTGAGGTTTGATGGGGGATGGGGGAGAGGGTAAAGTGGGTGATGAGAAATGAGGAGGGCACCTATTGGTGCGAGCCCTGGGTGTTTTATGGAAACCATTTTGACAAGAGATTATATTTAAAAAATAATAAAAAGTAAAAAGTGAAAAATAAAATAATTTAAAACAAGAAAAATTAAAAAAAATTATTTGGTCTTTGAATGCATCCATATGCTAAAGAAAAAAAAAAAGCAGGAGAGTTGTGGCACAGGGTAAGCTTACTACCCTCGCTATTCTGAGAGGGCTGCCTGAACAGTAGGAGATATAAGATCCCCAGTTCAGGGATAAGAGATTGGGCTGGAGCCATTTTCCTGCCAACTCCAACATGGTGGGACTTCATAGAGCAACAGAGCAGCCCTAAGTGGAGGCAGCATCCACTTATACCAAACCCTGACCACCTCTGCATGCCTGGCAACTGCTTATTTACTGTGGCAAGACTAAGTCAAAACAGTGGATCTCTCCTCCCAGAAGACAAGCACAGAAGACAGCCCCCATGCACCAAGTGCACTAAAAATCTAGGACTTCAAAACTACACCTACAGCTATTTGCTTGCTTGCTTGCTTGCTTGCTTTTTTTTGGATTCAGGTTCATAGTGTCTTCTTTGTGTTTTTTTTTTTTTTAATTTCATTTCCTTTTACGTCTTTTTTGGATTAGGCTGTTTTATTCTTTCCTTTTTCTTCTTCTTTCATTTTTTCCTTTCTTTTTCTTTGTAAGCAGTCTTATTTTTTGATTGTTTGGATTTTCTTCTTTTGCTTTTTTTTTTTTTTTTTTGTATCAGGCTTTACCCTCTATTTTTCCGGATTACTTCAACAAACAATCAAAGCACACCTAGTTAAAGGTCCTAACACTCCACCACTGCAAGCAAGGAGTTCTGCAGAGGACTGACCATTGGAAAAGACCAGCCAAAATGCTACATCAGAGTGCACATAGCATACACCATAAACACTTCCGAAGTGCCAGGGCACAGTGTATGACCCCTTTTTAATATAGCAGTACTCTAAGGTGCAGGAAACATATTAAGCTTTAAAAACACGCAAAAGACATAAACATAGCAAAATGACAAGATTGAGGAATTCCCCACAAAAGGAATGTCAAGAAGAAATCACAGCCTTATTCAAAATAAATATAATCAATATATCTGAACATGAATTTAGAACAACAGTCATAAGAATATTAGGTGGACTTGAAGAAAAGCTTGGAAGACACCAGAAAAACTCATGATGCAGAGATCAAAAACCTATGAACTAGTCCAGATGGAAAAAAAATGCTGTAACTGAGATTCAAGACAAGGTGGATACAGTGATAATGAGAATTGAAGAAGCAGAGGAGAGGAAAGGTGAAAGAGAAGCTAAAATTATGGAAAATAATAAATCTGAAAAAAGATGGAAAGGAAATTTCTAGATCATGAGGGGAGACATAGAGAACTATATTCCATGAAACAAAACAATATTCATATCATAGGAGTCCCAAAAAAAAGTGAGAAAAGGAGACACAAGGTTTATTTGAACATATTATAGCTGAGAACTTCCCTGATCAGGGGAAGGAAACAGGCATTCAAGGCCACGAGACACAGGAAACTCTCTTAAAAATCAACAAAAACAGGTCAACACCACGACATATAATAGTGACACTTGCAAAATACAAAGATAAAGGGTGAATCCCAAAAGCAGCTAAAGACAAAAGGTCCTTAACCAACAAGGGTAGACATATAAGGTTAGTAGCAGATCTGGCCACTGAAACTTGGCAGGCCAGAAGTATTCAATGTGTTGAATAGGAAAATAGGAAATATTCAATATGTTGAATGGGAAAAATATACAGACAAGAATACTTTATCCAGTAAGGCTGTCATTCAGAATAGAGGGAGACATATGGACTTTTCGAGACAACAGCAACAACAACAAAAACCTAAAGGAGTTAATGACCACTAAACCAGCCAGCCTACAAGAAATTTTAAGGGAGATTCTCTGAATGGAGAAATAAATAGACCAAAGCAATAAAGATTACAAAGGATCAGAGAACAACACCAGAAACACCAATTCTATAGGTAACAAAAAGGCACAAAATTCATATTTTTCAATAATCATTCTGAATGTAAATTTACTAAATGCTCCAATAAAAAATATAGGGAATTATAATGGAGTAAAAAAACAAAAAGATCTATCTATATGCTGCCTATAAGAGACTCATTTTAGACCTACAGACACCTGTAGATTGAATGTAAGAGGATGGAGAAACATCTATCATGCTAATGGAGGTAAAAGAAATAAGAGTTCCCTTACTTATATCAGACAAACAAGATTTTAAACCAAAGACCATGACAAGAGATGACAAAGGGCATTATATCATAATTAAGGGTTCTATCCACAAAGAATATCTAACAATTGTAAACATTTATGCCTCATCTTGAGAAATCCAAAATATATAAATCAATTAATAACATACATAAAGAAACTCATTGCTAATAATACCATAAGAATATGAGACTTTAATACCCTACTTGCAGGAGTGGACAAATCATCTAAAGCAGAAAATCAACAAGGAAACAATGAATTTGAATGACACATTGGAGCAGATAGACTTAACAGATATTTTCAAAAAATTTCATACTAAAGCAGCAGAATACACATTCTTCTATAGTACACATGAAACATTCTCCAGAATAGATCGTATACTGGGTCACTCAATCAGACCTCAACAGGCACAGAAAGATTGAGATCATACCATGCACATTTTCAGAACACAATGCTATGAAACTGGAAGTCAACCACAAGAAAAAATTTAGAAATCCCTCAAATACATGGAGGTGAAAGAACATCCTACCAAAGAATGAGTGGGTTAACCAGGAAAATAAAGAAGAAATAAATATATATTTATATATGGAAGGAAATGAAAACACAACAATCCAAACCTTTTGGGATGCAGCAAAGGCAGTCCTAAGAGGAATGTACATTGCAATTCAGGCCTAGCTCAAGAAGCACAAACAGTACCAAATTAACAACCTAACCTTACACCTAAAGGAGCTATAAAAGGAGCAGTAAATAAAGCCTAACACCAGCAGAAGAAGGGAAATAAGAAACATTAGAGCAGAAATAAATGATACAGAAATAAAAGACCAGTAAAACTGATGAATGAAATTTAAAAGTTGGTTTTTTGAAAGAATAAATAAAATTGATTAACCCCTAGTCAGACTTATCAAAAAGAGAAGAGGAATAAAAATGATAAAATAATGAATGAAAGAGGAGATATCACAACCAACATCATAGAAATACAAACAATTATAAGAGAATATTGTGAAAAAGTATATGCCAAAAAACTGGCAATATGGAAGAAATGGACAAATTCCTAGAAACTCACATACTACCAATACTTAATCAGGAAGAAATAGAAATTTTCAACAGTACCATAACCAGCAAAGAAATTGAATCAGTTACCAAAAATCTCCGAACAAACAAAAGTCCAAGACCAGATGGCTTTCAAACCTTTCAAGAAGAGTTAATACCTATTCTCAAACTGTTCTCAATAATAGAAATGGAAGGAAAACTTCCAAACTCATTCTATGAAGCCAGAATTACCTTGATACAAAAACCAGAAAAAGACCCCACTAAAAAGGAGAATTACAGGCCAATATCTCTGATGAAGCTGGATGCAAAAATTCTCAGTAAGATAGTAGCAAATTGATCCCAACAGTACATTAAAATTATTATTTACCATGATCAAGTGGGATTTATTCCTGGGCTGCAGGGCTGGTGCAATATTGACATGATACACCACATTACTAAAAGAAAGGAAAAGAACCATATGATCACTTAATAGATGCAAAAAAAAGCATTTGACAAAATACAGCATCCATTCTTGATAAAAAAAAATACACTGAAGAAAGTAGGGATAGAAGGAATATTCCTCAAAATCTCAAAGGCCATATATGAAAGACCCACAGCCAATAACATCTTCAATGGGGAAAAACTGAGATCTTTCCCCCTATGGTCAGGAACATGACAGGGATGTCCACTCTCAACAATTTTGTTCAGCATATTACCGGAAGTATTTGCTTCAGCAATCAGACAACAACAACAACAAAAAGCATACAAATTGCAAAGAACTCGGGGCACCTGAGTGGCGCTGTCGGTTAAGCGTCCGACTTCAGCCAGGTCACGATCTCGCGGTCCGGGAGTTCGAGCCCCGCGTCAGGCTCTGGGCTGATGGCTCAGAGCCTGGAGCCTGTTTCCGATTCTGTGTCTCCCTCTCTCTCTCTGCCCCTCCCCCGTTCATGCTCTGTCTCTCTCTGTCCCAAAAATAAATAAATGTTGAAAAAAAAAATTCAAATTGCAAAGAACTCAAACTTTCACTCATAGCAGATGACATGATTCTCTACGTGGAAACCCCCCAAAAAATTGCTAGAACTGATTCATGAATTCAGAAAAGTCACAGAATATAAAACCAACATACAGAAATTGGTTGCATTTGTATATACCAATAATGAAGCAATAGAGAGAGAAATCAAGGAATCGATCACAATATACAATTTCACCAAAATCCATGATACCTACAAATAAACCTAACCAAGAAGGTAAAAGATCTATACACTTAAAACTATAGAAATATTATGAAAGAAATGAAAGAAGACAGAAAGAAATGAAAAAGCATTCCATACTCATGGATTCCAAGTACAAATACTGTTAAAATGTCTATACTACCCAAAGTAATCCACACATACAAAGCAATACCTATCAAAATAACACCAGCATTCTTCACAGAGCTATAACAAAGTATCCTAAAATTTGTATGGAACCAGAAAAGACCCTGAATAGCCAACGTAATGTTGAAAAAGAAAACCAAACCTGGAAGCATCTCAATTCCATACTTCAAGCTGTATTAGAAACCTGCAATCATCAAGACAGTATGTACTAAAACAAACACATAGATAAATGTAACAGAATAGAGAACTCAGAAATGGACCCACAGGGGCGCCTGGGTGGCGCAGTAGGTTAAGCGGCCGACTTCAGCCAGGTCACGATCTCGCGGTCCATGAGTTCGAGCCCCGCGTCGGGCTCTGGGCTGATGGCTCGGAGCCTGGAGCCTGTTTCCGATTCTGTGTCTCCCTCTCTCTCTGCCCCTCCCCCGTTCATGCTCTGTCTCTCTCTGTCCCAAAAATAAATAAAAAACGTTGAAAAAAAATTTTTTTAAAAAAAGAAATGTACCCACAAATGTATGACCAACTGATTTTAGACAAAGAAGGAAAGAGTATCCAATGAAAAAAGTCTGTTCAGCAAATGGTGCTGAGAAAACTGGAAAGTGGCATGCAGAAGAATGAAACTAGACCACTTTCTTACACCAAATACAAAAATAAATTCAAAATGGATGAAAGACCTAATTGTGAGACAGGAAATCATCAAAATCCTGGAGAACACAGGGAGAACACAGGGAGAACCAATTTGACCTCAGCTATAGCAACCTCTTATGAGACATGTCTCTGGATACAAGGGAAATAAAAACAAAAATGAACCATTGGGACCTCATCAAGATAAAAAGTTTCTACACAATGAAGGAAATGATCAACAATACGAAAATGCAAACAATGGAATGGGAGAAGTTATTGCACATGATATATCTGATAAATGTTTAGTATCCAAAATCTATAAAAAAACTTACCAAACTCAACAACCAACCAACAAACAAACAAATCTAGTGAAGAAATGGGCAGAAGACATAAACACTTTTCCAAAGAAGACATCCAGATGGCTAACAGACACATGAAAAAGTTGCACAAAATCAATCATAATCAGAGAAATACAAATCAAAACCACAATGAGATAGATATCATCTCACACTTGACAGAATGGCTAAAATTAACAACTCAGGAAACAACAGGTGTTGGCAAGGGTGTGGAGAAAGGGGAAGCTTTTCATACTATTGGTGGGAATACAAACTAGTGCAGTCACTCTGGAAAACAGTATGGAAGTTTCCTCAAAAAATTAAAAATAGAACTACCCTACAACCCAGGAAATGCACTAATAGGTATTTTCCAAAGATTAAAAAAATGCTGATTTGAGGGGCACATGCACCCCAATTTTTATAGCAGCACTATCCACAATAGCCTAATTATGGAAAGAGCCCAAATGTCCATTGACTAATGAATGGATAAGGAAGATGTGGTATATACATACAGTGGAATACCACTCAGCAATCAAAAAGAATGAGATCTTGCCACTTGAAACAACATGGATAGAACTAGAGTTTATTATGCTAAGTGAAATAAGTTACCCACAGAAAGACAGATATCATATGATTTCACTCATATGTGGAATTTAAGAAACAAAACAGATGAACATAGGTTAAGGGAAGGAAAAATAAGATAAAAACAGAGAGGGAGGCAAACCATAAGGACTCTTAAATACAGAGAACAAACGGAGGGTTATTGGAGGGGAGGTGGATGGGGGGATGGGTTAAATGAGTGATGGGCATTAAGGAGGGCACTTGTTGGGATGAGCACCCGTTGTTATATGTAAGTGATGAATCACTGGGTTCTATTCGTGAAAACAATACTATACTGTATGTTAAAAATTTTGAATATAAATACATATTCTTTTTTAAAAAAAGAATGAATGAGTTAACCAGGATTAAAGAAAATAATACATGGAAGCGAAGAAAATGAATACGAAACAGTCCAAAATATTTGGGATGCAACAAAGGTGGTCCTAATAGGGAAGGATATTATAATACAGTCCTATGTGAAGAAGAAAAAAAATTCTCAGTACACAGCTTAACCATACGCTGACAGGATGTAGATAAGGAATATCAAATAAATAAAGTCTAAAGCCAGCAGAAGAAAGGTAATAAAAAATATTAGACCAGAAATAAATGATATACAAACAAAAAAAACCCAGTAGATCAATGAAAGTAGAAACTAGTTCTTTGAAAGAATTAATAAATTGATAACTGTCTATCTAGAGAAAGGAAACAAATAAATAAAATAAAATCACGAATTAAAGAGATGACATCACAACTAACACCACAAAAATACAAAAAAATTATAGGAGAATATTATGAAAAATTGTATGCCAAGAAACTGAGAAATCTTGAGGAAATGGATAATTCCTAGAAACATACAAACTACCAAAACTAAAAGAGGAAGAAATAGAAAATTTGAACTAACCCGTAACCTGCAAAGAAATTGAATCAGTAATCAAAGAGCTCCCACCAAAGAAAAATCCAGAACCAGATGGTTACCAGAAGAATTCTACCAGACTGTTAATACCTATTCTCAAACTGTTCCAAAAGAAAAATAAATAAATAAATGGAAGGAAAACTTCCAAACTCATTCTATGAAACCAGCATTACCTTGATTCTAAAACCAGACAAAAACCCCACTTTCTGAAAAGGAGTATTACAGGCCAATATTCCAGATGAACATGGATGCAAAAATTCTGAAAAAGATACTGTACTAGCAAATTGAATTCAATAGTACATTAAAAGAATTATTCACCATGATCAAGTGGGATTTATTGCTTGGCTGCAGGGGTGGTTCAATATTCACAAATCAATCAATGTGATGCACCACATTAATAAAAGAAAGGATAAGAAGTATATGATCCTCTCAATAGATGCAGAAAAATCATTTGACAAAGTACAGCATTCATTCTTGATAAAAAAACTCTCAACAAAGTAGGGATAGAGAGAACATACCTCAACATCATAGGAGGCCATATATGAAAGATCCACAGGTAATATCATCCTTGATGGGGAAAAACTGACAGCTTTTCCTCTAAGGTTAGGAACAAGACAATGATGCCCACCCTTACCACTGTTATTTAACATAGTACTAGAAGTACTAGCTTCAGCAATCAGACCACAAAAAGAAATAAGAGGCATTCAAATCATCAAGGAATAAGGCAAACTTTCACTACTTGCAGATGGCACAATATTTTAAGTAGAAACCCGAAAGACTACACCAAAAAACTGCTAGAGCTAATACATGAATCTCACAGGATATAAAATCAACCTGCAGAAATCTGTTGTATTTGGGGCGCCTGGGTGGATCAGTCGGTTAAGCGTCCGACTTTGGCTCAGGGCATGATCTCGCAGTTCATGAGTTCGAGCCCCGCGTCGGGATCTGTGCTGACAGCTCAGAGCCTGGAGCCTGCTTCGGATTCTGTGTCTCCCTTTCTCTCTGCCCCTCTCCTGCTCATGCTCTGTCCCTCTCTGTCTCAAAAATAAATAAACATTTTAAAAAATTAAAGAAATCTGTTGCATTTCTACACACCAATAATGAAACAGCAGAAAAATAAATCAAGAAATCCATCCCATTTAGAATTGCCCCCAAAACCACATGATAGCTAGGAATAAAAAGACGTGAAAGCTCTGTTCTCTGAAAACTAGAGAAAGCTTATGAAATAAATTGGAAATGACTCAAAGAAATGGAAAAACTTTCCATACTTATGGACTGAAAGAAAAAATAGTTATAAAATGTCTGTACTACCCAAAGCAATCTACACATGTAATGAATCCCTATGAAATACCACCAGCATTTTTCACAGAGCTAGAACAAACAATCCTAAAATTTGTATGCAACCACAAAATACCCCAAATAGCCAAAGCAATCCTGAAAAAGAAAGGCAAAGCTGCAGGTATCTCAATTCTGAACTTCAAGCTACATTAAAAAGTATAGTGATAAAGACAGTATGGTACTGGCACAAAAACAGATACTCAGACCAATGGAACAAAAGAGGAAATTCAGAAATGGACTCACAACTATGTGGTCAACTAATCTTTGACAAAGCAGGAAAGAATATCCAATGGAAAAATTACAGTCCTTTAGCAAATGATGTTGAGAAAACTGGATGGTGACATGCAGAAAAATGAAACTGGACCACTTTCTTACACCATACACAAAAATAAACTCAAAATGGATGAGAGACCTAAATGTGAGACAGGAAACCATCATAATCTTAGAGGAGAACACAGGCAGCAAACTCTCTGACTTTGGCTGTAGCAGCTTCTTACTAGACACATCCAAGAGGCAAGGAAAACAATAGCTAAAATGAACTATTGGGAATTCATGAAGATAAAAAGCTTCTGCACAGTGACAGAAACAGTAAATAACACTAAAAGGTAGCTTATGGAGTGGGAGAAAATATTTGCAAATGATATATCTGATAATGGGTTACTATCCAAAATCTATAAAGAATTTATCAAACACAACACTCAAAAACAATGCAGTGAAGAAATGGGCAGAAGACACGAATAGACATGTTTCCAAAGACGACATTCAGATGGCTAACAGACACATGTAAAAAATGCTCAGCATCATTTATCATCAGGATATTACAAATCAAAACCACAATGAGAATCCACCTCACACCTGTCAGGATGGTTAAAATTAACAACGCAAGAAACAACACCTGTCGCACGGATGGGGAGAAAGGGAAACCCTCTTACACCGTTGATAGGAATGCAAACTGGTGCATCCACTGGAAAAACAGTATGGAGGTTCCTCAAAAAATTAAAAATAAACTACCTTACAACCCAGCAATTGTAATACAATGAGGTATTTACCCCGTGAATATTAAAATAGTTATTCAAAGGGGCACATTCATCCCCATGTTTATATCTGCATTATCAACAACAGCCTAATTATGGAAAGAGCCCAAATGTGCACTGCTTGATGAGTGGATAAAGAAGATGTGGTATATAAACACAATGGAATATTAGCCATCAAAAAGAATGAAATCTTGCCATTTGCAATGACATGGATGGAGCCAGAGGGTGTTATCCTAAGTAAAACAGTCACATAAAGATAATTACCATATGGCTTCACTCATATGTGGAATTTAAGAAACAAAACAGATGGGGGAGCCTGGGTGGTTTAGTTGATTGAGCATCCAACTTCAGCTCAGGTCATGATCTCATGGTTCGTGAGTTTGAGCCCTGCATCGGGCTCTGTGCTGACAGCTCAGAGCCTGGAACTTGTTTTGGTTCTGTGTCTCCCTCTCTCTCTCTGCCCCTCCCCCTCTTGCACTCTGTCTCTGTCTCTCTCAACAATAAATAAACATTAAAAAATGTTAAGAAATGAAACAGATGAATATAGGGCATGGGAAAAAAGAGAGGGAAGCAAAACATAATAGACTTAACTATAGAGAATAAACTGAGGGTTGATGGAGGGGAGGTGGGCAGGGGTTATTCTAAATTGGTGATGGGTATTAAGGAGGGTCCCTTTTGTGTTGAGCACTGGGTGTTATATTTAAATGCTGAATCACTAAGTTTTACTCCTGATACCAATATTACACTATATTTTAACTAGTATTAAAATAAAATATTTAGTATTAAAATAAAAATTTGAAAAAATTAAGAAGAGTCAATACCTATTCTTCTTAACCTATTAAAAAAAAAAAACAGAAAAGGAAGGAAAACTTCCACATTCATTCATTCATTCATTCATTCTAGGAAGCCAGCATTACCCTGATACCAAAACCAGATAAAGACTACACTAAAAAAGAAAACTACATGGCAATATCTCTGATGAACATAGATTAAAAAATTCACAACAAAATATTATCAAACAAATTCAACAATACAATAAAAAGCATTCACCACAATCAAGTATGATTCATTCCTGAATTTCAAGGTTGGTTCAATATTCACAAATCAATAAATGTAATACATCACATCAGTAAGAGAATGGATAAGAACCATATGATCATTCCAATAGATGCAGAGAAAGCATTTGACAAAGTACAACATCCATTCATGATAAAAGCCTTCATCAAGGTAGGTTTGGATGGAACATACCTCAACATAATAAGGCCATATTTGAAAAACCCACACTTAATATCATCCTAAATGGAGAAACACTAAGAACTTTTCCCCTAAGGTCAGGAAAACATCAAGGATGTCCACTCTCACCACTTGTATTCAACATAGTCCTAGCCATAGCATTCATACAACAAAATGAAATAGAAAGAATCCAAATCTGCAAGAAAGAAGTAAAACTTTCACTATATGCAGGTAACATGATACTATATATAGAAAACCCAAAATATTCCACGAAAAAAAACTACTAGAACATATAAACCAATTCAGTAAAGTCACAAGATACAAAACCAATGTACAGAAATCTGTTGCACTTCTATACAACAATAATGAAACAGGGAAAAGAAAATTAAGGAATCCATCCCATTTATAACTGCACCAAAAACAATAAGATACCTAGTAACAAACCTAACCAAAGAGGTGAAAAACCTCTGCTCTGAAAGCTAGACAAGACTGATGAGAAAAACTGGAGATGACACAAAGCAATGGAAAGATATTTCATGTTCATGGAGAGGAAGAACAAATATTGTTAAAATGTCTATACTACCCAAAGTAGTCTATATATTCAATGCAACTCCTATCAAAATCCCACCAGCATTTTTCACAAAGCCACAAAAAAAAGTCCTAAAATTTGTGTGGAACCACAAAATACCTCAAAGATCCAAGGCAGGTTTGAAAAAGGAAAGCAAAACTGGAGGCACCACAATTCCAAACTTCAGGTTATATTACAAAGCAGTAATAATCCAAACAGTAACATACTGGTACCAATATAGGTACATAGATCAATAGAACAGAGTAGAAAACCTAAAAATAAACCTGGTCCATTAATCTTTGACAAAGCAGGAAAGAATATCCAACAGGAAAAAGACAAGTCTCTTCCATAAATGGTGTCGGGAAAATTGGACTGCAACATGCAAAAAAATGAAACTGGACCTCCCTCTTTCACCATACAGAAAAGGAAATTCAAAATTGATTAAAGACCTAAATATGAGTCAGGAAACCATAAAAATCCTAGAAGAGAATACAGGCTGTAAGGAGGACAAAGGCTGTATCAAGTTTTTTTCTAGATATGTCTCCTGAGGCAAAGGAAATGAAAGCAAAAATAACTTATTGGGACTTAAAAACAAAGTTTATGTATAATGGAGGAAATAATCATCAAAACTAAAGGAAACCTATGAAATGGGAGAAGACATTCTCAATGACATATAATATAAATGGTTAGTATCTAAAATAATAAAGAACTTATAAGACTCAACACCCCAAAAGAAAATAATCCAATTTAAAAATGGGCAGAAGACATGAACAGACATTTCTCCAAAGAAGACATCCAGATGGCCAACAGACACATGAAAAGATGCTCATCATCATTCATCATCAGAGAAATACAAATCAAAAACTACAATGAGATACCACCTCACACCTGTCACAATGGCTAAAATCAACAACATAAGAAACAAAAGGTATTGGTGAAGATGTGGAGAAAAAGAACAATCGTGCATGTACTGTTGGTTGGGATGCAAACTGGTGCAGCCACTCTGGAAAACAGTATGGAGGCTCCTCAAAACATTAAAAATAGAACTATTTTATGATACAGCAATCACACTATTGTACCAAAGAATACAAGAACATTAATTCCAAGGGATACGTGCACCCCTATTTTTATATGAGCATTATTTACAATAGCTAAGATATGGAAACAGGCCAAGTGTCCATGGATTGATGAATGGATAAAGAAATTGTGGTTTATATACACAGTGGAATACTATGTGGCCATGAGAAAGAATGAAATATGGCCTTTTGTAGCAACGTGGATGTCACTGGAGAGTGTTATGCTGAGTGAAATAAGTCATGCAGAGAAAGACAGATACCATGTTTTCACTCTTATGTGGATCCTGAGAAACTTAACAGAAGACCATGGGGGAGGGGAAGGAAAAAAAAAGTTAGAGAGGGAGGGAGCCAAACC
>NW_024420361.1:3129075-3139994 GCF_014898765.1 Herpailurus yagouaroundi
ATTGAGGAGGGCACCTGTTGGGATGAGGACTGGGTGTTATATGGAAACCAATTTGACAATAAATTTCATATTAAAAAAAAACAGAAAAGGAAAATTTAAAAAAAGATGTGTGTATATATATATATGTGTGTGTGTGTGTGTGTGTGTGTGTGTGTGTGTGTGTGTGTGTATAATTCAGTCATACAAAACCATGAAATCTTGCCATTTGCAAAGACATGGATGGAGCTAGACAGAATACTGCTAAGTGACATAAGTTAATCAGAGGAAGACAAACACCATATGATTTCACTCATATGTGGAATTAAAGAAACAAAACAAACAAGCAAAGGGAAGAAAAATAAGAAAGAGAGAGGTACAAAGGAAGAACAAGACACTTATAAAGAACAGTCTGATGGTTACGAGATGAGAGGTTACTATATGGGTGGGGGGGTCGGCTTACATTGGTGATGGGGTTTAAGGAGTGCAGTTGTCCTGATGAGCACCAGGGTATGTATGGAAGTGTCGAAGTACTATATAGCACACCTGAAACTAACATAACACTGTATATTAACTGCAATTAAAATAAAAACTTGAAAAACATAGTGTAATTTGCCAATGACAAATTATATTGACACTGTAATACGTATTCCATTAATTGAAATAAAAATAAGTAAATTGTTTTTCATATAGAACTTATGATGAATACAGACATATTAGAAACACATCGTATGCATGCACACAACTTCTTGGTTTGGAATACTTGGCTTTTTATCCTTTCAAATCCATTTGTAAGAATACCAATAAAGAAAGAAAAATGAAAATCCAAAACAGACTTGTGATTTCTGCAAAAAAAAAATGGACTCTTTTTTTGTTATCATTTTTCTCTTGCAAAAATTGCCTTACATGAAAAATGTATAAAAGTAATGCAACTCCAGACTGAGGTTTTAATCTCTACTCACTTCCATAAGAGAAGGGTAAGAGTATAATTTTCCCTTATCATACATCTCATCTCCTGTGTTGACAAAAGAAATCCTGTTAGTTTTTCTTAGACAAATGTGACCCCAACCTGATATGACACTTTATTTTTTCAGCTGTGCTACAATACCATAAAACCTAGTGCTTTTTAAGCTGCCCTATACTAACTCATGAAATGTTTGTATTGATATCTTCAAGCTTCCAGCCATTTAAAAGTACAAGTTTTCTTCATTCCAAGATCCAAGTCACCTAGCTGATTAAATTTTTTAATTGAATTATAAATCACTTGACTGTCTCATACATTCAAAACTGCCTTCATTTTTATAGATGGAAACTTTCAAACACTTCTGAAACAAATACCAATTCTGACTTGGATGGTGCATGGCCTTCCTATGTCCATATTCATTACATGTTTGTTTTTTTTTTTTTAATCAACCATTAGTTCTTTCACTTCTAATATGATGTTCCTCAGAGAGGGGGAAAACTGTGCCTGCTCCTTTCTTCAGCTATGAATATTCATCATTTAAAACAATTTAAGAACTGGAGTCTTTGGCATCCCGTTTTAGTAACTGCTAGCCATAGAAATTTGCACCTTAGCCTGGATTTATAGCCCTTATTCAGCCATCATGGTCTTCAAAATCCTGGCTTTAAATATCCACCACATAGATAATGAGTAAAAAAAAAGATACTATAACTATTGTGTCTTCAAAGAAAATCAATAAACCATTCTGTTTGCTCTACTTCATGTTCTTTAATTCATTTCACTTCATTTTAACTACCCAAAATAATGTTACCAGCCAGTAGCCTGGAATGAATCCTTACAAAGGCTGATTGTTATTATCAAATGTGTCCCATCCAAAACTAATATAACACTTTATGTTAAACCATGTAGGGGCGCCTGGGTGGCGCAGTCGGTTAAGCGTCCGACTTCAGCCAGGTCACGATCTCGCGGTCCGTGAGTTCGAGCCCCGCGTTGGGCTCTGGGCTGATGGCTCGGAGCCTGGAGCCTGTTTCCGATTCTGTGTCTCCCTCTCTCTCTGCCCCTCCCCCGTTCATGCTCTGTCTCTCTCTGTCCCAAAAAAAAATAAATAAACGTTGAAAAAAAAAAACCATGTTAAGAATTTAAATAAAAACTTTTTTAAAAGATGGGCCTCAGCACTCCCTCCCCCTCCTATTCATAAGTTTTGGCACAAATAGGTTACTTTAGAGCTCCAGACTTTTTTTTTCCAAAGGACAAAACTTGTGAAGCAAAGGATAGACAAATGTCAGATCCAGATTCAAAAACCAAAATACCCACTGAGAAGAATTTTGAATTTTGTAATATGTTTTATAAGTTAAAACCCCCCTTTATGAAAAAAAAGAACAGGGGGAAAATATCTTTGGTAAATTCTAAAACTAGGTAACTCCCATTCTAAATCTGAAATAAGAACATCCCAAGCCACAAATTACCAGAGTCATGAAAATCAGCTAATTGAAGAACTTTTTTTTTTAAAGAACACTAGCCTCCTAAAATGGCAATAGGGGACATTGAATATTTTGCAATATTGAAAGTAAACAAAATCACAATAAAATTATTTATTGGAACTTAAATCCAGAATGATATATCTAAATTCACTACACTTCTAGATGCAGGTGATCAGCAAATTTGGAAATACAAATTGGCTCTCATTTTAGAGTGTTCATGAATTTTTAACAGTGTGTGAAAAATTCATAATTTTATTGGAGAAATATTAAAGGCAGAGCTCACTAGGAAGTGAACAGCAAGTTATCACTCATTTTGTTAACAAAGAACATCTCCATTCCCTGTCAGTACTGCCAACTCTAACCGATGATTTAGAACTTCACTGAAGGCTATTGCCACACACAGGAACGGACTCTCCAAATATAGGGGTGAAAAGGGAGATGGGGTTGCATTAGATACAACAAAGTAGCTTTGACGAGTAAATTGCATTCATTATTTGTGATGTCAGTAATAAGAGAACTCTTTAGACTTTCTTGAAGGCCATGCATTTTCTTGTTCATAAACTGTATAAAATGGTTGCACATTAAATCATTATTTCAGAGGTATGATTAACAAAATGTTAAACTTGTTGAAAAAATCCAACTGTTTTCAGCATTTGAAGAAATTCTTTACTCTTAAATGCTTTATTAATTATATTTGCAAATTTTGACACCCAATTAAATATAAAAAGAAATATTCTAATTAAAAAACTTGTAATGAGCCACTTCACTTTTTAAGTTATTAACAACAATTTCAAATAGAAAAATAAGGATGATTATTAACCTTATTCTGAAATTTCTAGGTAATTTGGAACATCTACTGGCATTTGTACAATTCAATGTGGAAGGTGCTGATTCGTGATTAGAAAGTTACAGAATGCATATATATATATATATCAGTGTTAACCAACAGATATGTATGGAGTATGTTTCTCAGGCAAGAGATAATAAGCACAGCAGCAAATACAGACACAGAAACCAAATAAAATCCCGTGATAATTCTCAAGATTGTTTTCTGAAAACACATGACCAAAACTTCACAAAAAATCGTGCATGTTCCTAAATAACTTCTTAAAGTTATTTAATTCATCCTTAGATAAATGTGCACACTTCAGTCAATTTTCAGTTCCTAAGGGGGTAAAAAACAGAATAAATATAGAAATTCAAATCATTTCTAAATGGCAGCTTTCTTTCCTATAGGAAAGGCAAAAACCAAAGGAATAGTGCCAAAACAAGAGAAACAACATTCCAAACAATCAGAAGAGACTGATGGATAAAGCTATGAAACTAGAATCTCAAAGAAAACCCTGTTTGATAAATGAAGACACAGCTTACCATGTCATTAAAGCATACAAGCTACATAGCGATACACCAAGGCCCTACTTCTCAAGAGATGGTCAGTGTCTAAAAATGGGAACATCATTTCAGCATTCAATGCTTTAGAGTGTGCACCCAATGAAAGATAAGTAACTACGACCCTAACAGTCAAATGAACAGCAAAAGGTTATTTCTCCTTAAAGCTCAGGTCTATTTTTCCCTTTGACAAAGAGACAAACTGTGATATCCCATTCTGTTGGACATTCCCTCGAAAACAGAAGTTGACAAGATGATCTATGAGCTGATAGTAAGCTTGTCATTATAAAGGCCTCGAATTGCTATTTTCTGGTATAAGAAAAGGTTATTGTTTTATTTGGTACCAAATAAATGATGGAAAGAAAAAAAATGTCCCTTATATATACATACAAAATAATATACATTTACTTACATAATATACATAAGTATGTAAGGTTAATTATAGGCATCAAAATTCAGAATATTCTTGATCTCAGGGAGGGGAATTCATTGCTGCAACATCATGCTAATGCAAGAGACTTAACAAAAAGGAGATCAAACTAAAATTTTAAAAAGTACCAACAGAAACCAAACTCTAGAGGTAAAAAACAAACACTTTTTTTTGAAGTTTGATGTAAAAGGAGGCAAAGTTCTCTAATAAGTACAGTACATTATACATGAAAAAATATAAAGTTTAACAAAGTGATTATACTTCAATCCTTTATTATGTACAGGATAAATGGCTATAGTGCCAAAGCCGGTGATTATCAGTTAGGTATTATTGAATTCTTACTGCTTACAAAGCAGTGAATCACTAATTCATCTACAAGTTACATTAGAACCATTTAATAAGGGGATTTCTTTTGGAATACCCTCCACTTTGCAAGCAGGTGCTTGTAGGAGTGCTGACAATACTGACTCCATCTTTAACCCTTCATCTTGTTCATGTCCTCTCTTGAGGCTAGATGTTTTGGGCCCTACGGAGATTAATACACATACCTTAGAAATGCCTGCCAAGGCCAGGATATGGGAAGCCTTACTTTGGCCCTCTGTAAATTTCTTAGAGATAACATAGTCTGGGGTGCCTGTGTGGCTCAGTTGGTTGAGTCATGGACTCTTGCTTTCAGCTCAGGTCATGATCTCATGGTTTGTGAGATGGAGCCCCACGATGGGCTCTGCACTGACAGCACGGAGCCTGCTTGGGATTCTTCCTCTCCCTCTCTCTTTGCGCCTCCCTCACTTGCCTGCTCTCTCTAAATAAATAAGCATTTTTTTAAAAGAAAGAAAGAAAAGATAACATATCTCTCTCCCCTTCCTAACACACAGATGGCTCCAGAGATCTAATTAAAGGTTAACTGTCAATTAGGTACAAGCAAACCCTTTGAGGTGCACATGGACCCTTTGGTCACACTACAATGCCTTTCACATTCCCTCGATCTGTAAATTCTGTGGACTAAGGTCTGAACTTCGTGGAGAATAGCCGCACAGCTCTGGATCATTGTCTGACCAATCCTCTGTCAGTAAATTACCCTGAATAAAACTGTGTAAACTGTATGGAGTCGCGTGCTTGGTTTTCTGGTCTCAAAATGCCTTCTCAGTGGGGACGACAGTCTCTCCTCCCCCACTTCCTCACAGAGCTGTAGGTATTTGGTGGTATGGTTTTTGAGTCAAGTTCACATTGCATCATAACAACAAATTTGTACCCTCTTTCCTAGACATTAAACTTTTCTCCCTGCTCCCACACATATCACTTTCTTATTATACATTCTGAAGCATTTTATTCTTTTTGTCACTTTCAGATTTGGTCCTTATAAACTGGCCTCCCTTCACACAGGACCAATGTAATTTCCCTTCCATCTTTCATGTCATATTCTTAGACTTTTATTTCCAATGCCCTCCTGGTTGGTGGCCATTTTCCTTGATTTAACTCTCTTGGTTAAGTAGCCTGCTTTGTGTCCCATTTGCTAGTGCTGCATTAGTTCTCCTTTTAGTATCCTTGGATAAAATCATGAAATTAAGTCTGCATTTTGAGACTCTTCAACCACCATTTTACTGCCAGCTTCTTTCTCCTAGTACCATTTCTAGGGTCTTTCCATTATCCCCAACTGCCTAAACCCTCCCACCCAATGACTGACCCCATGCCCAGTCCCAATATGGTTGTCTTGTATACATTGCCAAAGGAATCTACACTGATTCTACCTACTACAGGTATCTTACTGATACCTACCTTGATCCTGTTCTCGCACTTTTGGCTCTTAGGGCATTTGTTTACATGATGCTGTTAAGCTAGATCTTGCCCATCTTCTTTTTCCAGAATAGTATTCTGAATATATGTGCAGATCCTTACTTTTAGGCATCAGTTCATCTTCTAGAACTGACCCATTAGCCTCTCACAATTTGAAGCAATAATTTCTAGAGACCCAATCCATCCTGTGAATATTTGAGAGGATTGTGAGAATTCTATTCTTATGTTTAATACAATTCAATGCATTATTTTCATGTACAGAAAATTATTTCTTGCAGAGCAGAGTTTACCTGATATTATGGACTTAATTGTGCCCCCTTAAATTAATATGTTGAAGCCCTAAAACCCAATGTAACTGTATTTGGTGATAGGGCCTTTAAGGAGGTAATTAAGGTTACATGAGGTCATGAGAGAGGGATTCTAATCCAATACAACAGGTGTCCATATAAAAAGAGAAAGACACCAGAGATCTTGCTCTGTAGCAGTGCAAACACACAAAGTAAAGGCTGTGAGAAAACAAAGGGAGAAATCAGATACCTACAAGCCAAGGAGAGAAGCCTCAGGAGAAAACAGACTTTCTGCCACCTTGATCTTGGACATTCAGCCTCCAGAACTGTGAGAAAATAAATTTCTGTTGTTTATGACAACAAGTCTGTAGTATTTTGTTATGGCAAGCTAGGTAGACAAATACAGCTGGATATAAGTATTACTCTAGTTTGGTATTTATGTTAATAAATATTTGTGTTAAGGGGCACTTGGGTGGCTCCGTTAGTTAAGCGTCCAACTTTGGCTCGGATCTCACCATCCGTGGGTTCAAGCCCTGCTTCAGGCTCTGTGCTGACAGATCAGAGCCTGAAGCCTGCTTTAGATTCTGTGTCTTCCTCTCTCTCTGCCCCTCCCCTGCTCACTCTCTCTCTCTCTCTCTCTCCCTCAAAAATAAACCATAAAAAATTAAAAAAATATTTATGTTAACATATGCATATAAATATACCAACTATTGAATGGCAAGGATCATGAATTGTTTCTCTCAAGAAACAAGAATTAGAACTCACTACAGTGCCATATACTCATTTAATTTTTATTTTAATGTAATGGCATTTTATGTCTTAATTTGATCCACAAATTCCATTATATAAAATTTAATGTTGTGCTACAAATTATCAGTTTCAACTTACCAAAGAGTAGTTTGGTTACAGCATTTTTGCACTAAGCAACATAATATGAAAAATAATTCCATGGAAAATTCCTTCGGTATCATAAATCCTCTTCTCAGCAATTGCTAAAAAGGTATCTATTTCATATGAAGTGTCCCCCACCTTGAAAATGATGCATAAACTCAGACATTTATTACATTATAAATGCATTAACTCACATTCTGAGTTTGTACAGATGTTTCATTACAAAACTGGCATTAAGTAGTTTGTCACAGTGCCAGTTATTACTAAAATCATGTGCTAAAGAAAAAAAATATAATAATGGATCAGACATCTTCTTTCCATTAATGTGTATTTGATGGACATTAAAACTATTTTCACAAGTTCTACAAGGATATCAAAGAATATATGAGAGCAAATCAACCCTGTATGTATTTATTTAAATATCCTTCTATCACATTTCTAGTAATTACAACCGAGGAATAAGGATTAAGGTTTTGTAGGATTGGGGAAGTGTTTCCCTTTAGGCACATTTTTTTTTAACAAAATGGAGTTTTAAGCCATATTATATGGACTACAAATAATATAAAAATACTTGTCCTTATTTAAATCTCAGAATTTATATAATGTGCAGATCCTAATGGGAAATCACAAAAAGAATAAAAAGGGATAGTGGAATCCCTTACAAACTTTAAAGTTTCACAACAAAACTGCAGCTTTTGTTCCACAGAATTGTGCTTTATTCTTCATTAGAATTCATGCAATTATTCACTTCAGGTGTATGCCATCAACAATCACACTTTAATACAAAGGATAATTAGAAAGTATTAACATGCAATAAATGTAATAGTGCTGATAACCATAAGTTAACCAATACAGTAGAATTCCACTAATTCTCACTAATGACAAGAAAACTTGCTGCTGATGACCAATTTTAGAAAATCAGTAAACATTTTTTTGAAAATGGGTAAACATTTTTCAACACTTGAGGGGAAATTATTAGGCAATTTAATAGTTATTTTAAGGAAACCATTTACATAATCACTAAATATAATACAAAAAGTTAGATAACAAGACAAATACTTATTAATAAGCATTTTTTCAGAGTGCCTGGGTGGCTCAGTGGGTTAAGCATATGACTTCGGCTCAGGTCATGATCTCCCAGTTCATGGGTTTGAGTCCCACATTGGGCTCTGTACTGACAGCTCAGAGCCTGGAGCCTTTTTCAGATTCTGTGTCCCCTCTCTCTCTGCCCTTCCCCCTCTCATGCTCTTTCTCTCTCAAAAATAAATAAACATTATAAAAATTCATAAGCAATTTTTCTATAAAATCATTGAAAACCTAAAACCAAGAAAGTTAAGATTTAAATGTTTTTAAGGAGTAACAAATTCATATATTTTTCTTGGATGTTTTATTTACACACTATCTTAGATGTAACACATAGCATGATATTCATGCCTTCTCCTCATACTGGTTGTGAGACTTTAGGCAATCAACCAAAGCAAGAGTAAGGGAGAGACAGAGATACAGAAAGAGACAGAGACACAAAGACAGAGAGAGGGAGAGTGACAGAGGATTGAAGAGATACACCACTCTATACTTATCTAAGTAATCCTACCTGGAAGCCCATAATGTAATATAATTGCTCTAATTAATATCCTTTATAACTGTCAGACCGCACTTTGGTTGATGGCCCCTGATCTACCTGATCTTGGAATTCCAAGAACCACAGCTAGAAAAACATTAGATATGTCCATCTATGGCAATGTAACCTGAAAAGTTTCCATTACGTCATATTTGTTACCTGTATTTACTCTGTTTATAATTCCTAAACAGTTTGTTTCTTTTGCTTTCTACATGATCTTTCCTTCTTCATCTACCTGATTTCTTCTACATGGTTATTAAATTCTTTGTTTCTTTTTCTAAGGTATTAGTATTTCTTTTTTATTAGTTTTATATGTAGTAAGGATCTCAATATTTCTAATATTTTTGTAGTTTTTATATTATCCATTATTCTTAAATTTAGGGCCATATTTCACTGCCAGTTTTGATTACTGACTTAACTACTATTTTATGCATTTTATATGTGTGTTGATATACTCCCTGAAATACCAGTATACTATTCAAATAAATAGGTCTTTCATTCTCTAAATAATTATTACTGTCTCAAGTTACTATTGTAAATATTTAGATATGATGAGTGACATATTTTCTGTAGTTTTATTACTAATAATGAATTTAGAGCTTATACATTAATTTTCTAAAAGGGCCATAGGGTAATTCTATTTTTACATTTTTGAGGAACTTCCATAGTGTTTTTCAGAGTGGCTGCACCAGTTTGCATTTCTACCAACAGTGCACAAGTGTTCCTTTTTCTCTACATTCTCACCAACACCTGTTGTTTCTTGTGTTGTTGATTTTAGCCATTCTGACAGGCATGAGGTGATATCTCATTGTGGTTTTGATTTGTATTTCCCTCATTATGAGTGATGTTCAGCAGCTTTTCATGTGTCTGTTGGCTATCTGTATGTCTTCTTTGGAAGAATGTATATTCATTTCTGCCCATTTTTAATTGGATTATTCATTTTTTGGGTGTTGAGTTTTATAAGTTCTTTATATATTTTGGATACTGACCCTTTACCAGATATGCACTAGTAGGTATTTACCCAAAGAACACAAAAATACCAATGCACAGGGATACATACATCCCAATGTCTATAGCAGCATTATTTACAATAGTCAAATTATGGAAACAGTCCAAGTGTCCATTGACTGATGAATGGATAAAGAAAATGTGGTGTATACATATGCAATAAAATATTACTCAGCCATAATAAAGAATGAAATATTGCCATTTGCAACAGCATGGATGGAACTAGAGGGTAAAATGTTAAGGGAAATAAGTCAGTCAGAGAAAGACAAATACCATGATTTCACCCATGTGCGCAATTTAAGAAACAAACAAATGAGCAGAAAAAGAGACAAATAAAAAACAGACTCTTAAATATAGAGAGCAAATCGGTAGTTGCCATAGTGGAGATGGGTGGGGAGTTGGGTGAAATAAATAAAGGAGATTAAGAGTACACTTATTTTGGAGTGCCTGGATGGTATGATATATTCATCTTCCTTATTCTCTTATGAACAGATACTTGGGTTTCCATATCTTGGCTATTATAAATAATGCTCCAATAAACAGGGTGCATATATCTTTTCGAATTAGTGTTTTCATATTCATTGGGTAAAAACCCACCGGTGAAATTACTGGATCATAGGGTAATTCCATTTTTATTTTTTTGAGGAAACTCTAAACTGTTTTCCACAGAGGCTGCACCAATCTGCATTCTTACAAATACTGGATGAAAGCTAAAAGGGCATTTTAAAATTTCATGAATAGAAATTCTGATGCATAATTGTTTTGTTATTAGGTTAGAGTAGAAGAGCAGAATGGGGCCGAGTGGTTTGCAAATTTTTTTTTTCCAAATAGGATGTCCGTAAGATCAATGAGGCATTTTAGATACTATGTTTATTTCATTTTTATTAAGTTTTTTAAACATTTATTTAGAGAGACAGAGAGAGACAGAGACAAGTGGGAGAGGAGCAGAGAGGGAGGGAGACAGAATCTGAAGCAGGCTCCAGGCTCTGAGCTGTCCTCACAGAGCCCAACACAGGGCTCAAACTCACCAACCATGAGATCATGACCTGAGATGAAGTCGGACACTTAACTGACTGAGCCA
>NW_024420361.1:3140094-3163489 GCF_014898765.1 Herpailurus yagouaroundi
TTTTTTTTTTTTTTTTTTTATTTCAGTATAGTTAAAATACGGTGTTATATTAGTTTCAGTGTACAATATAGTGATTCAACAATTCTATACAATACTCAATGCTCATCATGATAAGTGTACTCTTTAATCCCCATCAAGTATTTCACCAATCCCCGCACCTACTTCCCCTCTGCTAACCATCAGTTTGTTCTCTATAGTTAAATGTTTATTTCATTCTTAACTTTCCTATTATTTCTATTTCTTTTTAAAGATTCTTTTATTATTGCATTATTCAAAGATACAATTTTGTATTCCAATGCCATATTGAATAAAGTAGTCTCTGTATAGTTATTACGATCCTATTACTTTTCAATGTTTATTAACTATTGCTACTCACTAGTGTTATCTCCCTCCCGTTTCAACTACATTAATTTTAACCAAATCCCTCTTGAAAAGCCCCTGGAGGAAAAGTTACAGAGAGGGAAGGAGGCAAACCATAAGAGACTCTTAAATACTGAGAACAAACTGAGGGTTGAATGGGGGTAGGGGAGAGGGGAAAGTGGGTGATGGACATTGAGGGGGCACTTGTTGGGATGAGCACTGGGTATTGTATATAAGTCAATTTGACAATAAATTATATTTTTAAAAAAAGAAAGAAAAGTCCCTGGAGCAGTATTTATTGAATTCAGCATTCAACCCAATATTCCTTAACACAATTAAAAACTACCAAACAGGTATTCAGAAAGACACCTATTTCCAAAAATATGAAACTTTCACTTATAGTTATATTTTCTAAAGCCATGATATCTCCATGGCAACATTTGCTGGTCTCAACTTGTCTATATATGCTCAAATACTGCATCGAATTTCAGATCAATAATATATTTAAAGGTGGTTGTTATAATGCACACAAAATCATTATATTGCTGGACAAGTTATTAATATACATAACTTAGAGTTTGATAAGTATATATCGATTTGTTTATTCAGAAATGGAGGAAATAATCATTGGATATAGTGAAATTTTTTCTACTTATAGAATATAGAGCCACATAGTCATATCTGAAAACTGCTAACAAAGTTGCCAAAGGGAAGTAACACTGTAATACTCAGATATGGCTCATTTACAATTATCATAATAAGTTCTTTTGAGTCTAACACATGTCAAACTGACTTCTTTTCTTGTAGGAATATGAGTCATGATCTATCTGTACTCTTGTCCAGTTACTTCAAATAGCAGAACTCCCCTCACATGCTATCAAGAAGATAAGGACCTGGCACTTGTGTCTATATACCCTTACCAACTGCTTCTCAAGCTACTCAGTTAATTAGTAAGGGGCAGGTGCTCAGAAACAAAGTGGCACAGACCTCAAACAAATGTAAACTCAATCAAAGGGAACTATATGACTAGCAGACAGGAGTCTATGGAAGGAAGACTTCCTTTTTATCCCATACTCTTTTGTAATTTTTCTTAACACATGCATCCATTACTTATTCAAAAATAATGAGCCTCAATTTTATAAAAGGCTATGTATATTCTGCAAGATAGGATAGTAATCCATTACTTGTATATGATTAGATATTATTAAAACACTTAAAATTATCTTGCATAGTTTTAAAAATAATACATATTAAATTTTGCCATTACTGTTTTGCTTAGCAAACTCTTCCCATGGAGGGTACCAAAAAAAACCCAAAAAACAACAACAACAACAAAAAAACAAAAACCTTCAGTTCATCTAGGTAATAAGATGTCAAGAATTCTTAAATAGAATTCCTGAGATTTAACTCTACCTTTTCCTCAGATCCACATATTCTAGAGATGTGCATCCAATTTGTCAACTATGTAATTTATTTCCACAAATTGTAGAGGAATAAATGGAGAAAGAAATATCTCCAATAAGAAGAAAACAATGTAATTATTTTTTATGTTATGAAATATTTATTTTTTAATATGAAATTTATTGTCAAATTGGTGTCCATATAACACCCACTGCTCCTCCCAACAGGTGCCCCCCTCAATGCCCATCACCCACCCTCTCCTCCCTCCCACTCCCCATCAACCCTCAGTTTATTCTCAGTTTTTAAGAGTCTCTTATGGTTTGGCTCTCTCCCTCTCTAACTTTTTTTTTTTTTTCTTTTCCCTCTCCCATGGTCTTCTGTTAAGTTTCTCAGGATCCACATAAGAGTGAAAACATATGGTATCTGTCTTTCTCTGTATGACTTATATAACTTGTGATTATTAAATAAAGTTAATGTAATTATGGGCATACTGGGAGGGACTGTAACCAAAATGAGAGAGGAGAGGTGAAACTATCTCACTCTCTACATCTTGTGCCATATCTTGATATCACAAGTGCTTTCTTCATAATTTAATATTAATTTGTTTTTTAGAATGTTAATAACTTGAATAAAATAAATTTTATGTTTAACACAATAGGTTTAGGTTTCTCTTTATTTTTTACATGATAAGAGTGCTAAATGACTATGCATTATCCTCTATTCAGCTAAATAGATGCAAGAAAATTCAGTTCAACCACAAGGTCCTTCACTGTGAACCCAAATGATTCCCTATGAAAACCATGAAAGCTACTAATTTTCATCATTTTGAATCTTAATAGACCAGATGTAAAATCCCATATAAATTTCTGAATTCAATAAATCATTCTATGCCACTATAAGAGGAATGGTTCCGCCAAAAGAAAATGTCCATCAAAAGATGCATGGATAAAGAAGATGGCAATTAAAAAGAATGAATTCGTGCCATTTGCAGCTATGTGGATGGAACTAGAGGGTATGATGCTAAGTGAATTTGTCAGAGAAAGACAAATATCATATGACTTCACTCATATGAGGACTTTAAGATACAAAACAGATGAACATAAGGGAAGGGAAGCAAAGATAATATAAAAACAGGGAGGGAGACAAAAACATAAGAGACTCTTCAATATGGAGAACAAACAGAGAGTTACTGAAGGTGTTGCGGGGGAGTGGGATGGGCTAAATGGGTAAGGGGCATTAAGTAATCTACTCCTAAAATCATTGTTGTACTATATGTTAACTAACTTGGATGCAAATTTAAAAATAAATTAAATAATAATGTTTTAAACTGTTAAAAAAAAAGAAAATCAGAATAAAGATTTTTTCCAATTATATGCCATGTACACGTCAAGTGTTGTGTTTTTTAAGATCTCTAAAATGAGATAAAGTGGGTAGGGAGAAAATTGAGATTATTACTTCAGAGAAGCCAAAATAAGAATGCCCAGAAGCCATCAAATGCCCAACTCTGCTGAGAGATGAAAGAAAATAAGGAATAGTTTGGAGTTAACTTTGTTTTTCTATTTGGTAAAAACAAACAAACAAAACACACCTTCGTATATAAGGATGAGGAAGAGTAGTACACTGTATGTAGCTTACATAAAGAAGATAATTTTATATTAAACTAAATAGAAGCAAAGGAGGAGGTCTAAAACTAATACAGAAAACTCTCTGGATTTCATTTTATTTGTGACATAGATGTGCATCCATGGAAATAAACTACTCTTTAACTCTTTAACTACTCTTAAACAGTCACAGAGAAACACTTTAAGACAGTATTTTAATTCTATCAACATTCATTAAATGTCTTCTGCATGTACTGTGGAGATCACTGACTTATCCATACTTACTTGGCTAGAGGCAAAACCAAGTAACTTGATCCACCAGTTTCATCCTTCTTCTGACAACATCAAACTTAAGATAGCAATTTGTGAACCACCCACCCATGAGTGATTACTGAAGCTGTTAGAATGAAAACTCAGAAGACCAGATAGGTTTTAATATGTATGAGTTAATCATATAATAGAAAAGACTGAATTCTTAGCTCAGGAGTTCAAATTTAATACTAAAGGCAATTAAAAATCACTAAAAGAGGGGCGCCTGGGTGGCTCAGTCAGTTGGGCGGCCGGCTTCGGCTCAGGTCATGATCTCGCGGTCTGTGAGTTGGAGCCCCGCGTCGGGTTCTGTGCTGACAGCTCAGAGCCTGGAGCCTGTTTCGGATTCTGTGTCTCCCTCTCTCTGACCCTCCCCCATTCATGCTGTGTCTCTCTCTGTCTCAAAAATAAATAAACGTTAAAAAAAATCTAAAAAAAAATCACTAAAAGATCCACTAAAGATGGGGCGCCTGGGTGGCTCAGATGGTTAAGACTCAAACTCTTGATTCTCACTCAGTTCACGATACCCTGGTTTGTCAGATCGAGAGCGGTGTCAGGCTGACAGCACAGAGCCTGCTTGGGATTCTCTCTCTCCCTCTCTCTCTGCCTCCCCCTCCACATAAATAAACTTAAAGAAAAGATTCACTAAAGACTCTTAAGGAAAATAAAAACAGCAAACTATACAAATTTTTTAAATGATTATGCTAGAAGCAATATGAAGGTAATCCAGAAGAATAAGGGACTGAAAAAGCCAGGAGGCAATTCCAACATTATAGTTACTGTGTGTTAGGGTAGACTAGAAATGGACAGTAGGGAAGGGGGAAAAAAGGGGAAAGGGGGGGTCAAAAGGCAGTAAAGTTTGAATGAGAATCATAAACTTGTAAAATGGAATCATACTGCTATACACAATTATAAAAATATATACAATTATTATATATACAACTAATATTAATATAGACAATTATGAAGTGATTTAGAGATGAGAATTCTAAGCCCAGTTTGGAGGTATATAAACATGACTAAAGGCAGCTAGAATTCTAAGACCAGAAAGACAAAAAGCTATTGTTTCTAGAGTTTGAGGATCATTTTTGAAGAGGGAATAGTTTTAAGTGATGAGCTCTTTAAGGAAGTAAATATAGAGGTAGAAAAACAGAGCCAACAATAGAATTTTTTATTCTTTAGCTATGGAGGTAACAGTGATGAAGAGTGATCAAAGAGACCTAAGAAAACCAGAAAATTATATTGTTACAGAAGGCAAGAAGAAAGATTTTCAATCTTTTCAAAAGCTGCAGAAAGGTCAAGGAAAATAAGACTGGAAAAAGATCACCTGAGTTTTTCAGTTTTCCACTAATATGTAAAATTTATGAGGTTATAATGAAAAATAATTCATCCTAAAGGATAATGACTATTACTGATTACATTTAAAAAACAAAACATATGATTAGCATATAATTCCATAAAGCGTGATTCAAAAATGTTATGAGCAAAAGCAGTATTATTTGGAAAAGTTTATATCTAAATAACTAGTTTGGATGCATAAATTCTGATGTGTTGATTAAATAACACATTGTAGACGTAGATATACTTCAGTGACTAATCTACCTTTATTTCTTTGTTGAGCAGTAGCCTGTTAATTATGCTCATTCTTTTTCTGAATCAACTTCTTTAAAGTATTTAATTTTGGTTCCTCAGTCTCACCATAGCAAATGGAATTTATTCCATTTACTTCTATTTTCTTTAGAAATTGGCCTTGGAGACTAATAAAATGCTGTCAGGAGATTACACTGAAAGAATATAAAGAGAGTGTGTAAACGCATATAAATAAATTTTGTTCTATGGAAGTAAGTCACATACTTTGAAGTAGGAACTGACTCTTGTGCCTCATGGTAAAATTCTGTGGTAAGAAAACTGTGATTTTAGCCATTTGACCTTTTAGTGTGCTTAAGCTTCCCAAAATACAGATCGTACTACCATGAGAGCATTTACCCATTGCCTGAAAACATACACTTGACATTTGTTTGGTGGAACTTAACCTATCTAAAATGAATAAGATGAGAAGTGAATCTTCTACTTGAGGGGAAAATATAGAAGTCTATATACAGGGGCACCTGGGTGGCTCAGTCAGTTGGGCGTCCGACTTCAGCTCAGGTCATGATCTCACAGCTTGTGAGTTCGAGCCCCGTGTCAGGCTCTGTGCTAACAGCTCAGAGCCTGGAGCCTGCTTCAGATTCTGTCTCCTTCTCTCTCTGGCCCTCCCCCACTCACACTCTGTCTCTGTCTCTCTCTCAAGAATAAATAAACATTAAAAAAATAAGTCTATATATAGTTTATAATGGTAAATCCACAATAGAAAAAAAGCAAAAGAAAAAAAAGGTTTCCCACCTAAAAATATAAAACCACAAAACAGGGGGAAAAAAACGGGTAAAGCCTGCTTTAATTATTATTTAATCTTAATTAACCTCCAATTTAAAAAAATTTCAAGTCGACCTGGTTTGATAAATCAAATAAAATCTTAGTTTTAGGAATATATATACATTAGTTCTACATTATAGTAACACAATTTAGGGTGCTAAATTTATTCTAAAATAGTTACATTTGTGCTCGCTTCAGCAGCACATATACTAAAATTGGAATGATACAGAGAAGATTAGCATGGCCCCTGCACTAGGATGACACGCAAATTCATGAAGCGTTCCATATTTTTCTGAGGGTTGATAGGAGGTGGGGGGAGGGGAAAGTGGGTGATGGGCCTTGAGGAGGGCACCTCTTGGGATGAGCACTGGGTGTTGTATGGAAACCAATTTGACAATAAATTTCATATAAATAAATAAATAAATAAATAAATAAATAAGTCACATTTGTCCTTAATGATAAAATCCCCTCATCTGAAATACAGAAGACAGATATTAGTTAATAAAATCCAGTATAAATAAAATATAATAGTATTATTATAATAGTATAATATAATAGTATAAAGTAGTTTAATTAGTTATTGTTCTATACATGCAAACAAATGCAGATATAAAAGCCTCAGTCTATTTATGCTAAGATTTTCATTGTAGACTGTATAATACTTTTTGCAGAAAACATTACAATACTCACACAAAAAATTGCAGTGCCAATGCCCGCCAGCTCTTCAGAAGTAAAAGTAAAACAAGAAAGAAATACAATAAGATATAAGGTTTGCAAAAGAAAATTAGTTAACTTCTTTTCAAACTGACTTGACAGAAGCACAGTAATAAATACCAACATCTAGTCTCAGAATTAAGGCTTACTTTAGAGGAAAAACATAAAAATACACTTAAGTAAAAATCAGCAGTAATTTATAAGCAGCAAATAAGCACAACAGCAAACTTTTTGTGTGTAACAAGAATGTAGCTTCCACCCCAACAATGTATCTCAAATGACTTCATTGTGTTCTAAGCACAGATAAAATACTTTTCGTTTGATTATTTCTTTTAAAAGCTCCTTTTTGGGGATTCATCAGAAGAGAAAAGCCCCAAGGTCACCTGTCAATAACAGAACAAACCCTCCGTAAATCAGAGTGCTTCACAAATAAATTCCTCATCAGTAATTAAAGCCAGGCTCTCTGGCCCTATGTTATCAGCTCATCAAATTCATTGCTCATCTAGAATAACAGATCCACATCTGCAGTCATTACAGCATGCCAGATAAATCAGTCCTCTCAATGATGCTTTGAGCCATCTCTGCTCCCTTTTAACCAACCTGATATTTATTTCCCCCTGACATTTCTGACATTCTATTTACTGTAGGCAAATGGAACTCATACGGCACCTTGTAATGGCTTTACCAAATCCCATTGTGGAGCATATCTTAGAAGACTGATGGTTGCAATAAATAAGGTTTTATGGTGTAAGTGTGTGCTTCCAACTTTTTTCTCCTAGAATTTGACTTCTGCTGCAAAGGTTTATTACACCTGATTGCAGGTGGAAGACTAGCAGCCATTTAGAGCTTTGTTAACTAAAGGTCAGCAAAAAACTTTTGAGCTGATGTCAGCGTTTCTTGTCTTTCTTTTATTTTCTTTTAAATTAATTCTCTATCAAAGGAATCCTGAACAGAAGTTTGCAGAGTCAAAGTCCATAGACTAACAACAATAAAGCTACTACTAATTCATTCCTTTGCTTTTTAAGTTTTTTTTTAAAGTATCACAAGGTTAAAAGAAGGTTTTAAAATTATCATTCTTAAAAGGATATAACCACAACTGAGAAAAATTAGACACATTCTAAATGCAAAAGTTCATGCATTTTAATATAAAATAGCTTTTGTGAACATGAAGTAACAAGCAATTCAAGGAAAATCTAGATGGTAATCATGCATTGGTATTTTTAAAGAGCCCCTCCTTTTTCTTATCTTCATGAGTGAACCGATACTGTGAAGAAAAATAAAACTAGAAAATTTAACAGTTGTGTTACTCTAGTAAACCAGACAAATTTGGGGTGGCTCTGCACAAACTGTTCTTCACTGAGTTGCACTATCTTTCTTGGCAGCAATTATGCAGGGCTCAAAGAGACTTGTATTAAATTAATGAGACTAGCCTTAAATTAATATCACAATGTTAGTGGAGCTCACTGTTGGCATATATTAAACTTATTTCTTTATGCCACAATAATATTTGAAAGAAGAACTATCAACTTTTTTGTTCCTTTCTTTTCTTCATGAGCACAAAGCTAAAGCACATAGTAGGTTGTGAATGCTGAGATTAACTTCTGAATACTGATTTAAAAGGACACAATATAGTCTTTTCCTTAATGAAAATTCTGTATTTATCACTCTATTATTTGTTCGTACGGATTCTACTGCTCTCAGAAGCCAAAGTTTGAATACATTGGATTTTTAAATAATGCCTAAAGCATCAAGTTGCTGGGCCATGATACACAAGTGGAAGGAGACATGGCCCTACCCCCTTAAGCCTCCTGCCACTCAAGTCAAGCAGGGGGAAAGAAACACAAATTCTAAGTTGAAACTTTTAGGAAGCTTGTGTTATCTGTACTGAAATTGAAATTATGCATGATTTTTCTTAGGACTCCAAGGAGTACAAACAATAAGGATATTCTGAGCAAGACAAATCTGCCTACTACAAAGAGTAAATCACATAAAGCCCTCTGAAAAATAAAATATTTCATTTCTGCCTTCACTTAACACTGTACATATCATTAACCTCAAGGTAAACTCCAATTTTGATTGATCCTGTAAATTAAGGAAATGTAACCCAAGAAAACAACAAACTTGGCTTGAGAGTTTGTATTTATAGTGGGCTACATTGGATCAACAAACTCATCATTTCCCTTTACACACACCATGAAAGGTGTTATTCATTCAAAGGTCCATAAGGGACCATTCATCCCAGACATTCTTTTCTAATCTTGATTGGCTAATGAAGCTAATCATAAGAAACAAACTCTCTTGTCTTTATAAACTGTTGTCTTGCCGGTAGCTGAAAGACAGAAACCCTAAAATAAATGATGTCTTAAAGACTGCAGATGAGAAAACTGAGATGCCAAGGAGTGGAGCTGATGTGCCCAAAGTCACATAGCTAGGTAATGGATGAATAGTAGAAACTAAGACCCAGTAAGCACCTCAAGCCTCATTCCTATGAAATAGTAGACATGATCATTAATAGTTTCAACTGTCATGCTTTGTTGGGCCCTGTCAGCATGCTGCTTTCTTGCACTATACCTGAAGCAGCAGCAGGACTCAGTTGAAGAAACTTATGATCTCTACTTCTAAACCTCCTAAAGCAGGTACAGGGAAGTGGCACTTTTGAACTCAGCGCTAAATTCAATTCCTGGCACACAGGTGGAGTTCAGTAAATATTAGTTGTTTTGGGAAAATGAATAAAATTTTACATCATAAGATGGCCAATGGGACTAAAACAAGCTCTGGTCTCTAGCTTAGAGACCCCTCTTCTGGGTTCTTCTTGCCCTGTTTGCCGCACGAGCGAAAACCCCACAGATATGGAAGCTGACAACTATAAATTACCCTTCCCACTTGCATTCTGCACTCAGATCTTTGGAGAAACAGTCTCCTCTGAGCCCACTGGTGTTAAATAAATCTCCAATCCACCAAGATCTCCGAGTGCAACTTGGTTTTTCCGCCAGCATTTCAGCCTGGTTCCGTAATATATTTGGTTCCCTGACAGGGAAACCCAACCACGATGGCCCATATGTTGCCACCGGTTTGGAAGAATGGCGAGGCGGTGACAGAAGGAGGAATCGCAAGGGAGAAGGTGCGCCCTGCCTGAATTTCAGCAGTCTCCCACTGGGTCACCTCTGGCCAGCCCAGCTCTGCCGTTCCCGCCGGACTCAAGGAGACTTGGCAGGTGAGGACCTGGACCCGACGTCAGAACCGGTAAGGCTGGGGCCCAATCTAGTCAGCCCCACTCACAAGAGTGGAAGGAGGACCTGATCACTCCCTGGAGACCTCAGAAGTCTCACAGGTAGGAATTCTATGGGAGGGAATGTAATAACCTCTGGTGTGTATGTGAGTATGAGTGTGCAACTCGGTCTAGCTTGCCTGCCGAGTTCAATTCTGTGGCTCCACAGGCAGGCACCCTTAAGGTCCCCAAAAGCCCATGGAGTCTGAGTGAGCCCATCTGCGATTCCGTGGTGAATGCCACACAGCGTATGGCGGCATTGGAATACTTTCTGATCATAAGTCACAAAGCTGAGACCGCTACAGCTAAGCGTCACCTAAGTTCCTTCAGGACACAGCCAGACAGGCATCTGACTCATCTCCTCATTAGAGGGGGCACCCCTATCCCTCTGTCTATGCGACTCTGCCTCAAGGGAATATTATGGGGTTGGGACAGACCAAAGAAGGTTTTTTTGGCAGACTATGGAATTAAGATAACCCCCAGCACATTAAGGACCCTATGTGAGTTAGAACAGCCCACTTTTGGTTTAGGAGGGCCCTCTGAGGGAACCTTAGATGTCCCAATGGTTCACTGCATCTGGCATGTTGTCTCCAGAGACGAAGGTCACCCTGATCAATTTCCATACATCGACCTCTGGCTTGAAATTGCCCAAAATCATCCGCCTTGGGTGTGATTCATCCATAGCAAGCAGAGCCAGGCAAAGGTTTTAGCTGCTTTATCTGGAGACTCACCCAGGGAGCCAAAGGAGCAACCCACCTCTCCCCTAGTGTTTGCAGGACACTGGCAGGAAGATCCTGTCTTTCTGCCACCTTATGACTCACTGGGCTCCCTCCTCCCTGACCCTGAGCTTGAAACTCCTCCTCCCATCTGTCTCTCCACCACCGCCGCCCTTGTCTCCTCTCCTAGACCGGACCGGAGAACCCTCCCCCACAAGAACCAGCAGCCAGATTGCACCCTTGGCCAGGTGCAGGAGCTCTCCAGATGCCGGTCAACATCTGCCAGTACCAAGAGGCTCTCCTCCAGGGTATCAGAACAGGGACTGAGAAGCCCATAAATATTCCCAGCAGCAAGGAGATTCCCCCAGGGATTATTATAAGAGACTATGTGAGGCTTACACACTGTTTGTTCCAGAGGCACAAAAGAACCACAACAAAAGGGGGGAGGCCCAGAACCTCCTTAGCAAGGGGTCAGTGAGCCTACTGCAAGGAAAAAGGACATTAAAATAATAAATGTCCCAACCAGGGAAAGTCCCAGAAACCCAGCCGATACCAGGAGGAGGAACCTCGAGAAGGGGACCTTATTGGTCTGGCCAATTTAGAATCAGACTGAAGGAGACACTGACTCTCTCTCCCTGTTCTTCTGCCTAATAGATGTGAGGGAGTCCCCCTCATTTCCCAGGTTAACAGCTGTAATTGGAGCCAACTGTGGTTAGTCTACCTTGGGATGGGGACTTTAAGGAATGTTCCCAAGCAGTTGCTGAAACTCCATTTGTTTCAGGGAAATTCCCGGTCTTCTCTGGCCTGATGTGGACTCCATATTTCCATTTTGGTGGAAAAAAACATGGCATCTGCTCCCCTGTGTGAGTTAAGGTTTTGAATTAGGTTTTCCTTCTCTGCCTTCTACTGGCACCTTGCCTCTTCTGCCTTCTGCTCCCCCTGCTGTTTCTGCACCAACTTGGGTGTGGTCTACATAATTGGTTCCTATACCCTCCTCAGTGCCTCAGGCACCATTGGCTCCTCCTCCCATCCTCAAGGTCAAGGAGTCAAGTGCACCCCCTTGGATATCTAGGTCTTTTCCAAATAGAATGAATTGCTAAAGCTTTGATTACTGAACACAGGTTTGTGTTTTTAACTTCTTATTGCAGAGAAATTAAGGCTATTTGGACCTATTGGAAAACATGCTTTGTATTTAATTGGTTCATGAATTTACCATCTAAAAAAATTCTGGTGTAAACACCTCTCAGTTGGTTACTAACTCCTCAATTGGAGACTAAGGTTTCCTAAGAGTTGAAATTCTGCTAAGTGTACTTAAGACTCATAGAAATAAGGAAAGTAACCCTGTATGTAGGAAAGTAGGAGGTATGTAAGAAAGATATAAGGAATGGAAATACATTTTTGTTGAGGGTAGAAGAAAGTAATTTTATCTTAAATGAGACTGGTTATTTGGACAGAAATGGCTTTGGGACAAAGTTTGAAGGCAAAGGAAAGTTGTAGAAGGTTCATGAAGAGAAATCTTTGGAAAGGAATTTTATGTGTGCTCAGGATGGACTAAGGTTGAGATGAATGGAATTTTAAAAGTACACTGGTATAAGGTTGAAATTCTGCTTTTCTCTCTGCTCAAATGTCAAAGTGTTCTTGCATTGTTGATCTGCTCTTGATAAGACAATGCAAACAAAGGTTTGTCTTCCAGGAAAACCAAAGTTTTAGGTTTCATCTTTATCAAGTCTTTGATTACTAGTTAAAATTTCTCAATGTTAAAGGAGCTAGGTTTTGGTAACAACTATATAATGCTATATATTCACCTATAGGATCTTTTATTGCCACCTTGGTTGAATAAATACAGTTTTAAGATTCATAATGATCTGTAATCCTATTTAGGATGTACTTATAACTTCCTAAGGTTTTAACAAACTTCCCAGGATTTAAATGGTAAATGAAGTCTTTTTGACCAATTAGGCCTTTTTATTTGGGATGCTAAATTACTTGGAAAGGCACTGTCATACAATGGTAAACCTTAGGTTGTATTGCACAGGTAAATGCTGTAACTGCCCAAATATATATGCAATTCCTAAAGTTTTAATGTTTTGGTATAAGGTCATCACTTAATATTCTGATTACTTGAAGTGTTATGTGTCACAGAAATAACCGAATTTCTTTGTCAATTGCATCATAATGAACTCTCATCAGATCTTTAACAATGTCTATTTCTGAGATTTTATCATTTATATTGTTCTTATTCTCTCACAAAACGTGTTTCTTCTTCAAGGAGATTTATAAAAGGACTTTGGGGACAAATGCAGGTATTCGACATCTTTAAGATTAATACTAAAATGGGTAAGAATTTCCAGAACTAAAAAGCTGCATTCAAATTGAACAAGAATTAGGAACATGGGATTAAATGAACTGGGGAAGATTATAGTTTTGTGATTCTTGTTGAAAATATTGCTGGTTCTCTAATGTTTGCTCTTCCAGGTTAAGGAAACTTTCTCTTAAGATATCTATGATATACAGAAATGTCATAACATATTTATTTGTAAACTGAAGCATTTATCTTTTCTCTCTACATAACTCCCCTGAAATTCAAAAACTCTCAGTGAGTATTCTTTCTTTCATGGCAATTACAATTGTTTGCATAAGTTCAATAAGAATCTGTTCATCTTGTGACAGGTCACCATTCAAATATTGGTTTTACCAAGGCTTTGACTGGAATGTCATATTTGAGAGTGGCATTCATAAACTCAGATATGACCAGACAGCTTTAAGGAACTAAGATTGACTTTATGAAACATGGAACCATAAAGCCCGTTGGAAATGTTGGCCTGATACCTTGCTTATAGAGTTCCCAGCAGCCTCACCAGGTGAGTAAAGAAGGTCACTTCCTGGCAGGTACAGGAACCTCAGGATATCTTGGTGACCTCATGAAGGGGAATTCGCCCAATTCTACAGGTATTGCAGGCCTGTCTGATGGCAAGTATTTGGCTTGGCTTCTGGCCTGGAGAGGCTACTAAAAGTTCAACCCAGAGATTCCTTATAAAAGGTTCCAGCAAAGCAGACTTTAAAAGATCTTCATGGACTCTTAAAAACTGAGAATAAACTGAGGGTTGATGGGGGGTGGGAAGGAGGGGAAGTGGGTGATGGGCATTGAGGAGGGCACCTGTTGGGATGAGACTGGGTGTTCTTTAGAAACCAATTTGACAATAAATTTCATATTAAAAAATAAAATAAAAGCTCACCGAATAAATAAATAAATAAATAATCCACATGATCAATCTCTATTCTTTTTTTAATTTGTTTTTAATGTTTATTTCTGAAGGAGAGAGACAGAGCATGAGCGGGGGAGGGGCAGAGAGAGAGGGAGACACAGAATCTGAAGCAGGCTCCAGGCTCTGGGTTGTCAGCACAGAGCCCAATGCAGGGCTGGAACTCACAAGCTGTGAGATCACGACCTGAGCTGAAGTCAGATGCCCAACCGCCCAACTGCCCAACCGCCCAACCGACTGAGCCACCCAGGTGCCCCAATCAATCGCTATTCTTGCTGAGCTTAATTAAATAATTAGGCCAGGTTTGTTAAGACTAGACTTGTTCTACAAATGCATTGGTCTCAATTTGGCTATCTCAGGAAAGGGGGGGTGGGGTTTAGAGAGAAAAACTATGTTTCAACAATGCACCATTATGGATGTTAAATTCTAGTTATGATCGCCTTTAAATGTTTGTTGTTTGCCTAAACTAGACAACTTGAGGTAAACTTCAGAAAAATTGTCACAGTATTTCATGTATAGATAATCTTCTGTGCTTATTATTCTGCGGGATAATAATAAGACCTCATGGGCATAAGATTATTTAAACAACTGGAAAACAGGATGGATCTCTAAATATGCAAACCATATCTTCCCTAAACCTGATCTGACAGTTACCAGAAACCTACCCCTTTTGAAAACTTGGAGGTAGACTTTACAGATATACCACCAAATAGAGGATTCAGTTTCAGGTAACACCCCGTGGGTCCATCACTCCAGAGTTAAGAAGGCCAACTCAGAGGAACCCTCAACCTGGCAAAGTGATCCAGATCCAGTCAACCTGCTTAAACTGACCCTCAAAAAGACACTGGCCCCTGACATCTCCTGCCCTGCTCCAGCCACACCCCAGAAGCTGGCTGGCCTGCTCACAGCAGAAGCTTGAGGAATCAACATATGGACCAAGCCCAGGGGTTTGGATGCAACTCTGCCAGCCCTTGCCCCTTACTGGTGTCATAGCCTTGATTTTGCTTCTTGCTCTTGGGCTAATAGAGACTGCACCAACAAACTGGACATGGAACAGATGGCAGACTCCCTGTTAACCTTACGAAGCCAAATAAACTCCCTGGAAGCAGTGTCCCTTCAAAATAGGTGAGCCCTCGACCTCCTCACTTCAAAAAAAGGAGGGACTTGTATCTTTCTGGAGGATGAATGTTGCTATTTTGTAAACAAATCAGGAATAGTCAGGACTAAGGTTAAGTAACTCAAGGAAAGAGTTCAACGTAGACAACAGGAAAATATCAGTTAATGGAGAGAATGGGATCTCACAGACTGGGCATTCTGGCTCCTATCCCTGGCAGGGCCCCTCCTTTCCATAATTTTACTTGTGACCATTGGCCCCTATATACTAAATACCCTGGTATGTTTTATTGAAAACACTGCTGCTCGCCAAACTGCAGCACATATCCTAGCCCTCCGAGGGTACCAACCCCTAGAGCTAAAAAGTGATGCCTAATAAAAGATTTTTTAAAAAGCATAAAAGGAGAGAATGTTGAGAAAATGAATAAAATTTTACACCGTAAGAAGGCCGATGGGACTAAAACAAGCTCTAGTCTCTAGCTTAGAGACCTCTCTTCCGGGTTCTTCTTGCCCTGTTTGCCACACACGTGAAAACCCCCACAGATATGGAAGCTGACAACTATAAATTACCCTTCCCACTTGCATTCGGCACTCAGATCTTTGGAGAAATGGTCTCCTCTGAGCCCGGTGGTGTTAAATAAATCTCCAATCCACCAAGATCTCCGAGTGCTGCTTGGTTTTTCCACCAGCATTCCAGCCTGGTTCCATAACAGTTTAAGGAGGGAATATAGGAAAAATATATATGCAAAAATTTTTAACTATATACTAGAAAGAAGACTTTACCTCTCTAATTTATTCATATATGCTAAGACTGTCCTACAAAGATGCCAGTCAGAATAAGGTAGTGCTAATAATTGTTATGTTTCTTTATACTTGAGAATATTGAAAAAGGAAAGTTTCATAACATCCTGTATGATGCAGTTAAATATTACTATCTGTATTTTACAGAAGGTAAATTCAGGAACAAAAGTGTGAAGTTGGGTGTTCACAAATAGGAAGTTTATGACAAAATTGACACTATAATCCATGAACCCTGATCTTCAATGTTTAACAAAACCAATTGTACCAGCTATAATGGCTGCATGATTATAATAAAAGCTACATTTTTATAATGCTTTTCCTGGTAGAAGTTCAAAATCCTCTACAAAGACATTGTCTGCCCAGTAGTTTTGTAAATACCAATCTATAGATAGACAAAGAAAAGTAACCCTGTCACTTTATAAGTGAGGAAAGAGATTTAGCAAGGCTAAATGACTTTGTCATGGCTACATGTTTGTAAATTCTGGAGCCATAACTTGAATTGGGTCTTCTCTTGTCTAGCTTCTGGTGTTTTTTCTGATGCCTTCCTGGTAAGTGGAATGCATATATTTGTATTTTGAGAAGACAAGTGTGGAAATCATTTTATATTTTACAAATGCAGTATGTACTTTACCAAAAATGTTCATGTAGACAGCCAATACAAGGAGGGAAAGTACCAAACAGACCTCAGACACAACCATCATCTGGTCCCAAAGATTCTCAGTGAAGTGCATTCTTCAGCATGTGCCAACAAAACACTAAGAGAAGGTTTAAAAAACGAGTGTAGTTTCTTCCTTTTGGAACATGTCCCAGTGAAAACAACTTAAGAACAAGTTAAATGTATATACCAAGGAGTTCAAATTCATATGGAATCCTTACTAAACAGATTGATAAAACAGGCATGGTTCATCAGGAATAGCTTGCCAGCAAAGGATTGATTAGAATTTGCCTTTCTACACATAGATGACAGCTGACACTAATCTTTCTACAATAGAACCCCAGGCAAGTCATTTTCCCTCCCTATAAAATGAGGGGAAAGTCTGATTTTACATACCAGAGTTTTATGAAGGTTCAATGAGAGAATAAATGTAAAAACACTTTGTAAAGCATGAAAGCTATTTATCTGGAGTAGGCAACAGGTAAGAGCTCATAACTTCATTAAAAACTTTTGAAGATAAAGAACAACCTCTTAGCTGTCTTCAAAATTCCTTGTTCAGATGGAACATTATACACAGGTGGCATTTATTCACTCATGGATTTTTTTTCATTCACTCAGCAAACCCATTTATTGAATTGAGTTGTTAAAATGAATGAAATAAAATAGTCTCCAAAAAGAAAACTTATTCCCTATTCCCCAAGGCTATCATTCCAGCCGCTTTCAAATCATTTTCAAATGATTGATTTAAAGTATCCAAGGGCTAGAAATATATAGTTCTGTTTTTACTATAAGTAAAAGCATAAATCATTTATAAATTGCCTTTCTTATTAATAAAGAGGAAAAGAAAAAATATACTACAATATGTGTCATATCCTCATGCAAAAGCCTTGTTTCTTTATCAAGGTCAACTACATAGGGCTTCCTTTCAGGTATATGGAATAGGTAGTCATTTACATAATACAATTTGAAGAGCACTCAGGATATAATTCCTACCCCCCCCCCCAGATGCCTACCTCAGCTTCTTGGTTTTGTTTAAAAACAATCATTGCATTAAGGACTTTTTTTGGAACTTGAAAACTTCTATCTTCAAGATTCTTTTTTTTTTTTTTTTCAACATTTATTTATTTTTGGGACAGAGAGAGACAGAGCATGAACGGGGGAGGGGCAGAGAGAGAGGGAGACACAGAACTGGAAACAGGCTCCAGGCTCTGAGCCATCAGCCCAGAGCCCGACGTGGGGCTCGAACTCACGGACCGCGAGATCGTGACCTAGCTGAAGTCGGACGCTTAACCGACTGCGCCACCCAGGCGCCCCTATCTTCAAGATTCTTATAGTAAAAGTCAAATAACTCTAGCTGTTACACCTTGAACTACTATGACAATGCTTTTTGACTTTGACAGCTGAAAACAAGGTCCTGAAATAGCATTTCCTGAAGTAAATTCTGAGAGACACCAATCTCAGGAAAGGCTTTGTGAAAAGAAAAATGTTCTATGATCAGAAATAATTAGAAAACTTTGTCTATTGCATTTTCCACTTAGATATGTGAAAACAGAATACAAATTAGCATTTTACAGGCTAAAGATTGTAAATGCTGCCACTAAGAAACCGATTTAGATTTCGCAGACATTTGAAAATAGATTTTCCTCTCATTTGGGAAGGAGGATTCTTTAAAACCCTCAAAACTCATTTTTGTGTGTGTGTGTGTATGTGTATATACATTTGGAGAAATGTACTTTATAGAAGTGGAACACAACTATTACCAGCCAGGTACCCCTGGATAAGTCACTTATTTTCTGTGAGCTTTGGTTTCCTTGCTATAAAATAGGCATTATTTCAAGAATCCAATGAAATAAGGCATGTAAAAGTGCCTCAGAAATTATAAATTATTCCTCATTTTTAGTTACTTCTAATTCTCATTACCTTTTATTATATTGTTGGACTTGTGCTAGGCAGCAAATTATTCTAACTGTACTCTTATCATATATTGCTTTAAATCCAATCTGAAAAGTATTTCTTTGATGCCTTGAAATTTCAGTGTAAACTAACCATTGCTAAGGTGTGAACAGTTTTTTTGATTATGTCAAAATAATACCTTGTATTCCAATTTACCCCTTTCCTAAATTTTAAGTTAATTGAGACAACTCATTCAAAATATAATGCCCCTAGGCCAGCCCACAAAGGCTTATTTAATGTATAAGTACCTGAAGTAATCGTTCTATTTCTAATAGACCCAACTACTACTGAGATCAGGTCTTTAGAAACTGCTTGGTCCAGTCCTGGGAAGTACTTGTGGCAGTCCTACAAACATCAACATAACCAAAAAACTATCATGTTTATGTCACATATCTTAACCTCTTGAGACTTCAATTACAGAAAAGTATCCTTGCTTAACAACAACAAATGTATGAATTTAGACATGTCTTTCTACAAGAAATTTGATTCAACAAAGGCTTCTGGTATATCTAGTCTGTGGCAGAAACAGTTCTAAGTTCTGGGGAGACAATAATGAACAAGGCAAACAAAAATCCTACCTTCTTGGAACTTTTATTTTAATGAAAGAAATGCATACTGACATTCAGCCAAAGAAGTCATGGACACATATTCACCATTAGGTCTTGGTAAGACAAGGCAAACACTTTTAAGAAGTAACTTGAATTTGCTCCACGTGTGCTTAACTCCCCATCTACTTTAAAAAGCTAATAATAATTAATAATTAATAATAATAAAATAATGGGGTGCCTAGGTGGCTCAGTCGGTTCAACGTCCAACTTTGGCTCAGGTCATGCTCTCACAGTTGGTTTGTGGGTTTGAGCTCCGCATCAGGCTCTGTGCTGACAGCTCAGAGCCTGGAGCCTGCTTTGGATTCTGTCTCCCTCTCTCTCTGCCCCTCCCCCACTTGTGCTCTGTTTGTGTCTCTCTCAATTTAAACTTTAAAATTTTTTTAAAATAATAATAAAACGCCAGCAAAAACAACAGCAGCAACAACCATCACAAGAACAATGCTCCTCATTTCTAAACCCAGGAATTAGATTAAGGGATTAGAAATGTGACTGTTTCCCTACCTTTCTTGGACTTTATCCCACCCTCCTCCATAATCCCATTATAACACCTTAGACACCTACTTTCCTTTTAGATAACACCCTTCCTCCACTCCATTCTCATTTCCCAACTCCAGTTAGTTTATAAGTGTATGATTCTTAGGTACTATCTGCTGAAGAATAACCCAAAGACCTTGATAAAAATACATATTCCTGGGTCTTGCTGAGAAACTGAAATCAGAAATGAAAGGAATTCTTGACACTAAGATTGACTAGCTGTCATACTTAGAGAAGTTATTTTTCTTCTTCCAGTATCAGTGTCTTCAGTTACAATATGAATATAGTAATATATATTCTGTCAACTTCAGAGGGCTTTTTTGAGAACTACCTAGGGTAATTAAAACTTTTTGCAAATGTAATTTTTTAGTTTAAAATACTATAAATCTGTCTAGCAAATCCTTTTACCAGGTATATATTGAAAGGATAAACATCAATCTAGTTCTGTTCACATGATAATAAGTAGCAAATTTCTGAATATCTTTATTCTTCCCTGTCCTCAATAACAAAGAAGCCAATCTAAATTCTTTATATTTTTACTTGAAAAATAGAATTTTTTTTTTTTGCTCTTGGAGACACTAAAAATCATTTAATAGCAAATTTAATACTCTTAAAAGTTACTGGAATGGCAGCTGTGGATACAAGAAAATACAGCCTTATCTTTATGATGATATTAACATCTTCTAGTGAGGAGCTTTAAGCAATCCAATTAGGCAATGATTTAATAACCCCCTTCTATGTACAAGTCACTGTATATAGTTCTGAGTCACAAGACTTAAAAAGGTTAATTCTCTTTACTTACAAGGCTCCCTCTAGTTTTACATTCAGTCACCAAATCCTGTCAGTGTTACTTCTGGGATGGCTCTCAAACAAAACCTTCTCCATTCCCACTGCCACTACCAAGTCTTCAAAATCTCTTTCTCAGAGCACTACAGCAAACTCCTAGATAATTTCCCAGCCTCTAGTCTCCTCTTCACTCCAATACATTTTCCCAACTTCCCCAGGATCTGTAGCCAGTTCCCCATGCATCCACTCTACACCTCAACCACACCAAATTACTCAGTCTCTCCAGAACATGTAAATTATTTCCATACATTTGTACTTTCTCTGTCCTCTTCTTTCTCCTTGGAATGCCCTCTCTTTCTAATTCTGCCTGGAAAGAAATTCTACCCATGCTTCAGGAATCAGTTCTAAAGCCATTTTGGGGAAACTGTTTGAATATCCCAAGTCAGGATCAATAACGTCCCAATCTCCATTGTCATGGCATTTTCTGCATTTTTAATATGCCTCTATTATTTTTTATTTCTTTAAACTTTAGTTCGTATTTCATATATAGTGCAATATTGGTTTTAGGAGTAGAATTCAGTGATTCATCACTTATATGCAACACCTAGTGCTAATCACAAGTTCCCTCCTTAATAACAATCACCCATCTAGCCCATCTCCCACTTACCTCCCTCCATCAACCCTCAGTTTGTCCTCTGTTGTTAAGAGTCTCTTGTGGTTTGTTTCCTTCTATCTTTTCCCCCTTCCCATATGATCATCTGTTTTGTTTCTTACATTCCACATATGAGTGAAATCATATGGTATCTGTCTTTCTCTTATTGACTTATTTCACTTAGCATAATACACTCTAGCTCCATCTACATCATCGCAAATGGCAAGTTTTCATTCTTTTTGATGGATGAGTAATATTCCATTGTGTATATATACCACATCTTCTTTATCCATTCATCAGTCTTAATATCCCTCTATTGCATAACTCTATAGCATCATATTTAGTTAAATATTTGTTTACTGCTCCCACTTTATCCCCTCCTTTCTTCCTCCATAAAATAAAGTATGTGGCCCTTCAGCATAGAGACTATATTTTATTAACCTTTTTATTCCAAGTAGCTAGAACATAGCCTAGCTTATAGCTGGTACCTACTAAATGAAAATTAGGATAAGACAATAAGATGTCATTTCTGTCTTCAAGTAGATTATTATTTAGTGAAGAGAAGGATAAAAAATATAAAAATGTATATTGATGTTTTGGAAACCTACAGTCACATTTTTTATTTAATTTTTCCAATCACTCAGATAAGTACGTTAAATGGTTATTATCCTTCTTTTACAAATAAACAGGTCTGAGGAAGGATAGGTAACTTTCCCCACATTACACAGTAAATTAGAGAGGGACAAGGGTTCCCTCTTCTCCACATCCTCATCGACATTTGTTATTTCTTGTCATTTTGATTACAGCCATTTTTAACAGGTATGAAGTGATATCCCACTGTGATTTTTATTTGTATTTCCCTGATGATTAGTCTTTTCATGTATCTGCTTGGCATTTGTATTTCTTCTTTGGAAAAATGTCTATTCAGATCCTTATACACTGTTGCTGGAAATGTAAATTTGTACAGGTATTATAGAGAAAACTACAGAGGTTCCATAAAAAAATTAAAAATAGAAATACCATGTGATCCATCAATCCCACTTCTTGGTATGTATTTTAAGGAAATGAAATCAGCATCTTCCAGAGATATGTGCATTTCCATTTTCATTACAGCATTATTCACAATTGCCAAGATATGGAATCAACTGAAGTATCCACTGACAGATGAATGGATAAAGAAATTGTGATTATACACCCACACAGAGATACACAGACGCATGCACAGTGTAATATTATCCAGCCTCTAAATTTAAGGAAATCCTGACAGAGAGGGAAGATGGTGGCCTAGGAGGACGCTGGGCTCACCGCACTTCCTGCTGATCACTTAGATTCCACCCACACCTGCCTAAATAACCCAGAAAACCACCAGAGGATTAGCAGAATGGAGTCGCCGGACCGAAGCTCAGACGAGAGGCCCACGGAAGAGGGTAGGAAGGGCGGCGAGGCGGTGCGCGCTCCACGGACTGGCGGGAGGGAGCCTGGGTGGAGGGGAGGCTCGCCAGCCAAGCAGAGCCCCCGAGTCTGGATTGCAAAAATCGGAGGGGCCTGACGGACTGTGTTCCCACAGCAAGCGCGACTTAGCATCTGTGAGGTCATAAGTTAACAGCTCTGCTCAGAAAGAGGGAAAGCTGGAGGACAAAGGGAAGGAGAGCTGCTGAGCCCCGGACGACAGAGCTCAGTTTGATGGGGAACAAAGGCGCTCGCCAGCACCATCTCCCCCGCCAATCCCCCAGCCAAAATCCCAAAGAGAACCAGTTCCTGCCAGGGAACTTGCTCGCTCCGCGCAAACACCCAACTCTGCGCTTCTGCAGAGCCAAACCTCCGCCAGCGGATCTGACTCCCTCCTGCTGCCACATGGCCCCTCCTGAAGTGGATCACCTAAGGAGAAGCAAGCTAAGCCTGCCCCTCCTGCCCCTGTGCACCTTGCCTACCCACCCCAGCTAAGACGCCAGATCCCCAGCATCACAAGCCTGGCAGTGTGCAAGTAGCCCAGACAGGCCACCCCAACCCACAGTGAATCCCGCCCCTAGGAGAGGGGAAGAGAAGGCACACACCAGTCTGACGGTGGACACAGCGGTGGGCTGGGGGCAGACATCAGGTCTGACTGCGGCTCCGCCCACCAACTCCAGTTATACATCACAGCACAGGGGAAGTGCCCTGCAGGTCCTCACCATGCCAGGGACTATCCAAAATGACCAAGCAGAAGAATTCCCCTCAGAAGAATCTCCAGGAAATAACAACAGCTAATG
>NW_024420361.1:3173489-3208852 GCF_014898765.1 Herpailurus yagouaroundi
TCTTCTGAGGGGAATTCTTCCGCTTGGTCATTTTGGATAGTCCCTGGTGTGGTGAGGACCTGCAGGGCACTTCCCCTGTGCTGTGGTGTATAACTGGAGTTGGTGGGCGGAGCCGCAGTCAGACCTGATGTCTGCCCCCAGCCCACCGCTGGGGCCACAGTCAGACTGGTGCGTGCCTTCTCTTCCCCTCTCCTAGGGGCGGGATTCACTGTGGGGTGGGGTGGCCTGTCTGGGCTACTTGCACACTGCCAGGCTTGTGATGCTGGGGATCTGGCGTCTTAGCTGGGGTGGATAGGCAAGGTGCACAGGGGCAGGAGGGGCAGGCTTAGCTTGCTTCTCCTTAGGTGATCCACTTCAGGAGGGGCCCTGTGGTAGCAGCAGGGAGTCAGATCCGCTGCCGGAGGTTTGGCTCCGCAGAAGCGCAGAGTTGGGTGTTTGCGCGGAGCGAGCAAGTTCCCTGGCAGGAACTGGTTCTCTTTGGGATTTTGGCTGGGGGATGGGCGGGGAAGATGGCGCTGGCGAGCGCCTTTGTTCCCCACCAAACTGAGCTCTGTCGTCCGGGGGCTCAGCAGCTTTCCTTCCCTTTGTCCTCCAGCCTTCCCGCTTTCTGAGCAGAGCTGTTAACTTATGACCTCCCAGCCGCTAAGTCGCGCTTGCTGTCGGAACACAGTCCGTCAGGCCCCTCCACTTTTTGCAAGCCAGACTCGGGGGCTCTGCTTGGCCGGCGAGCCGCCCCTCCGCCCCGGCTCCCTCCCGCCAGTCCGTGGAGCGCGCACCGCCTCGCCGCCCTTCCTACCCTCTTCCGTGGGCCTCTTGTCTGCGCTTGGCTCCGGCGACTCCGTTCTGCTAATCCTCTGGTGGTTTTCTGGGTTATTTAGGCAGGTGTAGGTGGAATCTAAGTGATCAGCAGGACGCGCGGTGAGCCCAGCGTCCTCCTACGCCGCCATCTTCCCTCCTCTCCTGTCCATTGCTTTAAGTGAGGTGTTGAAGTCCCTTAGTATTATATTAGTATTATCAATGAGTTTCTGTATGTGTGTGATTAATTGATTTATATATTTGGATGCTACCACATTTGGAGCCTAAATGTTTACAATTGTTAGGTCTTCTTGGTGGGTAGACCTCTTCATTATTATATATTGCCCTTCTTCATCTCTTGATACAGTCTTTATTTTGAAGTCTAGATTATCTGATATAAGCATAACTGCTCTGGCTTTCTTTTGTTGACCATTAGCATAATAGATGGCTCTCCATCCCCTCACTTTCAATCTGCAGGTGTCTTTAGATCTAAAGTGGGTCTCTTGTAAACAGCATGTAGATGCATCTTGTTTTCTTATCCATTCTGTTACCCTATGTCTTTTAATTGGAGCATTTAGTCCATTGATGTTTAGAGTAAGTACTGAAAGATATGAATTTATTGCCAATTTGTTTCTTGTAGAGTTGGAATTTCTGGTGGTGGTCTCTGTTCCTTTCTAGTCTTTGTTGCTTTTAGTCTTTTTTTTTTTCATCTTCCCTCCCCTCAGAGAGTCCCCCTTAAAATTTCTTGCAGGGCTGGATTAGTGGTTACAATCTCCTTTAATTTTTGTTTTTCTGGAAACTTTTAATCTCTCCTATTTTGATTGACAGCCTTGCTGGATAAATAATTCTTGGCTGCATATTTTTCTGATTCAGCACACTAAATATATCCTGCCACTCCTTTATGTCCTGCCAAGTTTCTCTGGATAGGTCTTGTGCAAACCTGATCTGTCTTCCCTTGTAAGTTAAGGACTTTTTTCCCTTGCTGCTTTCATGATTCTTTCTGTGCCTGAGTATTTTGTGAATTTGACTATGTTATGCCTTGTTGATGGTCAGTTTTTGTTGAATCTAATGGGAGTCCTCTGTGCTTCCTGGATTTTGATGTCTGTGTCTTTCTCCAGTTTAGGAAAGTTTTCCACTATGATTTGCTCATATAACCCTTCTACCTTTTTCTCTCTCTTCATCTTCTCGAACCCCTATGTTTCTGATGTTGTTCCTTTTTGATGAGTCACTGATTTCTCTAATTCTTAAATCATGCTCTTTTGCCTTAGTCTCCCTCTTTTTTCTGCACCATTATTCTCCATAAGTTTGTCCTCTGTATCACTGCTCTGCCACATCTATCCTTGCCACTGTGGCATCCATTCAATAATGGAGCTTAGTTATAGCATTTTTTTATTTCATCCTGACTAGCTTTTACTTCTTTTATCTGCACAGAGAGGGATTCTAATCTATTTTCAACCATAGCTGGTATTCTTATTATCATGATTCTAAATTCTGGTTCAGACATCTTGATTGTATCTGTGTTGAGTAAGTCCCTGGCTATCGTTTCTTCCTGCTGTTTATTTTGGGGTGAATTCTTTCGTTTTGTCATTTTGAAGGAAGAAAAGGAATTAATAAGGTAACAAATAAAATTAAGATATTAAAAACAACACACACACACAAATAAAAAAAAATGATGCTAGTTCCTAGGTGAGTTTTGGTCTGGTTATTGAAAGAAGCTTGATAGATTAGAGAAAAATGGGGGGAAAAAAAGGAAAAACTTTGAAAATTTGAGAAAATGAATACAATGAAATAGAATAAAATGAAATGGTGGAAGTAAAATATAATTTGAAAAATTTACAAAAAAGTAAAAAATATAGTGGAAAAAATAAAAATATTTTTAATAAGAATTGAAAATAAATATAAATTTTTTCTCTTTCTGTATTCAAGAAAAATAAGAGAAACAAAAAAGAAAAATAAACAAAATTGAATAGATGGACCAGCGAACAGACTGAAATATGATTGAAATTACCTCATTTTCCCGGAGAAGCCAAACTTTGACAGCCTTTATATTCCATAAACTAAGCAGGCGGAGACATTTGTGGTGTTCTTCAAGAGCTAGGTTGGTCCAGTTGGGCGAGGCTTAGTGTAATGGCTCCATTCTCCACTAGATGGTACTGCTTAGCTTACTGGGTGGATTGTTATGGTGCTTGTAGGTGTGTATGTGCATACATGGGAGGGGTGAAAATGGCATCACCCAGCTACCCAGTCTCTAGTATCTTAACCCTGGGCACTCCCTGACCAGCAATTGCACACCTGTCCTTTGTCTCTGACTTCCATCCACTTACCGCTTTTACACTGTCTGTGACCAAGCCATCAGGTTGCCAGGTGGTACCTCCCTCCTTAGTTTTATCTCAGATGAAGCTGTGTTTCCCAACCCCTCACTTCTGAGGGACTGCGGCTTTAACTCATTCAGATCCTTTGGGGGAGTGTCTCATGAGCAATGGCTACATGCCAGCCACACCCAGGAATGTTAATGGGACCGTGCTGCTGCTGATGTCCAGAGACTGCAGCTGGGTGCCAGCCTGCCCCAGGAAAAGTTCACATGATAATGTGGCAGTAGCATTTCCAGGATTATGGAAAATCACAACACACATTTGGCACCAGGCTTCACCCTTAGCAACCTTGTTCCAGCACCAGCGAATGTGGTTGTTCTCTGGGGTCTGTTGGGACTGGGTGGCTGCATAGCCTCTATCAAATGACCTTCCAGCAATGGAACCAGTTCTTCCCGCATGGCCCGAGGACCTCCTACACCCCACTGTGTTCCTGGGGATTCACCCTTCCCACCAGAGCACTGCCATGTTTTGAGCTGCAGAGTTTCAGATTCTGCACTCCCCCTGTTTATAGAGTCTTAATGGAATTTAAACCCTCTCCTTTCTCCTTTCTCCCTTTTTAGTTCAGTCCCTGTGGCTGTTTCCACTTTTCCACTTTCTCTTCAGCTGCTTTTGGGGTGGGGTGCTTTTTCTGTACTGTCCCCCCATCTCTGTCCTCTCTCCAGAAGCAAAAATAGCTCCCTGCCCTCCATGGCTTCTTTCTCCCCAGTTCACCTCTCTGCACTGCATACCTGCTGAGTTCTGTGTTTTAGGTTGTGAAGATTGTTGTGTTAATCCTCAGATCAGTTTTCTAGGTGTGCAGGATGGTTTAGTGTTGATCTGGCTGTATTTCATGGATGCACGATGCAAAAAAAACTTCCATGCTGTTCCACCATCTTCCATATATGGCCTTTATGATGTTCCCTTTAAACCTACCTTGTTGAAGTTTTTCATCGTGGATGTAAGTTGTACTTTGTCAAATGCTTTTCCTGAATCTATTGAGAGGATCATATGGTTCTTATCCTTTCTTTCAGTAATGTGGTCTATCATGTTGATCGATTTATGAATATTGAACCAGCCCTACAGCCCAGGAATAAATCCCACTTGATCATCGTGAATAATTCTTTTAATATAATGTTGGATTCTAGTATTTGTTGAGAATTTTTGCATCCAGATTCATCAAGAATATCAGCCTTTAATTCTCCTTTCTAGTGGGGTCATTGTCTGGTTTTAGAATCAAGGTAATGCTGGGTTCATAGAATGAGTTTGGAATTTTTCCTTCCATTTCCATTTTTTGGAGCAGTTTGAGAGGAATAGGTACTAACTCTGCTTTAAGATCTGGTAGAATTCCTCTGGGAAGCAATCTGGCCCAGGACTCTTGTTTGTTGGGAGATTTTTGATTTCTGATTCAATTTCTTTGCTGATTATGGGTCTGTTCAAATTTTCTATCTCTTCCTGTTTCAGTTTTCGTAGCTTATATGTTTCTAGGAATTTGTCCATTTCTTCCAGATTGCCCACTTTGTTGGCATATGATTTTTCAGAGTATTCTCTTATAACTGTTTATATTTCTGTGGGGTTGGTTGTGATCTCTCCTCTTTCATTTGTGATTTTATCTATTTGGGTCCTTTCTCTTCTCTTTGTTTTTAAGTCTGACTAGGGGTTTATCAATTTTCTTTATTCTTTCAAAGAACCAACTCTTAGTTTCGTTGATCTGGGTTTTTTTGTTTGTTTGTTTCTTTATCACTTATTTCTGCTCTAATCTTTATTATATGCCTTCTTCTGCTGGCTTTAGCCTTTATTTCCTGCTCATTCTCTAGCTCCTTTAGTTGTAAGGTCAGGTTGTGTATTGGGTCCTTTCTTGCTTCTTTAGATACGCCTGAATTCCAATACACTTTCCTTTTAGGACTGCCTTTGCTGCATCCCAATGGTTTTGGACTGTTGTGTTTTCATTTTAATTAACTTTCATGTATTTTTTAATTCTTTAATTTCTTGGTTAACCCATTCATTCTTTAGTAGGATGTTCTTTGACCTCCATGTATATGAGGGATTTCCAATGTTTTTCTTGTGTTTGATTTCTAGTTTCTTAGCATTTTGATTTGAAAATATGCATGGTATGATCTCCATCTTTTTGTACCTGTTGAGGTCTGATTTGTGGGACCCGTATATGATCTCTTCTGAATAATATTCCATTTGCACTCAAGCAGAATATGTATTTTGCTGCTTTGGATGTTCTGAATGTTCTGAAAATATCTGTTAAGTACTTCTGGTCCAGTGTGTCATTCAAAGCCATTGCTTCCTTATTGGTTTTCTGCTTAGGTGATCTGTCCATAGCTGTGAGTGGGGTGTTAAGGTCCCCTACTATTATTGTATTATTATTAATGACTTTGTTTATGGTTTTTATCAATTGATGCACATATTTATGATTTCTCAAGTTGGGGGCATGAATATTTACAATTGTTAAATCTTCCTGATTGATAGACCCCTTAATTATGATATAATGTCCTTCTTTATCTCTTGTCACACTCTGTTTTAAAGTCTCATTTGTCTGATATAAGTATGCTACCCCAGCTTTCTTTGACATCCATTAGCATGGTGGATGGCTCTCATCCCCTCACTTTCAGTCTACAGATTTTAAGTGTAAAATTGGTCTCTTCTAGGCAGCATATAGATGAATCTTATTTTTTTTTAATCTTTTCTGATACCGTATGTCTTTTGATTGGAACATTTAGTCCATTTAAATTTAGATGACTATTGAAATATATGAATTTAGTGTCATTGTGTTACCTGTAGAATTGGTGTTTCTGGTGATGTTCTCTGGTCCTTTGTAGTCTTTGTTCGGTCATTTTTGCCTCCATTCAATGAATTCCCATTAAAATTTCTTATAGGGTTTGTTTAATGGTTATGAAATACTTTAATTTTTGTTTTTCTAGAAACTATTTCTCCTATTTTTTTTGACTATGTTATTTGCACTACACAGTGTAAATATAGTCTTTCTTTTTAATGTATTAAAAAATATTTTTAATGTTTACTTTTGAGAGAGAAAGAGAGCACCAGTGGGGGAGGCCCAGAGAGGGAGACAGAATCCGAAGCAGGCTCCAGGCTCCAAGCTCTAAGCTGTCATCACAGAGCCTGACATGGGGCCCGAACCCATGAACATCAAGATCATGACCTGAAATTGGACACTCAACTGACTCAGCCACCCAGGTGCCCCTAATTTTTATTTAAAAATTAAAAAAAAAGTTTTTGAGAGAGAGAGACAGAATATGAGTGCAGGAAGAGCAGAGAGATGGAGACACAGAACCCAAAGCAGGCTCCAGTTTCTGAGCTGTCAGCACAGAGCCTGACGTGGGGCTTGAACTCATGAACCATGAGATCATGACCTCACCCAGATTCAGATGTTCAGCTGACCCAGGCACCCCTATTTCTCCTTCTTTTATGAATGACAGCCTTTGTATAAAGAATTCTTGGCAGTATATTTTTCACATTAAGAATGTTGAATTTTTCCTGCCACACCCTTCTGGCCTGCCAAATGTCAGTGGACGGGTGTGCTCTTAACCTTATTTGTCTACCCTTGTAAGTTAATGACCTTTGTCCCTAACTTTCAGAATTCTCTTTATCTTTGTATTTTGAAAGTTTCAGTATAATATGTCATGATGTTGACCTGTATTTGTTGATTTTTAGTGGAGTTTTCTGTGCCTCTTGGACTCGAGTTCCTGTTTCCTTCCCCCAATTAGGGAAGTTCTCAGCTATAATTTGTTCAAATAAACCTTCTGGCCCCTTTTTCACCTCTTCTTCTGGAACTCCTAGGATATGAATATTATTTCACTTTATGGAATCACTGAGTTCCCTGTCTGTCTTCATGATCTAATAGTTTTCTTTCCCTCTTCTTTTCATCTTCATTATTTTCCATAATTTTATCTTCTATATGTTTTTTAAAAATTTTTTTTCAATGTTTATTTTTGAGAGACAGAAGACAGAGCATGAGAGGGGGAGGGGCAGAGAGAGAGGGAGACACAGAATCGGAAGCAGACTCCAGGCTCAGAACTGTCAGCCCAGCGCCCAACATGGGGCTCAAACTCACGAACGGTGAGATCATGACCTGAGCTGAAGTCGGACACTTAGCTGACTGAGCCACCCAGGTGCCCCATATAATTTTATCTTCTATATCACCTATTCTTTCCTCTGCTTCTTCAATCCATGTTTTGACTATATCCACTTGGTTTTGCATCTCGGTTATAGCATTTTTTATATCAGCCTGACTAGTTTTTATGTCTTTTATCTCTGCAGCAAGGGTTTCTCTGGTGTCTCCTATGCTTTTTTTCAAGCCCAGATTTTAAGTCTTATGACTGTTGTTCTAAATTCTTGTTCAGATATATTACTTATATTTGTTTTGAGAAAGTTGTTGGCTGTGATTTCTTCTTGACCTTTCTTTTGGGAGGAAGTCCTCCATCTTCTCATTTTGGCTGTTCTGTCTTTTGAAAACTTACTATGTTTACTGCACCTGACAGAACTATTATATCAAAAAGGGGTCATACACTGTCCATGTCCTGGAACTTCAGGAATTGTTTCTGGTTCATGCTGTTTGCACTCTGCTGTTGCATTCTGGCTGCTCTTTTCCACTGGTAAGTCATGTGCAGAGCTCATCCTTGCTTGCATAAGGGGTGTTTGGACCTTTAACTAGGTGTGCTTTGATTTGTTTGTTGATATACATCTTGGGAAAAAAAGAGAAGTATGAAAAAAAAGCCTAAATCAAAAAAAAAAAGGAAAATGAATAGGAATTAATAAACCAAACGATCAAAACACTATAAGCCTGATTCTAAAGAAAAATTTCCAAAGAAAAAAAAAGAAAAAGACATAAAGAAGCCCAATCCAGAAAAAAGAGAAAATATAATGAAAAAACAAACTGACAAAGAAGAAACTATAAGCCTGATTCCAAAGAAAAGACAAGAGAAATATAAAAGTCAAGAAAAGAGAGAGAGAGAGAAAAAAAGTAATCCTGGTCTTATTTCCATCAGAAATGCAGGTGACACTTTGAAGTACTCTATGTTCGGTAGACTTGGTGTATTCGGGGTGCTGCCTGTGCTGGTTTTGTTGAGGAGAGGCCCACCTTGCTGCTCAGAGTCAGAACTGTCACAGTAAATATGCATTTGCCAGGCCCAGTGGGGTAGGGGTTGGTACAAGCGAGTCCTGCCTCCACTGGGGTCGCTGTGTTGCTCTCTGAAGTCTGTGTCAGTGGAGGGGGAAAATCACATTCTCCCACTCTCTTGTCCCCAGACAGGGGATCTCATACCTCTCGCTGTTCAGGAAGCCCTCACAGAATAGTGAGGGTCGTCTGTGTTTCCTTGCAATACAGTTCTCACGCGTTTTATCTTTGGTGCACAGCTGGGATTCAAAACTCCACATCTTAAAGGACCTGGTGCTGTGTAGACTTGGCCCCTCCTTCAGAGCCTCTCTCCATGCTGTGTCTGATTTCCTTTGTCCCAGACAAACAGTCCCATGCCTGTGTGGCCCACGGAATCTATGTTGTAATACTGCGAAAAGCAACAAGCAGATTTTCTGCTCTCTGTGCACTCATCCATCCCCTGCTAATGAAAGGCTGTTTGCTGGTACCTGCTGGGTCTTTTGTCCCTGGGGAGGAAATATACCCTCTTTCAAATGTACTCCAAGAAACATAATGTTATCTCCCAGTGCAATCCTGGAGATCCCTACACCATTCTATGGGGCCAGTGTGCTCATTCTCCCCAGGAGCTCATGCCATAGCTCTGCCCAGGATATAAAGTAACACACTTCAACGACCTCAGAGTAAGCTCCACACACTGTTTGCAGAAAACCTGCAACACTCAGTTACCCTCAATCACCAGTCTGTGGTCCAGAGAGGTTTTCATCTTGTGGGAACCCAATGCTGCACTCTATCAGCCCCTCTCTCTTTCTCTCCCTTTTCTCTCTCCAAGGGAACAATTCTCTCCCCTCAGCAGCACCACCGTTTTTCTCTTCCACAATGTACTTCCACACACGTTGCACGTGTCACACTGTGTTCCTCCAGTAGAGATCCTTCTGTCAGTCCTCAGATGATTACCTGTGTGTTCCAAGTGATCTGACCTCAATTAGGCTATGTTTGAAGGACAAGGAAAGCCTAGGATCCCCCTACTTCTCTGACATCTTAACTTCTCTCCCGAAATTAAAAGTATTTTTTATTTGGGCAGGCTGAGAGAGTAATTCCCCCATGATCCCAAATAAATTCAATCTAATTTCATACAACTTAGGCAACTACTTGTTATGAATTTACATTCTTCAGTCTAGATACTTACTCTGAGTCAAGTGACTGAAGTTCTAGTTTGTCCCTCCCCGAAATTTTCCATTTTTTTCATTTTTAAGAATAATTGACAGAATTGTGTATTCTTGTGTCAAGAATAATTGACAATATTGTGAAATACACCATATTTCAAGTGTAAAACATGGTAATTTTACATATGTGTACATTATGAAACGATTACCACAATCAAGTTAATTAGCATCCAGCACCTCACATTGATTTTCTCTTTCTTTTTTGATTCAACATGTAAGTGATACCATACAGCATTTGTCTTTCTCTGTTTGGTTTATTTCACTTCACATAATGTTCTCGAGGTTAATTCCCATGTTAATGCATATGGCAGGATTTCCTTCATTTTATTTTATTTTATTTTATTTTATTTTTATTTATTTATTTATTTATTTTTTATTCATATATGAAATTTATTGTCAAATTGGTTTCCATACAACACCCAGTGCTCATCCCAAAAGGTGCCCTCCTCAATACCCATCACCCACCCTCTCCTCCCTCCCACGCCCAATCAACCCTCAGTTTGCTCTCAGTTCTCAACAATCTCTTATGCTTTGGCTCTCTCCCACACTAACCTCTTTTTTTTTTTTCCTTCCCCTCCCCCATGGGTTCCTGTTAAGTTTCTCAGGATCCACATAAGAGTGAAACCATATGGTATCTGTCCTTCTCTGTATGGCTTATTTCACTTAGCATCACACTCTCCAGTTCCATCCATGTTGATACAAAGGGCCATATTTCATTCTTTCTCATTGCCACGTAGTATTCCATAGTGTATATAAACCACAATTTCTTTATCCATTCATCAGTTGATGGACATTTAGGCTCTTTCCAGAATTTGGCTATTGTTGAGAGTGCTGCTATGAACATTGGGGTACAAGTGCCCCTATGTTGATGCCTATTCTTAACAAGCAACGATGTTATATAAATGTCTATATACAGTGGTCATCAATATAGTAAGGATGTGCCACACTCCAATAGAAAATAACAGTTGTTGGGTATCAGTGGGTCTTGTTAATGAACTGGACTAGCACATGCAGAAGAAAAAGCTCTACAAGAAATAAGAAAAGAATGACATCACTGGTCTCAAGAACAAAATTATCTGGTGCAATCCATAAATGTTTATATTCTGTTTAGAATACATTTCTTGAGATTTTGTTCTCAAATACATTGGGAAATGATTTACATTATAAAAAGAAAATACCCTGGAGTTCACCATAATAACCAGTTAAAGCACAGAATTCAAATCAGTAGAAGACAATATGAAAAGTACATAAACGTTATGATTTCTGACTCCCACAAATGTACTTATAAGAAAGGATTTCAAGAGGCTCTAAAATATACACAGTAAGCTTATTTTCTTTTATTTCTATATGATTTATTACATTTTTACATTAGTATAAGAACTATGTCAATGTACAAAGTTTGACATGGCTGCTAAGGAACATTAATATGATTTATTATTATCATAGTTATCAATTTCTAACACAGTATTTATTATAAAAAAGAGACAATATATTGTATAGAATAATTATAGATACAACTAAATAGGACTATTGTACTAAAAACTCTATACAGTCAATTTCTGGAAGCAGAAGCACAAAACCATAGTCAGATCTTACAAATACATATCTAGAGTACAACTTGGAATTTAAGCCTGAGTTCCCTAAGAGGAAGACTATATTTTTTCTGAGTTTGCATATCTTGAATTTGTATAATTTTTTTCAGGGAAAAGGGAACTGCTTCTGCTAAAGTAGTCTGAAAAACCAAGTGTGTATTCATGATCAAGGTGGAGTCCCATTCCTTTGCTGCAGCTTATCCTCCATGGATTGGAAGAGCAAGCCAACTCCTTCACTCAGTGAAATGTTAAACACCATAGATAACTTGAGTGTTCAAGAATAAAGGAAACTTAACACTTGCCTTACAACAAATTTGAGGTTAATCCAAAAATGATGTCATCAGAGATACGGAATTATATTTCCTGCCAAAAGATGCCACATGTCAGGTCTATGGATAGTATATATGAGCCTTCCCACCTCTTTTCATACCAAATGCATACATTCATCTCATACACATTACTGTACCTTCAGTGGTTTCATTATCAGCCCCATTTTCTGCTTCTTGAATTCATCCCTCCCCTGATTTAAAACCATCCCTTTAACACATCATTCCTAATTAGATGATTAGTGCTTGCAAGGGCAGGAGATAATTCATTTGCATAATTTAATCATAAAAAGAAGTTAAAGATACAGATTTTGCTGTTCGTTTGTACAATTATCTTCTCCAGCCTGGGGGGCTGAGATATTAATGTGATTAAACAGTATTTCTGCAAACAGGCAACTGTATGTCCTCTATTAAAGGAAGGCTGGAGGCAAATGAAAAATTAATTTTAGAAGACAATCAATTTCATTCTACATGACTGTAATATATAACAGCCCATATGCAGAAAAATCATTAAGCCTTAGGAGGGTACATGTGTCAAAAACTCTAAATGACACACAAGGCTGAATTTTCCACCAAAATAGAACTGGTAATAAATGGCCTACCAGCTGCCATGTCAGGCTAGAAAGTCAACATGCAAGAATTTCCTGGAAAATGAAGTACATAGAGTGTCACTCACAGTCAACCAGTTAATTTAGCACTGGTTGCAAAAACTTCTGAAAACTAACTGGTTCATTTTATTGAGATTTTCCTTTTTTCTTGTGTTCTGAAAGTAGGTATACATGTGGGTTCATACATATTAGTGTGTTACCACTTTCAGTATTAAAAGCTAACATTTACTGAACTTTTATTATGTGTTAAGCACTTTATGAATGTGATCTCAATTAATCTTAACCCCATGAGTTATGTAACTAATATTATCCCCATTTTTAGATGAAAACCTAAGGATTGGATGGTTATATATCTACAAATGCCGGTATCTGAGACAGAACAGTAATCCCCTAGGTTTCTGTTGTTCAAGAGGAGCTGTCAATCAGAATCAGAATAATACACCCTTTAGGTATAGCAATGAATTTCCTTAAAATATGAATATTTCCCAAAGCAAATAATTTAATTATAAAAAATCATAGTTACACTGTCAAACAGAAAAGTGAAAACATTTTGAATACTTACATCTGTGCACTATATTAGGCAATATGAGTGATAAAATGAAAAACATCAGACTGTTCCTGAATTTGAATAATTTAGAAGGTAGTTTAGAGAAAGAGAAAACATTTACAGCTTAAAACTTAATAATTTAGAGAAAGAAGAGAAGGAGCAGGAGGAGGAGGAAGGCTATCTGCAGATAAAATTTCAAAGAAGCAAGAAATCACTGCAGGTGATAAAGGAAGTCTTCACAGAGGGGTTAAGACTTCAGCTAGATCTTTAACGATGGTTTTCAACTCTTGAGTATAGGCCATTCTTCCTGGAATCTCAATATTAATATTTTCTGATATCAGTTTCCTTAGGCAGTTTATATTATATCAGTGCACTGCCAATGATCATTCATTGGATATAATATTCATTTGAAGTTTAATCTCACCAAATTTGAAATATCAGGCAGGATGAAAAATCATTTGTTTCTCTACTTTGCTTTTGTATAACAGATACTAGGGTCATAGTGCCTAAAACAGTATTTCCACAACATTTTTTGGAAAGGCTATCCTGATTGAGATAATCCAGTGTCTATTGTATGCACATGTCTTTTTTCAGTGCTACATAAGGAAGGGAAACAAGATCCTTTAAATCAACCCAACAGAGCTAAAATCAAATTTTAACAATGGAACTGCTTTTTTTTTTCCTAAACAAGAATCTTAATAGCAGATGTTACTACATCTGGCTTTCCTTGCTTTTCTCCAGCTACAGAAATTAAAACTCACGCAGGATCAGTGACAGAATCTAATGGGAGTTTGAAAATGCTGACCAAACCCTTCTTCCCAACCACTTTGCTAAGATGCCAGGTGAATGGGCAAACTCCACCAGAGAAAATTCGTTTCCCAGGTAATTAGCAAGGAATTGCTATTGAGATCACCAACTTCTTAGCTTTACTCTGCAAAGATTTCACATGAGAACCTCATTTAAAGTTTAACCATTTGTGGGGCGCCTGGGTGGCGCAGTCGGTTAAGCGTCCGACTTCAGCCAGGTCACGATCTCGCGCTCCGTGAGTTCGAGCCCCGCGTCAGGCTCTGGGCTGATGGCTCAGACAGAGCCTGGAGCCTGTTTCCGATTCTGTGTCTCCCTCTCTCTCTGCCCCTCCCCCGTTCATGCTCTGTCTCTCTCTGTCCCAAAAATAAATAAAACGTTGAAAAAAAAATTTAAAGTTTAACCATTTTTTCATCACCAAACCTCCAAGGTCATAGAAATCCAACCAGTAGTCAAAGAGTAGCTAGAAGTGGTGACTACAGCAGGAGCTGTTTAAGTAACTTCCACGTGAAGTTAATAACGAATTTAGCACCTGCTCTTCTCTGATATATATATATTTAGCACCTGCTGTTCTCTGTATATATACATACACATACTGATTGGGTTTCTTCAACTTAGAATGCATTATGAACCATCTATAGGTAAAGAACCATGACTACCAGTTCTGGGCTGTGCCTAGCAAACTTTTAGTACTCTGTTTAAAAAATACCAATGTACTGAAATGAAAGTAGGAAATTAATTTACTCTTCATGAATATATGACATAATAATATCAACACACATGCTTCCTGGGACTAATAATGTTCCTGGTATAAAACTCAGTTCACAGCTAAAATTAACAACATAGGAAACAACGGGTGTTGGAGAGGATGCAGAGAAAGTGGAATCCTCTTGCACTGTTGGGAATGCAAACTAATGCAGCCACTCTGGAAAACAATATGGAGGTTCCTCAAAAACTTAAAAATGGAGCTACCAACAATCCAGAAATTGTACCACTAGGTATTTACCCAAAGGATACAAAAATACTGATTCAAAGGGATACATGCACCCCAATGTCTATAATAGCCATATTATGGAAAAAGCCCAAATGTCCATGGACTGATGAATGGTTAAAGAAGATATGGTGTATATATATAATGGAATACTAGTCAGCCATCAAAAAGAATGAAATCTTGCCATTTGCAATGACTCGGATGGAGCTAGAGAGTATTATGCTAAGCAAAATACATCAGTAAGAGAAAGACAAATACCATATGATTTCACTAATATGTGGAATTTAAGAAACCATACAATTGAACATAGTGGGGAGAAAAAGAGAAGCAAACCAAGAAAGAGACTCTTCACTATAGAGAACAAATTGATGGTTACTAGAGGCGAGGTGGATGGGGGGGATGGGTTAAATAGGTGATGAGGATTAAGGAGGGTCCTTGTTGTGAAGAGCACCAAGTGTTGTGTGTAAGTGATGAATCACTAAATTCTATGCCTGAAACTAATATTACACTGTATGTTAACTAGCTGGAATTTAAATAAAAACTCATAATAAAATTAAGTGCATTATCTATTGTAAAAAATGTTAATAATAGATCAAATAAACAAACATTATTTAAATTATTTAGAAAACGTCATTTTTCACCATTTTATTCAGGACAGTTTAACTGAAGCACAGCATGCTCGTGGCAAAACAGGGATTGTTAAAGTAAATGTTCAAACCTTCATAATATAGTGAATGAGGAATACTTTTTAAAATTCAGTCAATTCGAGTCCCCTGAGTTCTTAATTCCAACAACTTTAATTTTAAAATTTTAGAAATTAAATTAAAAATAGTTTTTAAACAAAGCAAACTCTGATAGCATTATGAAATGTACTATAAAACTTGAAATATGATACATTGACTTATCTTTTAATCCTTAGCAGTTTCAATGAGCAATGTACACATAGATGATATGACCAACACTCTAGCCTTTCAGTTTCTTGACCTCCTCCTTTCCAAATATCTTGTCCTCTTTACTTCAGCCATTCATGCCCATGGTCATACCCTAAACCATGTAATTTACCATTAACTGCAACACTTTCTTATCTTTAATTTTGTGCATCCTACTCTCTGACTCTCGCTACTTCTTTCTTGTTCACACCTTCTAATACTCGAACTCCAACAATCCTTTGACCTCTTCTTGGAACCTCAAATTCATTGATACTACCATGCTTTCACTATCTCTCACATCCTTGATGTCCTTTTTTTCCCTTAGCAGTTTAAAATGCATTGTCATCAATTATAATAACTTTTTGCAAAAACCTTCAACTCTCTTGACCTCTGGTTTTCTTATACACATAGCAAAACCATAAATCTCATTAAAGCCAATTATTTGCCTACATTGCACCAGTACCAACGCAGCCCTACATAGTGGGATTAAAACATGCAAGCACACTAACCATTTTGAATTTATGATCATAAAACCTCAATGAGTGTTTGGTGCTGTCTGGGAATCATACTAAACCTCTTTAAATACTTTACTCTCCTACTCATCTAGATGGCTATTTTACACTTTCTTTTTCACCGCAAACTCCAACACCTCCAATACCTCTAACACCTCTTTTCCAGTCCCCCCAACTAATGATTTGTTTCCCACTTTGTTGAGAAGATTGAAACAATCAGAACACAACTTCCATAGAGTCCCAATACCAGATCAACCAGAATCTCCACTCACATACTCAGGCTTCCTATCTGGAAATACACTAACTGTACTCCTATCTAAAACTGATGACTTTATTTGTGTACTGGAACCTATCCACTCCCTCCTATTCAAGAATATAACTTTAGCAATACTCCTCTCTCTTCTCTACATAAATTTTTAAAAATTTATCCTGGAAAATTGCTGACTGCATATGTTGTTATTTCTTCCATCTTAATAAAATATGATAACCTCTTGATCCATTGCTCCCTGCTCTCAAGCTAATCCCTCTGACCTTGAGTTGTATGCTATCTTTGCAGCAAATCCTTGTAAAGAGTTGTCTATACTCTGTCTCCAATTCCTCTCCTTCTATTCTTTCTTAAACACATGTCACTCAGACTTTTCATTCCCATTTTTCCACTAAAACTGCTCTCATCAAGATCACCAGTGACTTCCATTCTCACATCTAATGGCTAATTCTTGGTCCTCCTAGTTATTTTTGCTGATTAGCCACATTTGCATGGTTGATCACTCCTTCCTTTTTGATACATTTTCTTTTTAAAAACATTTTTTATATTTATTTTATTTTTCACAGACAGAGACAGAGCATGAGTGGGGGAGGAGCAGAGAGAGAGGCAGACACAGAATCTGAAGCAGGCTCCAGGCTCTGAGCTGTCAGCACAGAGCCAGACACAGGGCTCAAACTCACAGACCATGAGATCATGACCTGAGCTGAAGTCAGACGCTCAACTGACTGAGACACCCAGGTGCCCCAATACATTTTCTTTCCTAGGACACCCTTCTCTTTTTTCCCCCCTATTTCACTGGATTTTCTTTCTCAGGCTTCTGCTGATTCCTCCTATTCTTCCTAACCTTTGAGTTGATGTGACTCAGAATTCAGTCCTTGAAATTTTCCTCTTTTCTATTTACAATCACTCCTGTCTTAAAGTTATATCTCCTGTCCAGATGTCTCTCCCAAATACCAGACTTGCATACATGACTAAATCTCTGCTGAAAAGGCAGAAAAATACTTAAAAACTAACAAGTATAACAATGAACTCCTGAACTTTCTCCCCAAATCTGTTTCACCTATAGCCTTCCCCTTCTGAAATGACTCAAAACTTCATCTTCTCAGTTGCTCATACCAAAATCTTGGAGTTATTCATGACTCTTCTTTGTCTCACACTCAGTGTCTAATCCCTCAGGAAGTCCTATTGTTTTCACCTTCAAAACCTATCCAGAATCTGATTTTCACTACCTCTACCCTACTACTATGGTCTAAACCACCACCCTCTCTCCCCCAGTTCACTGCAATAGCATCCTGTTTCTACTCTTGCTGCACTTTAAGCCTATTCTCAATTTATTTTTTTTTCATGCTTAACTATCTTTAATTAACAAATTCACAGTAAGCCTATTCTCAATTTAGCAGCCAGATCAATCCTTTGAAATCCTAAGTCAAATCCTGTTACATCCTTGCTCAAAACTCTGCAGTGACTCCTCATTTCATTTATTTAATTTTTTTAATGTTTATTTATTGGGGGGGATGGGCAGAGAGAGGGAGACACAGAATCTGAAGCAGGCTCCAGAATAAGCTGTCAGCACAGAGCCTGACACAAGGTTCAAACCCATGAACCACGAGATCATGACCAGAGCCAAAATCGGATGCTTAACTAACTGACTGAGCCACCCAGGTGCCCCATTTTTTTAGAGAAAAAAAAACTAAAATGGTTTAAAAGGCCATATATGACACCCCCACACCCGCAACATTGCCATTATAATCTGATTCCTACTATTCTCCTCAGCTCATTCTACTCCAGCCTCACTAGCCTCCTTACTGCACTTGAAAATGGCTAGGCATGCTCTTGCTTTAGGGCTTTTGGTCAACTTTTCTCAACCTAGGATCTCTTTCCCCAGATTTGGCTTTGCCAACTCCCCTCCCTTTCAAGTCTGTGAACAAAGTTCACATTCTCAATGAGGGCTATAAGACTCATTTTATTTAAAACTGCAACCAATTCCAGTTCACTCATACCTGTACCTTGCTCTACTTTATTTTTTCCATAGCACTTACCACCTTCTTACAATATAATTGACTCCTTTATTATTCATATTGTTTATTGTCTTCCTCTATCCACACTACAATGTCCTAGAATATAAGCAGGGATCTTTGTTTATTTTTAATACATGTATCCCAAGCACCTAGAAGAGTGCCTGACACAGAATAGACACCCAATAGCTATTTGATGAATGAATGAATGAATGAATGAATGACACAATCTTTTTTATGTGTGTATACCTTATCTCTACAATAAGATTTAAAGCTCTCTGAAGGTACCCACAGAGTATTTTGGACACAAGAGACAATTCATATGTTTTAGTAACTAGGTCCCAATTTCATAAATTCTTTCAATATTGTGCTTTAATGAACTACTGCCATCTCTACACACTTTCTTGAATTATTATTATTCTTTTCACTTTTTCATTCAAAATGTTAAGTTTTTGTTGGTTCCCAAAACCTTCCTGTACATGCATATGGAATTGAATCACCACCAAGGGAGTTTAGTTACTGTATTTCTGAAAACACCATCATTAAAATGCAGAAATTCCTATCAGGGCATGTACCCTGAAGAAATTCCAGGGAAGATCTTGTGTAGTGCTTATCTCTCCTACTAGTTTCCTTATCTCTATTTCCCACTCCTAGTTTTTCCATAATTCTGTGAATAACTGGAAGAATCCACCACCTAACTAAACTTGTTTGCTCAAACTCATCTATCAAGATTTACGACTTCATAGACAGCATAGAGAGCATAGTGTACCAGAGGAGGTGCAACAGAGGAGGTACAACAGAAGACTTAGATTCAAGAACTGTTCTGCCTTGACTAGATTTTATGGCCTTAAGCAATTTACTTTACTTGCCTACATTTCGATTTTCTCACCTAAATTCACAATCAGATGACCTGCCTCATAGAGTTGCTGTGAGGATAAATGCAGAGAGTGTATGAACAAGCTTTGTAGCCTATGAGATTCTGCACAAACATAAGGTACTATTATTCCCCAGAAGCATTATAAATTTCATTATAACTATGGATGACGCTGATTTAGCATTTAGTGAAGAAAATCTAAATGAGATTAAGTGATCCCCAGAAGTACCACATTGTAAAATGATCAGCCATCTGTTTATAAAAATTTAGAAATTTTGCAACAAAATTATAAAAGCAGGCTATTCTAATGATCAGATTAAATGAGCTAACATATATGAAAGCACTATATAAACTATGTACCAGTATATACATGTAAAGTTTTTACTATTACACCTAGCTAGTAATTTTAAATTTCCAGATACATTTTCAGGCAGAAGGCATGAAGGAAATATTTAAACTTTACTGCACTTATTAAATACAAAAATGACAAAAATGCCACTTTGATGTTCTTTAATTCAAATTTTAATGTTCATTAAATAATCTTGAATGCAGTGGTTCAAATTACTTCCTAAAATGCACACTTAGTTATTATTGAATACTATAAAACTTCACACACATACCCAAAGGCAAATGTAACCCTTTTTAAAAAATTCAGTCAACATGTGTTTTAAAAATGTGCTATGGCAAGCTAGAAGCAGGCTAATAGACCAGTAACAGTAATAGAATTTACACAAGAAATGTAAATGGATGTTGTATAAAATATTTTAGAAATTAAATTAACATTTACTAGCATAGTAAACAAATATTTTAGTGATAACACGTATTAAAATGTTCTATTATGATTTCAAATGCCACCAGCTCACCTCACATGGAATAACATTTCCACATTTGCCTTTAGAGTTTTTATTTTTGTTTACAGCTAATATTTTTTATGCTTTCTGTTCCTGTTCAGGAATCTGCTTAAACTAACCACTAAAATAAAATGAATGCAACTAAATGGGATAATTCATTTAAGAATTCTGTGGAAAGGCTTTTATCAGTCCACACTACACTGCCTACCTCTTATCTATCAGCTAGTTCTTGATCCATTCAATATTTCCATGATAAATATTTTCTCATCAAGCTTTCTCCACCTTTATTTAGTTTCATTCTTTGTCCATGCCCAAATGGAACTAAATCAATGCTGACATAACCCAAATTACAGTCTTCCTATCTTTAAATTAAGAGCCTTCCTAATTGGGTAAACTGGCTGGCTCAATCAGGGGAACATGGAACTCTTCATCTGGAGGTTGTGAGTTCAAGCATCACATTAGGTGTAGAGATTACTTAAAAATGATAAAATCCTTTTTTAAAGAGCCTTCCTAATTAGACAGAAAACTTTAAATAGTTGAGCACCACTGCCTCTTCTTTGATGAAACATGAATCCATGAGACAAATACTTTTACATTTTTACCACTAATACAGAAAAATATCTAAAAGGAGGAATTTCTTGAGTTTCATTTACATTTAAAAACTGAGAGTGCTCTTGAAAACAAAATACACAGAAGAACAATCATTCAATTCTATGGGACTAAATTTCAAAGAATAATAAAAGCTTTCGATTCTGGCAACATGGAGATATGTAAACATCACACAACCTTGTGAAAAAGAACATGCCCCTAAAATAACAAAAACCTGTCAGTTTTCTAGTATGACAAAGACCAATCCAAAACAACTGCAAATGTTAGAAAGTGATTATACCAAATAAACTCATATCAGCTAAACTCTGGAGTAGTTACTACCCTCTTCAGAGGGCAAGGTGTTCAACATGTGCCCATCACCAAAATGACCACTCTTGCAGGACATGATTGGCACTAAGACTAAAATGTTCCATTTTTTTAAAACTACAAGCTGAAAATAGATTAATTATTCTTTTCAAAGAGTAGAAACACTTCACAGAAATGATTTAGTACTATACTCATCAGTGTGTTTTCACTCAAAAGTCATGATTCTTCTGTCAACAAATGTTTGTTTAGCTTATGGAAGATGGTCATTTAGGGGACCTAAGCATAGGAAAATATGTTAAAATCAACAACTGGCTTCATGCAATTTTCCAGGTTTTGATCTGCTAAGAGTTTTAATGATTATTGTATCCATTACGTATATAAATATTTCTATAGACAACATAATTAATTCAAGCAAAATACACTTAGTTAATCAATAACATGATCCAATACACTGCTGTTAGCTATAACATATAAGCTCTATGTCTGCTAATTATTTATTCATTTCAGATATTTTCTTCATATAAAGCATTTAATTTCAGATTTAATTCAATCTTAGCATGTTCCTGGGCTATCTCTCCTTCCCACCAGTGAATACGCATAAAATGTAAATACAATTTAATAGTAGAATAAGCAAATATATTTAGACACTTAAATATACTATAAATATTTTATAATGTACTGCAAAACCTAATTAATGTTATATTAATTTTCCATAATTTTGAATTGCATACATTATTTGCTTTTCCTTGCATTAATGTATGTTAGCTGAGAGTTAACAATGTAACAATAAAACTCTACCTGGGTAATCTGGAAATAAGAAAAATAAGAATTTGGATAGTTCTTAAGATCACTACTTTCCCCTTGATAAGTAGCCTTGTACAGATGAATAGTATGTACTTATTAAATATTTGCTGAAATGAAGTGACAAATGAATGGACCTGGAAAATATCTTATACATATATGTATACATGTACATAATATTTATATGTTACATATGAATATATAATATTAACATACATTGGTTAACATTATATATGTATACTTATATACATACTCATATATATACTTATATTATATATATGTATATACACATATAATATGTGTGTGTTCCACTGAATATTCTAATTGGCTTATGAGACCTAAAACTTGTATACTATGTATAAAATATACTATGCAGTAAATTTTTTTTCTATGAATAAACTCCCCTTTTGTCTTCCTCAAATAAAAACCTAGAGGCTACTCATAAATATTTTTTACAAAATAAATTTAGAAATTTAGCAGATCACAGGCTATTTTCAAAGCAGCAGGCTAAATATTAATATTAAACATTTAATTATACATGTTTGCAAATATTCTTCCAAAGCAAATCAAACTCTAAGCTTAAGGATCTATTTAAAACTCTAACACAAATGAAAGAAAGCTTTTGCACATGAGGAAAAAAAACATGGTTTTTAATCCAAAGTTGCACATTTTACTACAAAAATATGTCTCAGAGAATGGCTAATTTCATGAATTCTTAAGGGCTCATATCATAAAGATTCATCAAATATATGTCAGAGAAAAGATACTAAAGTCAATTAACTATAGCCATTCTTAAGTAGAAATACCTGTTTTATTCCAATCTCCTCTTGATGTATATTTTATTTATAACATGAGTAATTCTCTACATTCATAAAACTAAATATTTTGTTTTATATCTCAATAACTCTATTTTTAGTTGAACATTTCTGGTATAATTCTATAGACTAAAAACAATCTAGTGTTTACTGACATAACACATGAGGCAGATATGAGAAAGGAAATTTAAGTATTCAACAATGGATATATAGCAAAATATTTGTAACCACAAAGATTTCACAATTTAGCAAATATAATAAGAGAGATATATAGTTTACATACCCTAAGCTAAAGATAGCATGATTCTAGAATGTAAGCTCCATGAGAGAAAAGACTGTTGTGTTCACTCTGTTTGCAGCAACTAAAACATTGTCTGGCACCACATAGTATACTCTACACACACACACACACACACACACACACTCATGACAAATCTAATCATAATACCAAAACTATTGTGAAGAGGTTTTTATTTTAATACCAATAATTAAATTGGTAGATTGAGTTCTTCAAATGTCTACAGATTAAAGACAACACTGCAAAAAAGATACGAGGGTCTAATTAATGTTCTGTGGAGAATTGTTTCAATTGAAGTACTGAAATTTTTGTAAATAAATTTCCATATCATACAGCATCCTACCCTATTGTTCATAGTGTTATACAAAGCAAGTCCTCAGTGTCTGTATAGTTATTATCCTCTCAGAAGGAACAAGGTCTAACATGCATATAAAATAACATAGTATAAATGGACACATTAAAGATTTTATATTGTTTTTGTGAATTTGGTGTGCTTTAATATGGCATTAAACTCAACGTTCTTAAAATAGATACTACGTAAATTGCACCTATGTAGACTACTATATAAAACCATTAAGAGATAGAATAATCTTAAATGATAATTATGTATGTATTTTTTTAATATTTTACTTTAATACAGCACAGTATTTCACAATTGATACATAATATAGATAATGAATTAACAAATATAATAAAAATTAAATCTATCTCAATGTTTGTGATGCTATTACTATGCTTTTTAGACAAATAAGTGAAAGAAAGACTTCTTCCAAAATAAGTGAAAGACAGACTTCTTCCAAAATAACTAAAAGCTCAGAATCTAGCATATTGCTGTAAGCTATAATGGTTATAACTGTTAATCCAATACACCTTTTATACAAACCCATAAACACATGAGTGGAAAAATAGCACAGATGTTCATCTCTAATGCAATTTCCATTCAATTTCCTAAGTGCGGTCCCTGTGTGCAAACTAGCTTAACGTTATGTTTAGCTTGCAAATTCTTTTAATAAATAATGAATGCAATAAAACTAGGAGATCAATGGCAAGCTGAGAAATCATAAAAAAAAAAAGCCTTTTGTGTTTAGGCTGTTGCCCATTTCAAACTTTAATCCAGAGACAGATCAATATTACTTTTTTCTTTTTAACTCATCACATAAATAGCAAATAGACTAAATGTAGCCTAAATGCTGTTACCAGCTAACAGTTGCCAGAAACCTGATAAGATCATTGGACACAATTGCAATGGAATGTTTTTTACCTTAACATACACACTACATTATACACTATTAAGCAGTCAACTTGTTTAAGAATAAAATGGTTATGCAGCAATAAAAATACTGTGGTTCATTATTGTTTTTAACTTTCCTATACTATATATATTTTTTCCAGTAGTGTAATTGCAAAGTTTTCATCACAATTTCCTCTAATAAACTAAATAACTATAATGGGTCAAAATAATACATACATATGAGTAGCTTCAACCTCAGGGATCCTAGATGAAAGGAAATTTTACTCTTCAAAACTAATTACACCTGAAAGAACTAAGTTATTCCTTTAAATGGATGGGGGATATTTCATGAAAATTAATGTTGCATTGGATAGATCTTGAGACTATACAGGGAAAAAGTAAATCATAATACTTAAGTATTTGTGTTTCTATTCACAGGCTATAGATAGAAGGGAGAAAAACCCTCTTCTTACCAACTAATTTTGGATAAACATGCATTTACTGTTTGAAAGATCAAAAGTAAACTGTCACTAGGCATGGTGCTGATATCAAGTAGTATAAATCTATATAGCTGAGAATGATTTTATGGTAGTAGGCTTGCCTTATTTATTAATTCTTGGCTATTCATATTAGAGCATCTTCTGTGGGTTTTCACTAAAAGGAAATATAAGGAAGTCATCTTTTCTTTAAAGATATATTTCAGTTCAAAATTCTAATTTCATATATTAGATTTTGATACCTTTATAGGTATATTTGTGAAAAGTTTATGGCATGATTACAAATGGTTTTATAATGGAATTAAAATTTCAGGATTAGTGTCTTTAATAACGGCATACCTTATGTAACTATTTCCTAGCTTTTCAAAGGAATGGCAATTTGTGCAAAGAATTCTGATAAAACGAATAAATGTGTATGTGTGCATGTGTGTATTCATTTAACAAATGTGAATTAAGTACCTGAAATATACACAATATTAGGCTTAATGAAGTTCTGCAATGAATATGACTAAAGTTAAAATTTATTCCTCAGAAATTATTATTACAAATTCAAGGTTTTGTTTATGTAACAAATTCCATTCTCTTTTAAGAATATCATTATAGGTAGTGATAAATATATCAATTTTCTCTTTATTACATTCAATTTTTCATAAAATAATATGCATTATGTTATATTCACATTCTTGATATGATAATTTCATCAATTCTAATATATAAGTTTAGCTCTAAAGAAAGATGTGGCAAAATATTATCATGAAAACATTCCCATGTTTTAAGCAAAATTTGAAAAAAGATTCCTGTCTATAACTTTATTAAACTTCATTATAAAATTATCTTTACACTGTAGACAATAGCATGTATTCTAAGCTTCTAAAATTAGCCTAATAGTGGAGATAAAAATTCTCCTGAAGAATTTAAGACTGCAACGGTATCAATTAACAGTGTTTCCAGTTTTCCTGTTTTAATAAAGTTAACAAAATTATGATGAAAGAATACTGTAAAGGCCTGCAAAGAGGAACTACCTCTAAAAGCTGATTTTTTAATATATATTCTTCAGAAAGTTTAACATAGAAAAATTGAATTTCTTTTTTAAAACCTGTCTCAGAGAATGTTAGATACTGAAAGTAGATTTTCACACTTCAGTTCAGATGGTAAGTCTGAACCCTTATTTGAAGTACCTCTCTTAGTCAAAGTTTATATTTACTCCAGTTTTGTTTCTATTGAACCATGATGAAAATTAAATGGGTACATGTAAAGTGCTTAGGATGACGTCTGGTACATACAACTGGTATCTCTTTGTGAAAACTAAATTAAAACTATATTGCTTTCCCCCCCCGCCAAAAAAAAAAAAAGTAAAACCTGTCTCAGAGATTAACTAAAAAGTTATAACACCTACAACATTCAATTCAAAATATTTCACAATTGACAGAATTGTTTCTCTCCTAAAATCAAGGTAATAAAGCCACAAGTTAAATGAAATAAAATATGATCATTATGATATTTAACGCATGTAAACAATAAATTTCACTAGCATTACAATAAAGTTCTTTTGGTGTGCCTATGCTTTTCTACAGTCTAAGAAATTAGATTATAAAAGTAGCATTTATTGTTACTGAATGACTTACTAATAATTACACAGAATATAAATAATTGAAATATACTAAACTGAAATAAACTTTTCTAAAATTTTCAACTTTACAAAGTGAGGAATGATGCATATACAATGGACAGGCTATCTTCTTCCTACTAAAAAGAAATATCAAATCCTGAAGGAGTTCTGAATCCTGTGGTAGTATATTACAGCTGCATTAAACCAACAAGAAGCTTATTAGTATGGATTTAAAAACTAACACCCTTTTGTAATCAATTTGGATACAGCATTATTCTATTTATAGTGACACTTTCGATTTGTACCAATCATATATTACTTATTCTCATTTTTCCTACCATGATTAAGTATTAATGTGGGGGACACTTTTAAGTAGCTACACTATATTTAGGTTTTAATATATTGATTTCCACGATTTTAGAATAATTAATATAGCATGAAAATTAAGACTTTTTCCCATGAAGAAACTCATGATTGATTTGATATTTTTCACTGATTCCTAAATAAAATAAAATGCAGTTAGTTGTTCTAGCAGAAAATGGAAAAAGGGATGCTGCCACTTTAAAAGCTTCGATCTCTTTGACATTGCTGGCAGAGTATGGGAACATTAATGCATCTGTCATGATAACAAGCTAAGAATAACATCTAGACATCAAACCAAGCAGAGAATCCATCTGAAGTGATTCATTCAGATCTGTCTCATTGATTTATTAAACACACGGCAACATCTGCAGCCTCACAGAGCCGCTTGGTGAAATTAATGCAAGATCAATTCAAATGGAAAAAAAGTGTAAAAGAGATAAATCAAAACGCAATTTGCATGCAGTTCCACAATCAGGCTTATTGGGTACAAATGCTCATTTTCCCTTCCAAAGCAAATGTGTTTAAATGTTGTTTTATCTTTTTAGAATTGTGTAATCTGAAGTGACAGTGAAGAGTTTTGCATGTTGAGATGGTAAAAGGGAAGAAAAAGAGGGGAAAATGCTACAAAAGACCTTTTGAATATGCAACAAGAATATCATTAATACCTAATTGTTTTGCTTTGGGAGAAGGTTTGATGCCCTTTCTCTGAAAACAACATTTTCACTTTTGGTCAATTATGGTGGTTTTAATACATATTTGAAATGCATATAGTGGATAAACTTAAATCATTTGTATCTAAGTGCACCAGATAAAGTGACCCTGAAGATCTAGATTGCCAAATGAAACATACCATGATTAAGGTTTCTTACAATTATATTTGCCTGCTTGAAGCACTTTTAAAGTACATAGGGATTTCATTCAGACAAAGATCACTTAAGAAAGCACCAAATAATTCAGACAATATTTTCTACAGTATTAGGAATTTCCTGTGTGAAACCATATAAAACATTAATGTCTGAAGACCATTACTTCCTAATTACTGGCATTCATGTACTATACATTAAGGGTAATATCACACATAAATATCCAAAGAAATTCTCCATCATATAATGCATCATTTCTTTAATGTAATATCCATCACCTAATAAATGAGTGTTTGGACAAATATTAAATCCAGTTAGAGTATTTAGATAAATACAAAAATTGTTAGTTATGCAGAACTGTACATTTAAAATAAATGTACATGTGGAAGTTATGTACACTGGCACATGACTAAATTGCTTTAATTATAATCTTGAATCATTCTTCTAATAAAAGATCATTGACAACTATTTGACTGCTGTTAATAGACAATCTGACTATCCTCTCATTAGCCCATGAAATAGTTTGTATTTACTACCCAGATTAACTTCTAAAACATTTTTATTATTTCTGCAAATGTTAAGTCATTCAAAATATTAGCCCAGGAAAGTGATGCAAGTTCTTCAAAAATCTGGTTTTGCATAACTTTCTTATGAATGAAAACATCAATTTTCAAAGTAAATTGTTATTCTGTGTAGATTATGAATTATATTCATTGAGTGTGAATACAAAGCCAAAATCATTGAGTATTTACAATAATTGCATTTATTGTATTTGAAAGTAGTTTTAAATTATTTTAAAGTCATAATTCACATAAAGTTATTCTAACATGGATGCCCATTTATGCTTTGTTCACACAGTCAAAATAACAATTAACTACAATTGGATCATTTAAATTTTTAATATAAAAACTGAATTTTATTCTTTTGAATATATGTTGAGTCATGTCTCCAAATATGTTAAAATGTTTTCTTAATCATACATTCTTGTTTCTCCAAGCATTCATTTAACTATATAAATGACTGAATAACATTTAATCAGTTGATCCCCAAATGAAAGTAAATGCTGATGAAATTTAACAATGTTACTTTTACATAGGTAAAAGGTAGATAAAAATAGATAACACCAAAACGTGCTGATTTTTCACATTTACTGAATATCAATTTTAATTTAATATTTTACTGCTATATTAAACTTTGAAGAATTTAGAAAGGAAAATTCATTGCATGGGAGTGAGATTTTTAGACATTTGCTTTCTGAATCTGCCTGCTCTGATATTAAAAACTCCAAGTTTTGGTGCGCCTGGGTGGCGCAGTCGGTTAAGCGTCCGACTTCAGCCAGGTCACGATCTCGCGGTCCGTGAGTTCGAGCCCCGCGTCGGGCTCTGGGCTGATGGCTCAGAGCCTGGAGCCTGTTTCTGATTCTGTGTCTCCCTCTCTCTCTGCCCCTCCCCCGTTCATCCTCTGTCTCTCTCTGTCCCAAAAAAATAAATAAACGTTAAAAAAAAAACAAAAAACAAACAAACAAAACAAAACAAAAACTCCAAGTTTTGTTGCACAAGAAATGAAAAAAAAAAAACACGGTGACTCATCTGCCAAAAAAAAAAAAAAAATCTAAAACAAGATAACTTTGTTTTAGTTCTTTTCCTCATCATTTTCTTAATAGTCCTCAAAGTAATCTCCATACAATTAGTTTCTGAAGTAAAAAAGTAACCAGGAAAAATATTGTATAGTCCTTTGGAACTGCAGTGATGTAAAGCTTGGTTTATTTAATAGAACAATGTATAGTCAAGAAGTTTTTTTAGTCTTACTATTCTCTAGTAGCTGAGGCAAGTATTATTTTCCAAATACTTTTCTGGGAAGACAACTTGGAATATTTTGAAAATTAGCTAATAACAAAATAATTAATATAAACCACTGATAGAGTTCTTATGACTCTCAGTACTGTAAAAGAAACAATCATGTATGTATTTTATTCATTCACTTTTCGGCAGTGCACATAAATAAATATGTGTCCTGAGCTGAATCAAAATGTCACTTAGTGGCAATACATTAAGGTCTTTGAAAGTGACCAATTTGAAAATGGTCCATTTTGTGTCTTCTGGAATAGTGTAGGAAGCATTCCAAATTAGAATACCCTAAGTCAGGACTTATACTCTTCCCCAGTTAACTGACACAGAGAGGAAGAAATGTTTAGTGTGTAGGAAAAGAAAATTACCAATGACACCATTACAAATAGGCCTTCAACTGAACAATACATTATGGGAATTTATTCATCAGGATATAAGGATGAATTTTTTTCTCAAATAAAAATAGCATATAAGAGTTTCTACTCACTGAACATATATATACTCTTTCCTTGCATTTTCCCCTTTAAGCAAAAGAGCTAAGAAGTCTTGAGTCCTCAGTGACAATCTTCGTTAGCCAAGTCTCCATTGATTCATCGCTCATGTTTTTAGGCATCTCTATAAGCTCTTCTGATTCATCTTTTACCTCCTCTCATAGCATCATCCTGCTCATATCCTATATCTCTTTTTTCTTACTGGCTTCATGTCTCATCTACCTTATTTTGTCTCTCTTGGGCCCCATTCATATTTACATCCCTCACCTTTCTTTTCACAGACTAGAAAAGTCATAGAAATAATGTTGATCTAAATAAACCAATATTTAACAACATGGTTATGAGGGCATTTTGCTTTGATAAAATTGGGTAATGTTATTTTATCATTAATTAGAGTTTTCCCAGATATTGTGGTTGTTTTTTTTTGTTTTGTTTTTTGTTTGTTTTGTTTTTTTTTTTTTTACTATCTAGAAATTGCATTATAGATGTGTTTCTAGTAGTTTTCCTAATCTCCATTCATGGGCTGCATTCATAGAATATATTTCATAAATTTTTACAATTATATATTGTAACACTTGTCACTCATATACAATGCACGTAAATAAATAACATCCCCATAAACAAATAAATGCAAAAGGAGACACAGGCATCATATCTCATACATATTTCTTCTTATGTTTTTAATATTTCCCTATCACCTGTATACATGCATATACATATACAAAAGCAATTTAAGCCCTCAAAAAAGTTAGCACTGCCAATGCTGTGATAAGGAGTAAATAAAACTTAACTGAATTAAATAATAACCTAAAAACACATCATATATTAGGGTCCAAAAATAGTATAAGAACACCTGCTTCTTGATACAGAGTAATCTATCATTTTTCCCTTCAGTAAGTAGCTGTAGTATAAATTAATTAAAGAAAACTTTCTATTTACAGAGGAAGTATCAAAGTCACATTAAAATACTAATCTATTTATTTTTAAATGAAAGTCATAGATTTTGCTCAAGGATGTGTAAATTAATTATTGAAGTAGGGCAAATTTCTTGCATATAATAATTGTTCCACTTTAAGAATGGGTATTTGTAAGAAAGAAGAGGGAAGGGAAGGAGAGGAGTGAGAGTGGAGGTGGGGGAGATAGGTTTTCATGTCTGCAATTGTTTAAATGTGTCTTTTTAAATGGCAGCAAATGAACTAGATGACTTTCATCTTAAGTCCCTGGTAATTTTCTGAGTTTATATGTTAGTACAGTGCTTTGTGGTCAAAATAAAATTTCCTTTCTACTCTTAAAACTTATAATTGCTTATTTTATTGAGGGAACAGTTATTCTTTGTGTTTTAAGGCCATCTATCTACCTTTAGAAAATTTGATCTAATAAACCAGGTTTATAAGCCCCAGATATGAATCACCTAGAAGTTCTCATAAAAGAGGTTTCTGTTTAATTGCTAGAACACAGGAGAACACTGCTTAAAGTGGGGGAAGAAAGGTTCCCTTGTAAGTTCTGTAGCATTACTTTATTGTAGCAGTCAGCAACAGTTGTCTACAAGTCGTCAGTAAACTTCAACAATACATAGTAATTTGGATTTTACAACAGATGTGACAATTCAGTTAGTTTTAGTTGGTAAACCCAGGGCTCTTATGATTTAAAGTTGCCCTGTGAGAAAGTCCACCTCTGCAGAAGTTTTCTGCAAAATGATCAACAGTAGTGCTGTTTTACAACAAATCCCTTTGCTCTCTTTAACCCAGTGATGATTTCTTGGTTTGTATGCCAAATGTGTACATGCTTAACAACATGATTACCAGCCCAGAGATGGAATAAAAACACTAAGAGGACTAATTCACAGGTCTTTAAAAAGTCAAATACTCTTGAGTATAGTTTACTTCACTTTCTTTTTTTAAACTCGGAAAATACTGAATACAATTTGCTGATGGGCATATGCGAATAGACATTTGTTATACAATGTACTTCTAAGCTGTCATATGAAGAAGGTACACTTACAACCAGAGAAGCTGGTCATCATCATCATTTAAGGAATCCTCTCTGTGGGGGAATAGGATCCTTCCAACTGTTTGCCTGGCGGTGGGGAAGAGCTGGAAACATCCTCTCCAACTTCTACTTCAACCCTCAACCAGTTCCCAGACTCAGCGTTTCATTCCCCACATTGCCCTGTGCGGATGACCCAAAAGAGACGACCCCAGGAAAGTGACATCTGTTGTCATTCTTTTTTTTTTTTTTTTTTTTTTTTTTTTTTTTAATGGGATCCATCGACTTTCCTGTATCCTGAACCGGGGAGCTTTGCCCAGCAGGCATCTGCATTGGCTCACACACACGCGTTCTCTCTAGCGCGCTCTCTTGCGCTCTGTGTGTGTCTGTCTCTGCTCTCTTTCATACACAGACACTCATAAACACACCATCACCATCACCACCATCACACACGCCGCCGTGCACTCTCACAACAAACACACAGGATGGGAAAAGAATCACCCTCTGGGTTGGATTCTAAATTTCAGACCCTCTGCCTCCCCCAAATGCTGTATTCTGGATTGCCAATTTAGGAGCCCAGTTTACAGCTCTGCCAGCCTTCTCCGCGCCCCCCCCCCCCCCCCGGAAAGCCCATGGTGTCTGTGTTCAGGAGAAAACCTATCCGACCCGTATGGCCACAGAAGAGGAATGAAAACCACATAGAGAAATTAACAACCACAAGCAGCCAAAAAAGCCATGCAAGATATGGACGAAAAGCTGAAAAGTTTCAGTAGAGGACAGAAAACTGAAGTTTGTGCGGGACTTAGACCCATGCCCTGCCACTGAGCGGGGAGACCAGAAGGGAAGAACAATTAATGAGTCCTTCTAGTCCCCTTTCCCCACCGACTTACAGCCTGAAGAGTGGAGGCAATCTAGTTAAGGCACTCTACAAAGTTGGATGCTGTTGATGAAACATGCAGAAGAGGGCAAAGAGGGAAGAGTAAGCTAAAAAATGAGTATCTCACCTGGCATTGGTGCAATCGGTGAACAAAGTTTCGAAGTCTTTTCTGGTGATGAGTTTGCAGCGGTTCACCCCCGGCTGGATGGCCCCCAGACCGCGGAGTATCCGGACCTGCTCCACAGTACATACCACGGGGGATATGTCCAGTCTCTTCAGCTTGGTGTACACCGTGTGCAACCCTCCCACCAGGTGCTTAAGGAAGAGATCAAAGACTTGCGGCAGGCAAATCAGTTCCTGACCATCCATCAGGAACGAGGCCACCTTCACCCCATGCATGTCCACCATCCTGCACTCGGTGTTGGTGTTGCCACTGCCTCCGGTGGCTCCACCAACTCCGCCACCCCTGGCGCTGCTGCTGTGGTTATTAGCCATGAAACTGTTGATCATATTAGGGGTGAGACGAGGAGGCTCCCCAGGAGTCGAGTACAAGGTTTCTGCCCGAAATAAGCCCCCCGGGACGCCGGCACCGCTGGAAGTTGCAGAGATCACCGGAGGTACGGAGACAGCCATGGTCATTCAGTCTCAAATCGTAGGTTTTTGGGCCCTGTTTTCTCGCCCTGTCTCCTCTAGGTCTCCTCGCACTCGCTCCCACACTCTGGCGCGCTTTGCTCTCTCCAAACTGTTTTCAAGTCTATGGTAGCCCGGCTCACACTCACGTTCACGCTCACCCACTACGCAGCAAATGGCTAGTAGCCCGGACGCGCCGCGTTCGGAGAACCCACCCCCAACACCCCTTCTTACTAGACTGGCAGCGTCCCCCAGCCAATGGACCCCACCCGCCTCGGCTCCTGAGCGCGCCCAATGGCTGCTGCCCGCGAGGAGGTGGAGACTCTCTGGCCGGCCTCCCAACTACCTGAGGCCTTTCAGGATTCCCTGGTAGAGGAGGATGGAGCTCGAGAAGGGGGCGGTGTGGTTCCTTTGCTTCCAGCCTAGCAGGCAGAGGAGAGAACGTCCAATTATCACGCAGAGCTCTCAAAGTGGCCTGGGATATAAGCCCCTCCCCCTCCATGCCCCACCAACGTTGATGTGGGAACACAAAGCGCGAGTCCAAAACATGCCTCTCCGCAACCCTAAACCACCCTGCACCTGGATTCAATTCCTGAAAGGGTGGTGGCAGCTCCAATTCCATTTGCACATTGCTCCTAAACTCTGTGGGTCTTAGATAGCTTCACCCAGCTTCCAGGAGAAAGACTGCAGTGAGTTCAGCCCACCTAGAGCGCTTGGTGTAAATTCTCCAACACTCAGCGCACAAAGGAACCAGCTTTCAAAACCGCACTCAGATCAGAGTTGCAAGTTGCTAACCCTAATCCTAAACACTAGCAGGCGCGGTGAGCCTGTGATGAATCGCTTTGGAAAGTAGGCTAAGGGATTTGGTTTGCAGGTGGTGGACTGACGCCTCATTTTACCGCACTTGCTTCACTGTCTAGGAACAGACTCAGTTTTCTCTGTCTCCTTTCCCTAGTTTCAAGATTGTCCTGCCCCATCCCTGGCAAAAAAAATTGATAGGAAACGTTCCCGTAAGACTCAAGACAGTCATTACAGAATATGAGAGAACAGCAAGGGTTTGCACTCTTTAATACTACATTTTCTTCCCTCATCTATGGGCTTTGATGGCCCAGTAATTACAGCTCCATGTCCTGCACTGTAGCTCAAGATTCCTCTTCCCCCACATGTCAAGTGCCCCTAAACCCACTACTAGATTTCACGATAAGCAAAATGTCTAGGCAAGGTACATTCCAGGGAAAAGGCATGGACCTTTCCGCACAGCATGAAGTGGTTAGATCACTGCAGCAAAGTTGTTTTAAGACTCCTGTGGAGCTTTTGATTCTCTGAAATCGAGGTGTTTCCTTTCCTGTTCTCCTATCCTTTACAGGCTGTTATTCATAAAGTGAAATCCATGCTTCATTTCCTTACAAAACGTTACCAATGATACAGCTATGGCCACTTCTCCAATATCGTTCCAAAATGCAAATAATTTTAGATCTTTACTGAATTCTATTTAGATCTTGTACATAGCAGTATCAAAAAGGAAAAGTGGGTGGGCTTCCCCTCCCCTTAATAAGACATAAATGTTCTCAATTGGATTTTCCTGTCTCTCTCTTCAACATATTTTCTCCTTTTGTCATTTCATCAAACAAGTAGTAAGAACTATCCTTTGAATCGCTTCATACTGTTACAATTTTTTAATTGTATGGAGTTAAAGTGTTAAGAAGTTGTGATGATAGTTGCTTTTGGAATACAGTGATAAGTGACTCTAACATAATAGACTACAATTCATGCAACCATAAAACACTTTTAAAAGGTATTAAATCATCTTTTCTACGTTGTTATTGTGGGAAGAAAAGAAGGAGCAAATAAGGACAATTGAGAAGAGAAATCAGAGGCAGAAAAAGCTTCCACAAAAAGTAGAGGTTTTCAAAAAGGAATAGAAAAGCAGTACAGGTTTTCAAAAAGCACTGACAGAAATGTTTATATTTACCAGCTTTTTAAAAGATAAATCCTGGCACAAAAACAGACACATAGACCAATGGAATAGAATAGAAACCCCAGAACTAGACCCACAAACATATGGCCAACTCATCTTTGCCAAAGCAGGAAAGAACATCCAATGGAAAAAAGACAGTCTCTTTAACAAATGGTGCTGGGAGAACTGGACAGCAACATGCAGAAGGTTGAAACTAGACCACTTTCTCACACCATTCACAAAAATAAACTCAAAATAGATAAAGGACCTGAATGTGAGACAGGAAACCATCACAACCTTAGAGGAGAAAGCAGGAAAAGACCTCTCTGACCTCAGCCGTAGCAATCTCTTACTCGACACATCCCCAAAGGCAAGGGAATT
>NW_024420361.1:3218852-3240661 GCF_014898765.1 Herpailurus yagouaroundi
TGGTGAGGACCTGCAGGGCACTTCCCCTGTGCTGTGGTGTATAACTGGAGTTGGTGGGCGGAGCCGCAGTCAGACCTGATGTCTGCCCCCAGCCCACCGCTGTGTCCACCGTCAGACTGGTGTGTGCCTTCTCTTCCCCTCTCCTAGGGGCGGGATTCACTGTGGGGTGGGGTGGCCTGTCTGGGCTACTTGCACACTGCCAGGCTTGTGATGCTGGGGATCTGGCGTCTTAGCTGGGGTCGGTAGGCAAGGTGCACGGGGGGCAGGAGGGGCAGGCTTAGCTTGCTTCTCCTTAGGTGATCCACTTCAGGAGGGGCCCTGTGGCAGCAGGAGGGAGTCAGATCCGCTGCCAGAGGTTTGGCTCCGCAGAAGCGCAGAGTTGGGTGTTTGCGCGGAGTGAGCAAGTTCCCTGGCAGGAACTGGTTCTCTTTGGGATTTTGGCTGGGGGATGGGCGGGGGAGATGGCGCTGGCGAGCGCCTTTGTTCCCCACCAAACTGAGCTCTGTCGTCAGGGGGCTCAGCAGCTCTCCTTCCCTTTGTCCTCCAGCCTTCCCGCTTTCTAAGCAGAGCTGTTAACTTATGACCTCCCAGACGCTAAGTCGCGCTTGCTGTCGGAACACAGTCCATCAGGCCCCTCCGCTTTTTGCAAGCCAGACTCGGGGGCTCTGCTTGGCTGGCGAGCTGCCCCTCTGCCCTGGCTCCCTCCAGCCAGTCCGTGGAGCGCGCACCGCCTCGCCGCCCTTCCTACCCTCTTCCGTGGGCCTCTCATCTGGGCTTGGCTCCGGCGACTCCGTTCTGCTAATCTTCTGGCGGTTTTCTGGGTTATTTAGGCAGGTGTAGGTGGAATGTAAGTGATCAGCAGGACGCGCGGTAAGCCCAGCGTCCTCCTATGCCGCCATCTTCCCTCTCTCTGAGAATGGAATTTAATGGTGTTTTGAGGATAAGTGTTCCATGTGAATAAATAATAATACTTTCAATGATTTCCTGAGGAACTGTCACCGTGAAGAGGAGCCTAAGGAGACACAGGACTGAATACAATGTAGTATCCTGGATAAGATCTTGTGGTCAGCGCTGGCCGCAGAAAGACGATCCTCCATCTGGAATCTGCAGAAGTTCAGGACCTGAGCAATTTCTTATGAGCAAAGTATGACAAATGAACACTAATTGTCCAATTTTCAGTATTGGTCATTTATACTGTGAAAAAAAAGCCCTTGTAAGTCTGTCTCTTAATGTGCCAGAGTCATTGTTGCAGTTTAGTGCATTTAAAATTAATTTGTAAGGGTTTTTAGGTGCATTCATTAGGTCAGTTCTTTTATATCTGGATGCCTTAAGTTGTAAGTTCCTGAAATTGACTTCTACCAAAGAGATTTTGAGAAACCTTGCCATCATGGTTGGAGAAGGACCCACTTGTTACACTTCTTACCTACTCTAATTCCTTATCTGTGATTGCCAGTGATATCAGAAGAGATAATGGTAGCAGTACATATGCATTCAGGATAAAGTACACATGCTGCTTGATTTTAACTTATGATAAAGATTTTAAATAATATATTCTCCAGGAACACATTACATCAAAAAGGAACTTACTTATATTCTTCACTTATTTGTTGACTGGACCTCATCTTGTCCACTTATTCTTCAACTACTTAGTTTTAATGGGTCTTATGTATGAAAATATACAGGAAGCCTTAACTGGTGCTGTACTTCTCCATGCTGTTTGGTTTCCAGAATTGTGCTGATTTCATAGTCACAATAGAATAATCAATTTTATCTGTGAAGCTTCACTCACACATTAGTTTTCACCAGTTCCTATTTCCACCATTTCTTCTCACAGCCATGCTTAACCCAACCTCAAAGCTCCCAAGGTGCAGGCAAAGGAGATAGACATTTGTCAGAGAGAGCTTTTGCCAATAATACTGCTTCTCCTCAACCCGGTTCAAATAATGTCATCATCTCCATCAAATGTATAAATGTATTGGTAGAAACAAACAAGCCACACCTTTGCCTTGTCCATAAAAGACTCAATTTTCAGTTAATTTCCAAGTTAAATGTAGAACATGGAATACTGTTTAATGTCTTAACTTACCTGGGTGCTGAAGTTGAATTGATAATATTGACAGTGGACTGGAAGTCAAGGAGAACCTAAAGTATATGCATTATATTCTTCATTAGAGTTTTCTATAAATGCATACATGTTCTGTTTCTGTGGACAGTGATTTATATACACTGTAAGAGATATGGAAAAACTAACAGTTAATAGGCCTCTATAAAGAAGGTTATGCAAATAATGAAAACCCAAACAGTAGACTTTTGCAACTGAGAGTTCTATACCCCCAAAAACAAGTGGAAAAAAATAGGAAAATGAGGTTGTCATTCCCCTCCTCCCTTTTGCCAACTAGAATGATGATTTCTTCTGTGCTTATACTTAAAGCAATCTGTTTTCTGTTTCTAAAGTAATTATGAAAATAATTTCCTCTCAGAACTATAAAGAAAACTATTTGTTGTGGTGTGCAATTCAGGTGATGGTGTTGGCAGCAGTTTCGCCATGGTTTTGGTTTTACTAATATTATGGAAATCAAATTTAGTCTAATGGAAACCTTAAAGGAAGAAGAAATAGTGTCTTACATTGTAAGGAAAAAAAGCCCCCTACCATCTCCAATGGCCTACACTAAATGGAATTGTTTATTTCTAAAAGTTCATTTATATATATAGTCCTAGGTTGAGCTAAATACCAAGCCAACAGACTACTTGGAGCCTATGGGAAGGTCAGAAGAATAATTATCTAGTGTAGCAATAATTAATGGAACTTGTTTAAACTATGAACCCCTCTCTTCCAGATACCCTGCTCACTCCATCCTGCTTCCCAGTCTGGCCCCAGTAAACCATTACATACTGTTCTCAATATACTCCTACAAGTCAAACTGTTATATCCTCTAAGTCCACATTTCTCTTCCATGGCTCCAACCTTTGTCTATGCTGTTCCTTTGCCTAAAATTTTATTTCTCAGCTTATGAAAATCTATATTTCAAAATATTTAATTTTAAAGTCTTACCTGACTGCCACAGGGAGGGGAGACACTATATTCTCCAGAAACCCATAGAATACATTTAAATCACAAATTTTTCAAAATATTTTCTTCAAGATCATATTTAGACAGAAAATATTTGTTACATTCCTACTATTTACAAAGCAGTCTATTAGGCATTGTGCTGAGTATGTGTTTAAGGGCTGAAAGCTGTGCAATTCTAGGAAGTTAAGAATAATTGGCTGCCTCAGAGATATATAATTGAGCAGCATATTAAAATTAATTCAATCTTGCTCAAAATCTCATATTTCTTAGGCATTCATTTAAAGGAGACTAAAGTCAGTTAGATATTAATATTCCAAATGCATTCTTATTTCAGTATGGATCAGGTCTTATTACTCAAACTTATTTTTTTTTAATTTTTAACTGGAACTGATGAATTCAAATCTCTGCATATCAACAGAAAAATGATCCCATCTTCTGCATAATTAACTGTATTGTATTTATGCATGGATAATGTAAAATCAATAAATAATGAATTACCACTGATTGTAATTGAATGTTTCCATAATTTTATTGTCAGCCATGATAAATAATCAGTACACTTATACTGCATTAAATTAATAGTGTGTCATTTCTATTACATACATCAGCAGTGAAGTAATGCAGCAACATCTGTTTTTAACATTTTAAAGATGGGATATCACTTATTAAGTAGAAGAAGGAGTTACTAGAGATATTTTCAGTAATTGGCATTTATGATAGTATCTTCAAGGAGATCTAATAAAGGCATTTATCCTTCTTACAATAACTACATTTTAACCCACTATCAATTATGAGTAACAATATTCAGGCATAAACCCTTTCTTTCTGTGGAAGTAAATTGAGGAATTCTTTTGTTACATTGCTCTACAATATTGAAAGCTTATCGATTAGCAATGGTAGGCTATTCCTCTGCTACACTTAGAGGTTGCAGAGTAAATATATAAGTATAGTCTAATCAGGCCAGAAAAGAACAGTGGAGAATTTTGTGTTGAAAGCCAATTCATAACATTTTGTAATCAGTCCTTTCACAAAAGCCATACTCATTTATTTTGTTAGTATACAAAGCAAACAATGATAAAGAAATTCTCATATGGAATTATTTGATAAGTCCAATTAAACATTGCATTTTGAAAGTGAATAAAAATAAAAATCTCTTAACTAAGGTAGGGTTGTCAGATTTAGCAAGTAAAAAACACTGCAATATTTAGAATATACTATACAAAAAATTGTTCATCACTGATCTGAAATTCAAATTTAACTATGTTTCCTGTATCTTTATTTTGTAAATCTGGTAACCCTTACATAGGATGAATCAGGGAAGGGTTCTCAGGTGATACTTGAGCCATCATGAAGGATCATTTCACACTACCTAGGTAAAAATGGGTGGAAGGATGGGACAAGGCATTTGAATCAGAGGCATGAAAACAATAGTAAATATGGCTGAGAATAGGAGTGTCAGAAGGTGATGAAAAGTAGAGGTGAGCCCTTCAGTTTATCTAGAAATTTAACTCCTAACTTCAAAATAATAACCAATAAAAAGGACATGACTTCATTTGACTCTCCAACCATATTCTCCAAGTTCACAGAGGAGTATGAAAAGTGTAAACACAGCAGCAGTGGTGCAAAAACAGCTGCTTAAAAAAATTCAAAGCTCTTCTTTGTCCAAAATTCTTTCTTTTCTTTCAGAAGCTTGAAGAGGTTTCACCTTGCTCTGTGAGAGCTAATCAGCCTTTGATTCTGTCCAGTAAGGAAACCTATCACTTCTCTTTTCTGTCATCATGTCACATTCCACTTACTATGCAATAGTTTCCACCTGTCAGGATGTCAGGTCTCAATGTAATTTTATGGCTAGAGTAGGAAATTTGAGTGCTTCAATAGGAAATTTTTCATCAATAACTGATGGCTGATGAAAGAACCAAATGCCTTTTTTTTTAAATATGAAATGTATTGTCAAATTGGTTTCCATACAACACCCAGTGCTCATCCTAACAGGTGCCCTCCTCAATGCCCTTCACCCACTTTCCCCTCCCTCCCACCCCCCATCAACCCTCAGTTTGTTCTCAGTTTTTACGTCTCTTATGGTTTGCCAACTGCCATTTAATGTAAACCAATGTTTGTATTCTGTTTGCATACTGATTTCTGAAAAGTTTTGCTCTGAGCTACTCACTAAAACATCTCAATAAGAGGTCTTTGTTAGGGCAAATCACTTGCTTCTATTGTCCTATGAGGACTCTGCATACAAAGTATAAATTCCAATTGAAATCACTCATCATGAAGACTCAAAATTTCTTTCAAACTCAATAAGACATGCATTTTCAAATAACTTATCTAAACTCCCTACTTAAAATATAGAGACAAATTTATGCATTTTGTCTGAATGTCTGAAAAGAAAGAAAACATCAAGTGGAAGATGTGACCTCCTCTTAAATAAAAATCATGTGCTACTATTATCATTAACAATGACTTGCAAATCATTCTGTTTGGAATATAAATACTAAACATCTGTATATAAGGGTAATGTTTGAAAATAAAAATGTCATGTGTTTTATCATATGACATTTTTGTATTTTTCTAATTCATTATTAAGTTCTAATTTCATATATATGCAAAAAAGGGGATCTAAAACAGTTTCAATTCTCTTCTAAACCATGAACTATGTCTTCAATACAAATAAAAACATTTCACACACACACTACTCCATCCTCTCTTCCCCAACAAACATACACTCATTCTACTACTACCACTAAAATCTTGATCCTGGGTTGTTATGTATCTTTATCTTTGGTGCAAACAAAATGTTCCATTTTACTGCTTTACTGAGACCCATCCTAGAGTTACTGCCATCTAGTGACTAGTAAGGGAATTTAATCCTTTTATTTTAAAACTAAATTGTCAAAAATTTTTTAAAGTAAAATAAAGTAAAAATAAATAAGAAAATTAATATAAAGACCCTGAAAGAACTCTTTAGTCTATAATATAGCTGCCACAATATTTTTTGACTGCAAATGAAGGTAATTATTTTTGTTTTCAAATGAATTGGACTTCTTCCAGGTTTCTAGCATGTTAACATTTTACTTTGTGATGAAAATATAAACTATACAGATTATGTACTCTTTTGCATCTTAAACTTATTGAAATTAGATGCTGAAATAATCTTTATTTTTATTGATTGTTTTCAATAATAATAATTTGCTATTTTTATAGACTGTGCTTATGTCTGTAGCTCTTATCTTGAGAAATTTCTGTGTGTGCAGGTTCCTGAGATATTATCACAAATGATTTCCTTGCATTCATCACTACATAAATATTGTCTTAAAGGAAAAAAGTGTTAACATTTGTTCAAAATACTTTAGAATCCTTTCAGAAATAGGGTATTAAGTAACTTATGCTAAAAATATTTGTAAAATCTAGCTTTATAGGAGTTAGAAGGCTTTCTAAAACTGTGCCTTACTATCATTTTTCAGGGTCACATGCATAATAACCTCAATCTGGAAAGTGACCTCTTGTTTAAGCTAAGAAACACTGTGATGCTGAAGAATTTCAGTTCAGTTTTCTTAAGAATCAAATGCAGTTCTACTGACTACAAATGGTAACTTCCATGTAAATGACCACATTTTATAAAGGACTAGTATTTAGTATCAAATAGTGCTTATTTAAAAATCATCTGACCTGGGGCGCCTGGGTGGCGCAGTCTGTTAAGCGTCCGACTTCAGCCAGGTCACGATCTCGCGGTCCATGAGTTCGAGCCCCGCGTCGGGCTCTGGGCGGATGGCTCAGAGCCTGGAACCTGTTTCTGATTCTGTGTCTCCCTCTCTCTCTGCCCCTCCCCCGTTCATGCTCTGTCTCTCTGTCCCCAAAATAAATAAAACGTTGAAAAAAAATTAAAAAAAAAATAAAAATCATCTGTCCTGACATTTAAAAATGCAAAGAATTATATATATATTTTTTGTTAGTTAACTTTTCCCTAAGGAACAAGATAAAAATATCTGCCATGGATACTGACACTCCAAAAAGGGAGTTTAATCACTTCATCCAGTTGAAGAACCGCTTGGGAAGTTCCTTTGTCTCTGTCTGTATGGAAAACCCTTAAATATGAATGGGTAGGTTCTGGGTCTTTAGGTTAGCAACCACTTTTCATTTCCCAGAGTCACTGGAACCAAGTCTCATTAATCTATGTCTTGTAAAAATTATAGAGGTCACATTAAAATGTGTGCAATGTAATGGTTTCTCCATCTGGGCTAGAAAAGAAAACAAAAGTAAACAGTAGATTTCTGAGGTTTAGCTCTTTCATAATTTAATATCAAAATTGAATTCAAGAAGTAACATAATGATATTACTGAGTCATAATATTAGAAATGTAAGGATTAAAATCAGCTGATGCCTTATAAATAGACATCTACAAAATGACCAGAATATTTAGTCTATGGTTAGATTACATTTAAAATGATTTCAAATTAAATACATACAATACTGATTCAATTATGTTGCTATTTGAGAATTATAAAAATGTATTTCCCATATCAACTTCCCAAGGAATCTGTATCATATAAAATATTCAAAGCAATATAAAACAGTCTTTGTTCCTGTACCATCTTCTCTGTTCTTATATACATGATTTTACCCCAGAAGTAGAATCTAAATTTAGAAAATAGTTAGTAAGTGCCCATGGTGTACCCTGGGTATTATATAACACTGTTTTAATGTATGCAAATAAAGAATGTGATAGGAATTATGTAATGGCTTCAACATTAGGAAAATCCAAAATATTTTATGTTTAACATGAAAATAAATGGGGAATTAGAATGATTAAATGGAATAAGCACAGATACCTCAAACACCAGAAGTACATTTTCTCCACTTGATTTTTAAGTGACCATTGCCTCATCTGTATTATGAGAATCTTAACTTTTTTTAAAGTACAATTTTCTAAGTAAGATATTAATACAGCAAGAGGAATCTTTAGAAGCAACATTTTACTTTAGCTATATAGATGCAAATCATTTTTCAGGTGTCCAAAAAAAAAATCATCACTAGGATGGTATAGTAGTAATTAAAGAATAATAAAATATTCATTTCTTCAAATATTTATATTAGTTTATTCAATTCTGAGCTAGATATTTTGCTTCCAACTTAGAATGCATGTTTTGAATCTATTCAGTATTTATTTAAGATCAGCATGTAGGCTAGGGGTTAGGATACAGTAAAACGTCAGAGGGAAACCTCCCATGTATAAACTCTAGAGTAAGAGATTTGGTTTTGGAGAATAGACTCATAAATACAGAGAACAAACTGAGGGTTATGGGAGGGGTTGTGGGGGGGGGTGGGCTAAATTGGTAAGGGACACTAAGGAATCTACTCCTGAAATCTTTGTTGTACCATATGCTAACTAATTTGGATGTAAATTTTAAAAAAATAAAACAGGTTAAAAAAAAAGAGATTTGGTTTTGGTGTTTGGAAAACCAGTGAAACCCTATAGTATTGTATCCTATTGTGTCATAAGACAAAAATTAGACTAAGAGGTAATTCTTAAATTTAAGACAAAGACAATAAATTTAAAATCAGGCAACTCTGATTATCTAAGTAATCTGAGGCAATTAAGCTCAGAGAAAATGTTGTTCTGAACTTACTGAGATCCAAATAAAGAGACTATATTAAGAGGGTAGGAAATCTCAAAAATGAAAATTTCATTATATAACTAAAACAATGCTCATATAAAAGAAGAGTGAATCTAAAAATAGTGTGATCTTATATGGAGATTTCAGATGAGCTCCAATTATAAAAGGAGGCACACAAAATATGAAAAAACAAATATACTCAGGACAAATATTTTTAGATGGCACATATCTACCTATTTATACACTATCTGGAAGACTGAAGCCAAGGAAGGGATGAAAACTATAAAATTAGAAGATAAATTTAAAACCACCAAAAGTGCCTTTTTAAAAAGTTATATTTGGAGTAAGAACAAAAAAGGGCTACAGCGATGTTTATCAGAGTTGGGATGTTCATTTAAAATGCAGATTCCAGAGGATCCTGGGAAGATGGCGGCGTAGGAGGACACTGGGCTCACCACGTCCTGCTGATCACTTAGATTCCACCTACACCTGGCTAAATAACCCAGAAAACCGCCAGAGGATTAGCAGAACGGAGTCTCCGGAGCCAAGCGCAGACAAGAGGCCCACGGAGGAGGGTAGGAAGGACGGCGAGGCGGTGCGCACTACACTGACTGGTGGGAGGGAGAAGGGGCAGAGGGGCAGCCCACTGGCCAAGCAGAACCCCCGAGTCTGGCTTGCAAAAGCAGAGGGGCCAGACGGAGTGTGTTCTGACAGCAAGCGGGACTTGACATCTAGAAGGTTATAAGCTAACAGCTCTGCTCGGGAATGGGAGGGCTGGAGGACAACAGGAGGGAGAGTTGTTGAGCCCCAGATGACAGAGCACAGCGTGGCAGGAAACAAAGGCATTCGCCAGCGCAATGTGCCTCGCCCATCCCCCAGCCAAAATACAAAAGGGAACCGGTTCCTTGGAGGGAACTTGCTGGCACCACACAAACATCCAACGCTGTGCTTCTGTGGATCCATCCCTCTATTGGCAGGTCTGACTCCCTCCCGGTGCCCCAGGGCCCCTCCCGAAGGGATCTCCAAGGGAAAAGCGAGCTGAGCCTGCCCCTCCCACCCCTGGGCAACTTGTCAATCCACCCCAGCTAATACACCAGATCCCCAGCACCACTAGCCAGGCGGTGTGCAAGTAGCCCAGACGGGCCACGCCACCCCACAGTGAATCCCACCCCTAGGAGAGGGGAAGAGAAGGCACACACCAGTCTGACTGTGGCCCCAGCGGTGGGCTGGGGGCAGACATCAGGTCTAACTGCGGCCCCATCCACCAACGCAAGCTTTCAAGACAGCACAGGAGAAGTGCCCCATAGTCCCGCACCACTCCAGGGACTATCCAAAATGACGACACAGAAGAATTCCCCTCAGAAAAACATCTAGGAAATAACAACAGCTAACAAACTGATCAAAAATGATTTAAACACTATAACAGAAAGTGAATTTAGAATAATAGTCATAAAATTAATGGCTGGTCTTGAAAACAGTATAAAGGACAGCAGAGAATCTCTTGCTACAGAGATCAAGGGACTAAGGAACAGCCAGGAGGAGCTAAAAATGCTATCAATGAGCTGCAAACTAAAATGGAGACAACTACGGCTCAGATTGAAGAGGCAGAGGAGAGAATAGGTGAACTAGAAGATACAATTATGGAAAAAAGAAGACGCTGAGAAAAAGATAAAAAATCCAGGAGTATGAGGGGAAAATTAGAGAACTAAGTGATGCACTAAAGAGAAATAATCTACACATAATTGGTATTCCAGAGGAAGAAGAGAGAGGAAAAGGTGCTGAAGGTGTACTTGAAGAAATAATAGCTAAGAACTTTCCGGATCTAGGGAAGGAAAAAGGCATTGAAATCCAAGAGGCACAGAGAACTCCCTTCAGACGGAACTTGAATCAATATTCTGCACGACATATCATAGTGCAACTGGCAAAATACAAGGATAAAGAGAAAATCCTGAAAGCAGCTAGAGATAAACGTGCTCTAACATATAAAGGGAGACCTATAAGATTTGTGACCGGTCTCTCTACTGAAACTTGGCAGGCCAGAAAGGAATGGGAGGAGATCTTCAATGTGATGAACAGAAAAAAATATGCAGCTGAGAATCCTTTATCCAGCAAGTCTGTCATTTAGAATAGAAGGACAGATAAAGGTCTTCCCGAACAAACAAAAATGAATGAATTCGTCACCATTGAGCCAGCCCTACAAGAGATCCTAAGGGGGATCCTGTGAGACAAAGTACCAGAGACATTGCTACAAGCATGAAACCTACAGACATCACAATGACTCTAAACCCGTATCTTTCTATACTAACACTGAATGTAAATGGACTAAATGCGCCAACCAAAAGACATAGGGTATCAGAATGGATTAAAAAAAAAAACAAGATCTATCTATTTGCTGTCTACAAGAGACTCATTTTTGACCTGAGGACACTTTCAGATTGAAAGTGAGAGGATGGAGAACTATTTATCATGCCACTGGAAGTCAAAAGAAAGCTGGAGTAGCCATACTTATATCAGACAAACTAGACTTTACATTAAAGGCTGTAACAAGAGATGAAGAAGGGCATTATATAATAATCACAGGGTCTATCCATCAGGAAGAGCTAACAACTATAAATGTCAATGTGCTGAATATGGGAGCCCCCAAATATATAAAACAATTAATCACAAACATAAGCAACCTTATTGATAAGAATGTGGTAATTGCAGGGGACTTTAATACTCCATTTACACCATTGGCTAGATCATCTAGACAAAAGATCAATAAAGAAACAAGGGCCCTGAATGATACACTGGATTAGAGTTGATAGATATATTTAGAATTCTGCATCCCAAAGCAACAGAATAGACTTTCTTCTCGAGTGCACATGGAACGTTCTCCAAGATAGATCACATACTGGGTCACAAAACAGCTCTTCATAAGTATACAAGAACTGAGATCATACCATGCATACTTTCAGACCACAATGCGATGAAGCTTGAAATCAACCACGAGAAAAAGTCTGGAAAACCTCCAAAACCATGGAGGTTAAAGGACACCCTACTGAAGAATGAATGGGTCAACCAGGCAATTAGAGAAGAAATTATAAAATACAAGGAAACAAATGAAAATGAAAAGACAACAATCCAAACGCATTGGGATGCAGCGAAGGCAGTCCTGAGAAGAAAATACATTGCAATCCAGGCCTATCTCAAGAAACAAGAAAAATCCCAAATACAAAATCTAACAGCACACCTAAAGGAAATAGAAGCAGAACAGCAAAGACACCCCAAACCCAGCAGAAGAAGAGAAAATAATAAAGATCAGAGCAGAAATAAACAATATAGAGTCTAAAAAAAACTGTAGAGCAGATCAATGAAACCAAGAGCTGGTTTTTTGAAAAAATAAACAAAATTGATAAACCTCTAGCCAGGTTTCTCAAAAAGAAAAGGGAGATAACCCAAATAGATAAAATCATGAATGAAAATGGAATTATGACAACCAATCACTCAGAAATACAAGCAATTATCAGGGAATACTATGAAAAATTATATGCCAACAAACTGGACAACCTGGAAGAAATGGACAAATTCCTCAGCACCCACACACTTCCAAAACTCAAACAGGAAGAAATAGAAAGCTTGAACAGCCCCATAACCAGCTAAGAAATTGAATCAGTCATCAAAAATCTCCCAACAAAAAACAGTCCGGGACCAGATGGCTTCCCAGGGGAATTCTACCAGACACTTAGCAGAGATAATACATATTCTTCTCAAGATGTTCCAAAAAATAGAATGGGAAGGAAAACTTCCAGACTCATTCTCTGAAGCCAGCATTACTTTGATTCCTAAACCAGACAGAGACCCAGCAAAAAAAGAGAACTACAGGCCAATATCCCTGATGAATATGGATGCAAAAATTCTCAGTAAGATACTAGCAAATCAAATTCAAAATCATATAAAAAGAATTATTCACCATGGTCAAGTGGGACTCACTCCTGTGCTGTAGGGCTGGTTCAACATTCGCAAATCAATCATTGTGATACATCACATTAATAAAAGAAAAGATAAGAACCATATGATCCTGTCAATCGATGCAGAAAAAGCATTTGACAAATTCAGCACCCTTTCAGGGTGCCTGGGTGGCTCAGTTGGTTAAGGGTCCAACTTCAGCTCAGATCATGATCTCACGGTCCGTGGGTTCGAGCCCCACGTCGGGCTCTGTGCTGACAGCTCAGAGCTTGGAGCCTGCTTCAGATTCAGTGTCTCCCTCTCTCTCTGACCCTCCCCTGTTCATGCTCTGTCTCTCTCTGTCTCAAAAATAAATATTTAAAAAAATTTGAAAAAAAATTCAGCATCCTTTCTTAATAAAAACCCTCGAGAAAGTTGGGAAAGAAGGAGCATACTTAAACACCATCAAAGCCGTTTATGAAAAGCCCACAGCTAATATCATCCTCAATGGGGAAAAACTGAGAGCTTTCTCCCTGAGATCAGGAACACGATAGGGATGTCCACTCTCACCTCTGTTGTTTAACATAGTGTTGGAAGTTCTAGCATCAGCAATCAGACAACAAAACGAAATCAAAGCATCAAAATTGGCAAAGATGAAGTTAAGCTTTCACTTTTTGCAGATGACATATTATACATGGAAAACCCGATAGACTCCACCAAAAGCCTGCTAGAACTGATACATGAATCCAGCAAAGTCGCAGGATACAAAATCAATGTACAGAAATCAGTTGCATTTTTATACACTAACAATGAAGTAACAGAAAGACAAATAAAGAAACTGATCCCATTCACAATTGCACCAAGAAGCATAAAATACCTAGGAATAAACCTGACCAAAGATGTAAAAGATCTGTGTGCTGAAAACTATAGAAAGTTTATGAAGGAAATTGAGGAAGATATAAAGAAATGGAAAAACATTCCGTGCTCATGGATTGGAAGAATAAATATTGTTAAAATGTCAATACTACCCAAAGCTATCTACACATTCAATGCAATCCCAATCAAAATTGCACCAGCATGCTTCTTGAAGCTAGAACAAGCTATCCTAAAATTTGTATGGAACCACAAAAGGCCCCGAATAGCCAAGGTAATATTGAAGAAGAAGACCAAAGCAGGAGGCATCACAATCCCAGGCTTTAGCCTCTACTACAAAGCTGTCATCATCAAGACAGCATGGTATTGGCACAAAAACAGACACATAGACCAATGGAATAGAATAGAAACCCCAGAACTAGACCCACAAAAGTATGGCCAACTCATCTTTGCCAAAGCAGGAAAGAAGAGCAAATGGAAAAAAGACATTCTCTTTAACAAATGGTACTGGGAGAACTGGACAGCAACATGCAGAAGAATGAAACTAGACCACTTCCTTACACCATTCACAAAAACAAACTCAAAATGGATAAAGGACCTGAATGTGAGACAGGAAACTGTCACAACCCTAGAGGAGAAAGCAGGACAATACCTCTCTGACCTTAGCCGCAGCAATTTCTTACTTGACACATCCTCAAAGGCAAGGGAATTAAAAGCAAAAATGAACTTTTGGGACCTCATGAAGATAAAAAGCTTCCTCACTACAAAGGACACAATCACCAAAACTAAAAGGCAACCAACGGAATGGGAAAAGATATTTGCAAATGACATATCAGACAAAGGGCTAGTATCCAAAATCTATAAAGAGCTCACGAAACTCCACACCCGAAAAACAATCCAGTGAAGAAATGGGCAGAAAGATGAATAGACACTTCTCTAAAGAAGACATCCGGATGGCCAACAGGTACATGAAAAGATGCTCAATGTCACTCCTCATCAGGGAAATACAAATCAAAACCATACTCAGATATCCCCTCATGACAGTCAGAGTGGCTAAAATGAACTATTCAGGAGACTATAGATGCTGGAGGGGATGTGGAAAACGGGAACCCTCTTGCACTGCTGGTGGGAATCCAAACTGATGCAGCCGCTCTGGAAAACAGTGTGGAGGTTGTCAAAGAATTAAAAATTGATCTATGCTATGACCCAGCAATAGCCCTGCTGGGAATTTACCCCAGGAATACAGGAGTGCTGAAGCATAGGGGCACTTGTACCCCACTATTTATAGCAGCACTTTCAACAATAGCCAAATTATGGAAAGAGCCTAAATGTCCATCAACTGGAGAATGGATAAAGAAATTGTGGTTTATATACACAATGGACTACTACTTGGCAGTGAGAAAGAAAAAAATAATGGCGTTTTGTAGCAACATGGATGGAACTGGAGAGTGTTATGCTAAGTGAAATAAGTCATACAGAGAAGGACAGATTCTATATGTTTTCACTCTTATGTGGATCATGAGAAACTTAACTGAAGACCATGGGGGAGTGGAAGAAAAAAAATGGTTAGAGAGGGAGGGAGCCAAAACATAAGAGACTCCTAAAAACTGAGAACAAACTGAGGGTTTATGAGGGGTGGGAGGGAGGAGTGTGTGGGTGATGGGTATTGAGGCGACCTGTTGGGATGAGCACTGGGTGTTGTATGTAAACCAATTTGACAATAAATTTCATAATAAAAAAAATTCAGAAATGCTTATAGGCAGATATAAACAGCAAACATTAGTAAACTTTCTTATTTAGGTTTAAAGAAAATTACCAATCCACATTTGAGTTGGAATTCAATAAACTAATTCTTTTTTCAAGTGTAGAGAAAATAGTAATAGTCAAATTTTGAATTAGAAATATAAACTTGATGACAATTATGTCAGTTCCTCTTATTTTCTCTATTTTTATCCTAATGGTTTTTTAAGGGATGTAGATGACTTTGGTTGACAAGAGCACTGAACACTGACCAAAAATCCAATATATTTTTTATTTTTATGAGTTTTCTGATATAATGGAAATTGATGACTATGTAATCTATGTTCTCATCCAAGTCATTCCTATCCATTCTGAGCAGAATGGAGACTAGAGTTCTGTGGTCCAATATAGATTATTTATTTGTGGTTGATACTGATTCACTAATTAGTATTCACCCAATTATTCAGCTAATATTTCTTAATTTTATTATAAAAATGTAACTAAATATAAAAATGTGAAATTTTTCCAATTCATTTGATTTATGAAAGTTAAGATAAGCTATGCCTTTAGGATTCCTTTTTCCACTGCTTCATAGTTTCTTATGCATCCATCCAGAACTATACTGTGCATATAAAATGTATACATATATGTAAATTTGTATTCCTTCTTTTTACACAAATAATAGCCTACTATGTAAATGGCCGCATATAATTAAATTGTTTTGCATATTACTTTTCTTAAATTTGGACTTTTGAAACCCAGCCAGTCACCTGAGGTAAAACACAGGACAGCATGCCTCTGGGTGGGCAGATGGCTTGGTCATGGACAAGTTGAAGGTAGTAATCTGACAGAAGCCTGGGACACAAGTGGGGAGATTATTTGCTCTTTTGTGAGGGCTTCCTAAACAGTGGCAGGAATGAACTCCCCTCTGTGGGGAAGAGAGCAGGCTGACACCATTTTTTACCCCTCCCATCAGCACAAGTGGACTTTAGCGAGCAAAACCACACATACAGTGGATGCTTGAACTGCTTAAACTAAGCCCTGCCCTCTGTGCTGTGCTGTGCCCTTTTGACAAAAGGCAAGTGTGATTGAGAGCCAGAGAAGCAGCAGGCCGTCTCCCACAGAAAACCAGCAGAAACCCCCCCACACACACCAGGTCTACTGATCATAGAGTGTTGCAAAGCTTCAGATCTAGTGGAAATAGGACCAGGCAAAGGAATTCCTAACACACAAAAGATAGAAAACCTATATAAAATGCCAAGATGGAAGATTTCATCTCAAAAAAAAGAAAAATAAGTCATGGATAGGGAGATAATCAAAATACATACAAGTAATATGCCTGATCCAGAATTTAAAACAACAATCATAAGGATACCAGCTAGGCTTTAGAAAAGCATAGAAGAAACCAGGGAGACCCTTACCACAAGGACAAAAGACCTGAAAACAAGTTAAAAAATGCTATAACCAACATGCAAAACTGACTGTATATAATGACACAATGATGGAAGAATTAAAGGAATAAATGAGTGACATAGAAGATAAAATTATGGAAAATAACGAAGCTTAAAAGAAGAGGGAATGAAAATATTGGATCATGAATGTAGACTTAGAGAACTCGGCAACTCCTTACAGAGTAATAACATTTGTATTATAGGAGTCCCAAGAAAAGAAGAGAGGGAAAAGAAGGCAGAAGGTCTATTTCAGCAAATTATATCTTAAAACTTCCTTAATGTGGTGAAAGAAAAAGACTTCCAAATCCAGGAGGCACAGAGAATCCCATCAAAACCAACCAAAGCATGCCAAAATCAAGACATATCATAATAATATTTGCAAAATATTTAGATAAGAAAAGAATTCTGAAAGCAGCAAAGGAAAAGAAATCCTTAATCTACAAGGGAAGACACATCAGGTTAGCAGCATATCTCTACAGAAACCTGGCAGGCCAGAAGTGAGTGGCATAGTGTATTCAACGTGCTGAATGGGAAAAATATGCAGTGAAGAACACTTTATCCAGCAAAGCTGTCATTAAGAATAGGAGAGATAAAGAATTTCCCCCAAAAAACATAAAAAGTTTGTAATCACTAAACCAGCCCTGAAAGAAATATTAAAGGTGACATTTTGAGTGTGGAAAAGAAAGAACAAAAGCAACAAAGACTAGAGAGTAACAGAGAAAATCTCCAGAAACAATGATTTTACAGGTAATATAGTAAATGTTAGTAATGATAGTAAATAATAGTAAATACACATTTATCAATAATCATTCTGAATGGAAATGGACTAAATGTTCCAATCAAAAGACATAGGGTATCAGAATAAATGAAAAAAAAATAAGACCCAACTATATGCTGCCTAAAAGAGACTCATTTTAGTCCCCAAGACACCTGCAGGTTGAAAGTGAATGGGTGGAGAAACATCTACAATGCTAATTGAAAACAAAATAAGCCAGAGTAGCCATACTTATATCAAAAAAACTAGATTTTAAGCCAAAGACTGTAACAAGAGGTAAAGAAGGGCATTATATCATAATTAAGGGGTCAATCTACCAATAAGATCTAACAATTTCAGTATTTATGCCTCCAACTTGAAAGCACCCAAATATATAAATCATTTTATTTTTGTTTAATTTTTTAATGTTTATTTTTGAGAGAGAGAGACAGAGTAACAGAGCATGAGCAGGGGAGGGGCAGAGAGAGAGGGGGAGACAGAGAGCCCAAAGCAAACTCCAGGCTCTGAGCTATCAGCACAGAGCCCAAGGCAGGGCTTGAACTCACGAACCATGAGATCATGACCTGAGCTGAAGTCAGACGGTTAACTGACTGAACCACCCAGATGCCCCTGTAAATCACTTTAAAAGAAAGATGAAGTGGGGCACCTGGGTGGCTCAGTCAGTTAAGTGTCTGACTTCAGCTCAGGTCATGATCTCACAGTATGGGGGTTTGGGCCCTGCGTCGGGCTCTGTGCTGACAGCTCAGAGCCTGGAGCCTGCTTTGGATTCTGTGCCTCCCTCTCTCTGTGCCTCTCCCACTCACACTGTGTGTCACTCTCTCAAAAAAATAAACAAGAACAACAACAAAAAAACAAAGATGAAGAAACTCATCGATGGCAATACAATAATAGTAGGACACTTTAACACCCCACTTACAACAATGGAAAAATCATTTAAGGAAACAATGAAACAATGGTTTTGAATGACATGCTAGACCAAATGGACTAAACAGATATATTCAGAATATTTTGTCCTAAAGCAGGAAAATATGCATTCTTTTCTAATGCACATGGAACATTCTCCAGAAGAGATTACATAGTGGTTCATGTGTCAGCCCTCAACAAGTACAAAAAGATAGAGATCATACCATGCATACTTTCAGACCACACCACTATGAAACTTGAACTCAACCACAAGAAAACAATTTGAAAGACCAGAAAAACATGGATATTATAGACCATCCTACTAAAGAATGAATGTGTTAACTAGGAAATTAAAGAAGAAATAAAACATTAAATGGAAATATGTAATAATGAAAACCTTAGAGACTAATACCATCTGGATGCATCAAAAGAGGTCATACAAAGGAACAATATAGCAATACAGGCCTAACTGAAGAAGCAAGAAAAATCTCAAATATGCAACCTAATCTAACACCTAAAGCAGCTATCAAAAGAACAACAAACGAACCCTAGGGCCATCAGAAGAAGGGAAATAATAAAGATTAGAGCAGAAATAAATGATACAGAAACTTAACAAAAGAAACAGTAGAACAGATCAATGAAACAAGGAGATAGTTCATTAAAAGAATTAATAAAATTGATAAACCCAAGCCAGACTCACTGAGAGAGAAAGAGAGAGAGAGAGAGAGAGGACTCAAATATCTAAAATCATAAATGAGAGAGATCACAACTAACACTGCAGTAATACAAACAATTATAAGAGAATATTATGAAAAATTATATGCCAAAAATTTGGTCGATTTGGAAGAAATGGATACATTCCTAGAACTATATAAACTACCAAACTGAAACAGGAAGAAATAGAAAAGTTGAACAGATGTAAAACCAGCAAAGAAATTGAATCAGTAATGAACAAAAGTCTAGTGACAGGTTCTCAGCGGAATTCTACCAAATATTTTAAAAAGATTTAATACCTTTTCTTCTCAAACTACACCAAATAATAGAAATTGAAGTAGAATTTCCAAACTAATTCTACAAAGCCAGTATTGCATTGCTGCCAAACAAGACAAAGACTCCACTATAAAAGAGAATTACAGGCAAACTGAATCCAACAGTAGCTAAAAGAATCACTCACCATGATCAAGTGGTATTTATTCCTGGGCTGCAGGGCTGGTTCAGTATTCACAAATCAATCAATGTGATACACCACATTACAAAAAGAAAGGATAAGAACCATATTATCCCCTCAATAGATGCAGAAAAAACACTTGACAAAGTACAGCATCCATTCTTGGTACAATCTTCAGCAAAGTAGAGATAGAGGAACATACTTCCACATTGTAAAGGCCATATAGGAAAAAACCACAGATAATATCCTCATCAGTGGGGAAAAACTGAGAGCTTTTTCTGTATGGTCAGGGACAAGACAGGGGCATCCACTCTCACCACTATTATTTAACACAGTACTAGAAGTTCTAGCCTCAGCAATCACACAACCAAAATAAATAAAAGGCATCCAAATATGTAAAGGAGAAGTCAAATTTTCACTATTTTCAGACAACATGATGCTCTATGTAGAACACCCAAAAGACTCTACCAAAAATTACTATAACTGAGACACAAATTCAGTAAAGTCACAGGATACAAATCAATGTACAGAAATCTGTTGCATTTCTGTATATCAGTGATGAAGCAGGAGAAAGAGAAATTAAGGAATCAATTCCATTTACAATTGCACCAAAAACCTTAAGATACCTAGGAATAAACCTAACCAATGAGGTAAAAGACCGGTACTATGAAAGCTATAAAACATCAATGAAAGAAATTGAAGATGACACGAAGAAATGGAAAAGCATTACATGCTCATGAATTGGAAGAACACATATTGTTAAAATGACTCTCTTACCCAAATCAATTTACATATTTAATACCAATCCCTATCAAAATACCAGCAGCATTTTTCATAGAGCTACAACAAAAAAATCCTATATTTGTATGTAACCACAAAAGACCCAGAATAGCCAAAGCAATCTTGAAAAAGAAAAGCAAAGCAGGAGGCATCACAATCCCTCACACAGCTGTAGTGATCAAGAGAATATGGTACTGGCACAAAAACAGAAACATAGATCCATGGAACAGAATAGAAAACCCAGATAGGATCCTACAATTAAATGGTCAAGTAGGAAAGAATATCCAAAGGAAAAAGAGACATTCTCTTTAACAAAAGGTATTGAGAACCAGGACAGCAACCTGCAAAAAGTATCAGACTGGACCACTGTCTTATACCATACAGAAAAATAAATTCAAAAATTATGAAAGTTCTAAATGTGAGACAGGAAACCATCAAAATCCTAGAGGAGAACACAGGGAGTACTGTCTTTGGCATGGGCCGTAGCAACTTCTTACTAATTATGTCTCCTGAAGCAAGAGAAACAAAAGCAAAAATAAAATATTGTGGCTTCAGGGCACCTGGGTGGCTCAGTCGGTTAAGCATCTTACTTCAGCTCAGGTCACGATCTCACGGTTTGTGAGTCTAAGCCCTGCATTGGGCTCTGTGTTGACAGCTTGGAGCCTGGAGCCTGCTTTTTGATTCTTCTCTCCCTCTCTTTCTGCCCCTCCCCCACTTGTGAGCACTCACTCTCTCTCTCTCTCTCTAATAAACTTAAAACTAAAAAATATTGTGGCTTCATCAAAACAAAAAGTTTGTGCACATCAAAGGAAACAATAAAAAAAAACTAAGAGGAAATATATGGAATGGGAGAAGATATTTCCAAATTACATATTTGATAAAGGGTGAGTGTCCCAAATATATAAATAATTTAGGAGGAGGAGCCAAGGTAGGGGAACAACATGGAAGTTTTTTGTGTGTCTCACGTCCATGAAATACAGCCAGACCAACACTAAACCATCCTACACACATAGAAAACTGCCTGAAGGATTAACACAACAATCTGCACAACCTGAAACACAGAATTCATCAGGTACACGATGTGAAGTGAACTTGGGGAGCAACAAGGTGCAGGAAGGGAGGTGCTGTTGTGAGTAGAGAGAGGATGGAGACTGGCAGGGAGCAGAGAATAGAGGAAAAGCACCCCTCCCCAAAAGCAGCTGGAGAGAAAGTGGAAAATTGGAAACAGCTTCAGGGACTAAACTAAAAAGGGAGAAAGGAGAGGGTTTAAATTCCATTAAGACTGTAAACAAGGGGAGTACAGTCTGCAACTCTGCAGCTCGATACCTGGAGGTGCTCTGGTGGGAAAGGCGAATCCCCAGGAACAGAGTGAGGCCCAAGAGGTTCTAGGGCCACATGGGGAAAAGCGGTTCCACTGCTGGAAGGACATTTGGTAAGGACTGTTTAAGCCACCTGGACCCAGCAGACCCTAGAGAAAGGCCACATTCGCTGGTGCTGGAACAAGGTC
>NW_024420361.1:3250661-3258898 GCF_014898765.1 Herpailurus yagouaroundi
TCTTTCTTAATTTTATTCATTTTTGAGAGACAGAGAGAGACAGAGCGTGAGTGGGGGAGGGGCAGAGAAGGAGGGAGACACAGAATCCAAAACAAGCTCCAGGCTCTGGGCTGTCAGCACAGAGCCCAACGTGGGTCTCGAACTCACGAACTGTGAGATCATGACCTGAGCCAAAGTCCGACGCTTAATCGACTGAGCCACCCAGGTGCCCCTAATAGTATTATTTTTTAAGCTTGCTTTCAAGGGAATGTAGATACTGGTAAATTTAGGGACATTTATTTGTGGAACTCCTGCGTTTGTTTATGTGTAATATTGTGAGCAAATATTCTGAGATGTTTCATCTCCACTGCCTCTATTCCTTGTATCCATTATTCTTTCCCACTAACCTGGCAACAGAGATAGCTTTCTGTATGCCCCGCTTGAAGGATGGGCCTCTCTTAGAACAAAGATGTTAATTAAGCTGTTGATTGGATTTTGAAACTTATAGCACATATGATTATTTAAAAGCCAATACATTTTGATTTATAAGAGCCAAGTATGATGACAGACAAAAATGCTCCTGGAATTCTAAAATGTATTCATGGAACCAAAACTGAGAACATGGAGTTATCATCAGCCACTAAGTGAGAGTTTTGTTTTGTTTTTGTTTTTTGGAGGGTGGGACCCACACTACCAGAGACCATTGTCTAGCTCCCTAAATGTACTAGATGTAGTGTCCTAACAAGTATGAGTCTCATAGGGATATACCTTGGCAATAGATTAGCAATGGCAATAAGAGATACTCAGGAAGATAATCCTCAGTGCAGCCTGCATACATCAAGTATACCTCAACATGGTGAGTGGAAAGCAGCTATGTGCTCTACAGCCCACAGGAAGAGATCAAGACAGTGCTGATAGAACCAGCTGGGAAGATAAAATAAGAAGGAAGACATGGTAAATTCAAATTCTGCACTGACCACAGTTAAAACTAAAGGCGACTGAAATACATTAAATTGGCATGTTTAGGTTTTTGTGCCAGTTATGAAAATGGGATTCATAAGCTAATTTAAATTACAATAAATGAAAGTTCTGAGGCTTCACATCAGACTTTTGAAACAGTGCAACTTATATCCACTGCATGAGTTTGGAAGAGCTGAGGCAAACTTCAACAGTACCATTTAAGAAAGAAGCAAGATTTGAAGGTAAAGAGGGAAAGAAATTGGATCAAAGAAGATCCAAGTCAGCAAAACTGGACAGTAAAGAGACATGTCCAGTAAGAAATTGCTACAAGGACAAAGAGGTTGATGCATGTTTTTTCCTCTAGGATTTTGATGGTTTCCTGTATCACATTTAGGTCTTTCATCCTTTTTGAATTTGTTTTTGTGTATGGTGTAAGAAAGCGGTCCAGTTTCATACCTTTGCTATGTTGCTGTCCAGTTTTCCCAACGCCATTTGTTGAAGAGACTGTTTTATTTTTCCCATTGGATATTCTTTCTTGCTTTGTTGAAGATTAGTTGACCATATAGCTGTGGATATATTTCTGGGTTTTCTATTCTGTTCCATGCATCTATGTGTCTGTTTTTATGCCAGTACCAAAGTGTCTTGACAACTAAAGCTTTGTACTACAGCTTGATGTCTGGAATGGTGATGCTTCCTGCTTTGCTTTTCTTTTTCAGGATTGCTTTGGATGTTCAGGGGTTTTTTGTGGTTCCATACAAATTTTAGGATTGTTTGTTCTACCTCTGTGAAAAATGCTTGAGGTATTTAAAAAATGTAGATTGCATTGGGTAGTATAGACATTTTAACAATGTTTGTTCTTTCAATCCATAAGTATGCATTTTTTTCCAATTTTTGGTGTCCTCTTCAATTTCTTTCTTAAGTGTTCTATACTTTTCAGAGTACAGATCTTTTACCTCTTTGGTTAGGTTTAGCCCTAGGTATCTTAAGGTTTTTGGTGCAATTGTAAATGGGATTGATTCCTTGATTTCTTTTTATGCTGCTTCATTATTGGTGTATAGAAATGCAACAGATTTCTGTACATTGCTTTTATATCCCGCGAATTTTCTGAATTCATCTATTAGCTGTAGAAATTTTTTGGTGAAGTCTTTCAGGTTTTCAATGTAGAGTATCATGTTGTCTGCAAGAGTGAAAATTTGACTTCTTCCTTTCCAATTTGTATGCTTTTTGTTTCTTTTTGTTGCCAGATTGCTGAGGGTAAGACTTCCAGTACTATGTTAAATAGTAATGGTGAGAGTGGACATCCCTGTTTTGCTCCTGACTGTAGAGGAAAAGCTGTCAGTTTTTCCCCCATTGAGGATAATGTTAGCTGTGGGTCTTTTGTATATGGCCTCTATGATGTTGAGGTATGTGTCTTCTATCCCTACTTTTTTGAGTGTTTTTATCAAGAATGGATGCTGTATTTTGTCAAGTGCTTTTTCTGCATCTATTGAGAGGATCATATGATTCTTAATCCTTCTTTTATTAATGTGGCATATCACATTAATTGATTTGTGGATATTGAACCACTCCTGCAGCCCAGGAATAAATTCCACTTAATCATGGGAATAACTTTTTTTTTTTTTTGGTAATAACTTTTTTAATGTATTGTTGGATTCGATTTGCTAGTGTCTTGTTGGGAATTATTGCATCCGTGTTCATCAGGGAAATCGGTCTGTAATTCTCTTTTTTAGTAGGGTCTTCGGTTTTGGAATTAAGTTAATGTTGGCCTCGTAGAATGTGTTTGGAAGTTTTTCTTCCATTTCTATTTTTTGGAACAATTTAAGAAGAATAGGTACGTTTCCTCTTTAAGTGCCTGGTAGAATTTCCCCTGAGAAGTTATCTCAACCTGGACTTTTGTTTTTGGGAGATTTTTGATTACTGATTCAATTTCTTCATTATGGGTCTTTTCCAATTTTCTACTTCTTCCTCTTTCAGTTTTGGTAGTTTGCATGTTTCTAGGAATTTGTCCATTTCTTCCAGATTTCCCAGTTTGTTGGTATATAAGTTTTCAAAATATTCTCTTATAATTATTTGCATTTCTGTGGTGCTCCATTGTGATCTCTCCTCTTCCATTCGTGATTTTATTTATTTAGGTACTCTCTTTTATTTTTGAAAGTCTGGCTGGGGGTTATCAATTCTATTAACTCTTTTAAAGAACTAGCTCTTAGTTTCCTTAATCTGTTCTACCGTATTTTTTTAAGTTTCTGTATCATTTATTTCTGCTCTAACCATAATTATTTCCCTTCTTCTGCTGGCTCTAGGCCTCACTTGCTTTTCCTTTTCTAGCTCCTTAAGGTGTAAGGTTAGGTTATATATCTGAGACTTTTATTTTTTGAAGTAGACCTGTATTGTAATAAACTTCCACCTTAGGACTGCATTTTCTGCATCCCAAAGATTTTGAAGTATTGTGTTTTCATTTTAATTTGCTTTCATGTGTTGTTTATTTCTTCTTTAATTTCCTGATTAACACATTCATTCTTCAGTAGGATGTTTTTTAGCCTCGATGCATTTCTGGTATTTCAAAATTTTTCTTGCGGTTTACTTCAAGTTTCATAGTGTTATGGTCTGAAAATATGCATGGTATGAGCTCAATCTTTTTGCACTTGTTTACGACTGATTTTTGAGCCAGTATGTAATCTAGTTTGGAGAATATTCCATATGCACTTGAAAGAATGTGTATTCTTCTGCTTTAAGATGAAATGTTCTGAATGTATCTGTTAAGTCTATCTGTTCCAGTGTGTCATTCAAAGCCATTGTTTTCTTTTTGATTTTCTGCTTAGATGATCTCTCATTGTTGTAAGTGGGGTGTTAAAGTGCCCTACTATTAATGTATCATCATCAATGAGTTTCTTTATATTTGTTTTTAAGTGATTTATACATTTGGGTGATCCAAGTTGGGAGCATAAATATTTACATTGTTAGAACTTCTTGATGGATAGACCCCTTAATTATGATATAATGCCTTTCTTCATCTCGTGTTACAGTCTTTGGTTTAAAATCTAGTTTGTCTGATATAAGTATGGCTACTCCCACTTTCTTTTGTTGTCCATTAGCATGTTAGATGGTTCTCCATCCCTTCACTTTCAATCTGCAGGTGTCATTAGATCTAAAATGAGTTTCTTGTAGGCAGCATATAGATGGATCTTTTTTTTTTTTAATCCATTCTGGTACCCTATGTCTTTTGATTGGGACATTTAGCCCTTTTCCATTTACAATGATTATTGAAAGATATGGATTTAGTGCCATTGTTCTACCTGTAAATTGGGTATTTCTGGTGTTGTTCTCTGTTCCTTTCTGTCTTTTTTCCTCCACTCAGAGTCCCCTTTAATGTTTCTTTCAGGGCTGGTTAAGTGGTCATGTACTCTTTTAGGTTTTGTTTGTTTGGGAAACTCTTTATCTCTCCTTCTATTCTGAATGACAGCCTTGCTGGATTAGTATTCTTGGCTGCATATTTTTCCCATTTAGCATGTTGAATATATCATGCCACCCCTTCTGGCCTGCCAAGTTTCTGAACAGATTTGTGAACCTGATCTGTTTTTCCCTTCAAAGTTAAGGTCTTTTTTCCTCTTGCTGCTTTCAGGATTCGTTCCTTATCTGTGTATTTTATGAATTTGACTAGGATATGTCTTGGTGATGGCTGGACTTTGTTGATGTGTATTTCCTTCCTCAGGTTAGGGAAGTTTTCATCTATAATTTGCTCAAATAAACCTCTTGTTTCTTTCCCTTCTTCTGGGAATCCTATGACATTAATGTTATTATATTTTAAGGAGTCGCTGTGTTCCTTAAGTCTACATTTGTTATCCAATACCTTTATTCTCTTCTCAGCTTCATTATTTTCTATAATTTCATCTTCTATATCACTGATTCATTCCTCAGCTCTGTCCATCCTCATTATTATTGCAACCATTGGGTTTTGCATCTCAGTTATAGCTTTTTATATTTTTGCCTCACTAGATTTTAGTTCTTTTAATTCTGCAGTAAGGGATTCTCTAATTTCCTCTATACTTTTCTCAAGCCCAGGTAGTATCCTTATTTTCTTCTTTTTTCCTTAAATTCAAGTTAATTAAGTGGTGCCTCCTGGCTAGTTGGCTGAGCATCTGACTCTTGATATTGGCTCAGGCATGATCTCACTGTTTGCAGGACTGAACCCAGCAACAGGCTCTGTGCTGACAGTGCAGAGCCTGCTTGGGATTCTCTCTCTACCTCTGTCCCCCTATTTCTCTCTCTGTCTCTTCTCTCTCTCAGAATAAATAAATAAACCTTTAAAATATTAAAAAAAACTAAATTCAAGTTAAAGAACCAACTGGCAGTTGCCAGAGGAGATAGGGGTTAGGGAATGGACAAAATAGGTAAAGGGGATTAGAAGATACAAACTTCCAGTTATAAAATAAGTGTCACATGGATATAATGCATAGCATAGGGAATATAGTCAATAGTAATGTAATAACTATGTTTGGTGACAGATGGTAACTAGACTTATCATGGTGATCATTTCATAATGTATATAAATGTTCAATCACTATGTTGTCCATCTGAAACTTATAACATATTGTATGAATTATATTTCAATAAAAAATAAATAAGGGACTGTGAAAGGTATTTTGCAGTCAGGTCACATGCCACACCCGTCTCCCATTTCTCCACCCCAGGTAAAGACAAAAGAAAGCTCAACTATGTGCAGCAATACATTTGACATGTTTATTAAACTATCACTTAAATTTTTAAAAGTACATAGAATTTTCTTTAATTAAAAAAATTAAAAAGGGAAAAACCTGGCTTTATCACTTAACAATTATAAATATACCCAAAATATATGTTTTATTACTTTAAAAATCTTTACATAAATAAGTATAGACAGGTTTATTTAGCTATGGCCACACAGACCTCTTCCCTATTCTTCAAGCATATACTTTATAGTTTAATTTCATTGAAGATTTCTACCAGCTCTCTGAGGATAAGGAAGAGTTCCTTCCTTTATATGTTCATGACATTTTGTTTATTTCTTTATAGTGGCATTTATCATCTAATGCCTAGTATTATAACTCATTTGTGTATCTTTTTATACACTCTGTTAGTGTCTTGAACCTAGTAGGTCTACGTAATGTATCCTTTAAGAAATTTTTATTCTTTCTCATTAATATACTCAAAGAAATGATGCAAATATATCTTAAATAAACTGATCTCAAGATTTTTAAATAACCTTTGCTTTATCCTAAATGTGAGGATTGGTTTGAAGTTCTGCTACTAGACCTGAACAACTAGGGAAATGTAAATAAAAATAACAATAAGATGCTATTTCAAAAAAAAAAGATGCTATTTCACATCTACTAGGATGGCTAGCATAAAAGTAAGATAACAAGTGTTAGCAAAGCTGTGGAGAATAAGAATCCTGATACAATGCTGGCGGGAATATAAAATGGTTCAGTCACTTTGGAAAACAGTCTGGCAGTTCTTCAGTCCATTAATCATGAAGTTACCACATGACTCATCAGTTCCATTCCTAGGTATATACCTAAAAGAAATGAAAATATTCGTTCACTCAAAAACTTGTACATGATTATTTATGGCAGCATTACTCATATTATGAGTAATGGGTTGATAGAAACAACCTAAATGCCCATCCCTAAATGAGTGGATAAACAAACTGCTGTATATCTATACATTGGAATTTGAAAGCAGTCAGTCACAAAATATCACATATTGTATGATTCCATTCATATGAAATGTCCAGCACAGGGAACTCTATACAGATAAAAAGTAAATTAGTGGTTTATAGAGGCTGAGAAGTAGGGTAGGAATGATGCCAAAAAGGATAAGGGAGTAATGGCTAATGGGTATGGGGTTTCTTTTTGAGGTGATGAAATTGACTGTCTTGATTATTGCACAATTCCGTGAATAAACTAAAAACCCATTGAATTATACACCGTAAATTGATTAATCCTGTGGTATATGAATTATTTCTCAATAAACTGATAAACTCTGCTTTATGTGACCCTGGAAACACTAGTTTGAAAGCCCATTAGTCCCAAACAACTGCTTCTTATAACAATGCAAATAAAACAGTATAGTAAACTAATACGTAAATAATATTTAAACACAGCCCTAGTCACTTCACTGGATTCAACTTTGCTTGTTATTCAACTTTACTTGTTAACTTGCTGTTAACCTAAATTTTATTCTCTCACATTTTCCCCATTTACTATATAGGTTACTTGTCATCTCAGCAATCAGTGTCATTAAAACTTCCATTGGTCAATAATGGGAAATGGTACTTTCTTTCTTTAATTTTTATTTTTGAGAGAGAGAGTGTGAGTGGGAAAGGGGCAGAGAGAGGGGGACAGAGGATCTGAAGTGGGCTCTGCACTGACAGCAGCCAGCTGGATGTGGGGCTCAAACTCATGAACCATGAGATCATGACCTGAGCTGAAGTGGGACATTCAATCAACTGAGCCACATAGGTGCCTCAGAAATGGTACTTTCTCAATACAGGAAGGATACAGAAGCCAGGACTTTTACTTACAGTTGAGCAGACTGTGAAATCTATGTGCAATACTACTCCAGAGGATGCCTTTCACATAGCTCACAATGTGAATGGTGCCTCCTAAAACTGAGCAATGTGGTAGCTTTGATAAAATCTTTGGTTTCATTGTCATTCTCTAATTATCTAGGGTTAAGTTTGACTTCTCTTCACTTATCCTCACACTCACCCACAATATACTGACTGGTTTGTCTTTTCTACTTATGTGTCTCCCAAATTCATTCTCATTACCTTCTCACTGCCACTGCTCTGATTTCAGCATTTTCCTTTTCTAAAGTATTACAATAGCCTCCTAACTGATCATTCTACCTCCTGCTCTTTCTACTACAGTCTTCATATCACAAGCAACATTTTCTTCTAAGGATATAATTATATCTTTTCCCATACAAAAAGCTTCGTGTTTCCAGTTACATATATATAAAATCCACAATTAGTTTTCCATTCGAAATCCCTCAGGATCTCACCATAACCTACTTTGAAAGTCTCATTTTAAGAAAACTCTCCATGTTCCATACTACAACCACATAGGTCTAGTCTCTGTTCCTCTCAAAGTTGCTGTGAATTGGCTACAATCATCTACTGAATTAACAACACTTGCCAGGTGGCCTTCTCCATATAGCTACCCTCTCTGAGCACAGCTAACTCTTCTTGCTTCTTACCAATTCTTGTCCATTCATAAAAGCTCTCTTCTGTTGTAATTGCTGCAAGATTCTATGCAGGT
>NW_024420361.1:3258908-3293633 GCF_014898765.1 Herpailurus yagouaroundi
CATAAAAGCTCTCTTCTGTTGTAATTGCTGCAAGATTCTATGCAGGTTTCCCCAAACTCTGACAATAAACTACCAAGGTTGAGTGTGCCCTCAATTTCTGCTGAGACCCTGATGACAGGAGCAATCAAGGACTGCCCTTATATAGGGACCTGGGGAGAGATGGAGAGACTACTTTTGAATAACAAACTGTAAGGGTTTAATGTGTATCTTTATAACAGTTATTTTCCCCAACAAAGAGACTGCCTATGGAGTAAAGGAAATCTTCACAGGTACTCGGGGAATCAGGACCAAGAAATGGGGGAGAGAGAGATAGAGATAGAGATAGAGAGAGGGCGACCAAGAAAGGGAGACACAGAGAACTAATGAATGGCATTGTTTGAGTTTGAGTCTCAGGATTCAGTCATAGTTAAGCCACCTCCATATCTTGTTATGTGAATCAACAAATGCATTTGAAATTTTTATTTTAATTTCAGTTAATTAAGAACAGTGTATATATATATATATATTTAATGTTCATTTATTTTTGAGAGTCAGAGAGAGACAGCATGAGCGGGAGAGGGCATAGAGAGAGAGGGAGACCCAGAATATGATGCAGACTCCAGGCTCTGAGCTGTCAGCACAGAGCCCGACATGGGGCTTGAACCCACGAGCTGTGAGATCATGACCTGAGCTGAAGTCAGACGCTCAACCAACTGAGCCACCCAGGCGCCCCAAGAACAATATTATATTATTTTCATGTGTACAATATAGTGATTCAACAAGTCTACACATCACCCAGTGCTCATCACAAAAAATTCACTCCATAATCCACATCACCTATTTAAACCATACCTCAACAACCTCCCCTCTGGTAACCATATCTTTGCTCTCCATAGTTAAGAGTATGTTTCTTGGTTGGTCTATTTTCCCTCTGCTCAATTGTTTCCTTTCTTAAATTCCACATATGAGTCAAATTATATAGTATTTGTCTTTCTCTGACTGAATTATTTCTCTTAGCATTATACTGTCCAGCTCCATCTATGACATAACAAGTGGCAAGACATCATTCCTTTTTACGGCTGAATAATATTCCATTGTAGGTATACACATATATATGTATATATATACACTATATATATACACACAATGTATATATATATATATATATGTGTGTGTGTGTGTGTGTGTGTGTGTATGTATATATGTGTGTGTGTGTGTGTGTGTATACACCAAGTCTTCTTTAACCTTAATTGATGAACGCATGAGCTGCTTCCCTATCTTGGCTATTGTAAATAATGCTGCTATAAACATTGGGGTGAATATATCCCTTTGAATTAGTGTTTTTGTATTATTTCAGTAAATATTCAGTAGTGTCATTGCTGCATCATAAGGTAGTACTATTTTTACCTTTTTGAGGAATCTCCATACTGTTTTCCACAGTGACTCCACCAGTTCACATTCTCACCAACAGTGCGTGAGGGTTCGTTTTTCTCTACATCCTTGCCAACACCTGTTGCTTCCTGTGTTGTTGATTTTGGCCATTCTGTCATATGTGCAGTGATACTGCATTATAGTTTTGATTTGCGTTTCTCTGATGGTGATGATGACTATCTTTTCATGTGTCTGTTGGCCATATGGATGATTTGGAAAACTGTTCATGTCTTTTGTTCATTTTTAAATTGGATTGTTTTTTGGGTGTTGAGTTTTATAAATTATTCATATATTTTGAATACTAACCCTTTATCAGATATGTCATTTGCTAATATCTTCTCCCATTCTGTAAGTTGCCTTGTAGTTTTGTTGATTGTTTCCTTTGCTGTGCAGAAGATTTTTATCTTAATGAAGTCCCAATAGTTCAGTTTTATTTTGTTTCCCTTGCCTCAGGAGACATATTTAGAAAAACTTGTTATGGCTGCTGTCAGAGAAGTTACTGTCTGTGTTATATTCTAGGACTTTTATGGTTTCAGATCTCACATTTAGGTCTTTAATCTGTTTTGAATTTACTTTGTGTATGGTGTAGTAAAGTGGTCCAGTTTCATTCTTTCGTGTGTTGATGTCCAGTTTTATCAACAATATTTGCTAAAGAGTCTTTTTCCCATTGGATATTCTATCCTGCTTTGTCAAAGATTAGTTGATCATAGAATTTTGGGTCTATTCCTGGATTTTCTATTCTGTTCCATTGATCTAAGTGTCTATTTTTGAGCCAGTACCATACTGTTTTGATTACTATAGTTTTGTAATATAACTTGAAGTCCAGAATTGTGATACCTCCAGCTTCACTTTTCTTTTTTAAGGTTGTTTTGGTTATCTGGGGACTTTTGTGGTTCCATACAAATTTTAGGATTGTTTGTTCTAGCTCTGTGAAAAATGCTGTTGGTATTTTGATAGGGATTGCATTAAATGTGTAGATTGCTTTGGGTATATAGACATTTTAACAATATTTTAACAATATTTAACAATATTCCAATCCACGTGTACAGAATGTCTTTCCATTTCTTTGTGTCCTCTTCAATTGCTTTCATCAGTGTTTTATAGTTTTCAGAGTAAAGATCTTTCACCTCTTTGGTTAAATTTATTCCTAGGTATCTTATTATTTTTGGTGCAATTTTGCAAGTGGGATTGTTTTCATAATTTCTCTTTCTGCTGCTTCATTTGATGTATAGAAATGGAACAGATTTCTGTACATTGATTTTGTATCTGGCAAATTTACTGAATTCATTTGTCAGTTCTAGCAGTTTTTTGGTGAGTCTTTCAGGTTTTCCATAGATCGTATAATGTCATCTGTAAATAATGAAAGTTTTACTTCTTCCTTACCAATTTGGATATTTCATTTTGTCGTTTGATTGTTGTGGTTAGTACTTCCTGTAATATGCTGAATACAGGTGGTGAGAGGGGACATCCTTGTCTTATTCCTGATCTTAGGGGAAAAGCTATCAGTGCTTGCCCATTAAGGATGATGTTAGCTGTCAGTTTTTCAAATATGGCCATTATTATGTTGAAGTATGTTTCCTCTATACCTACTTTGTTGAGTTTTTATCATGAATGGATGTTGTATTTTGTCAAAGGCTTTTTCTGCATCTATTGAAAGGATAATATGGTTTCTATCCTTTCTTTTATTGGTGTGATGTATCATTTTGATTGATTTGTGTATATTGAACCACTTCTGCAAACCAGGAATAAATCCCACTAGATTGTGGTGAATAATTTGTAATGCATTGTCAGAGTTGATTCACTAACATTTTGTTGAGGATTTTTGCATCTGTGTTTATCAGAGATATTGACCTGTAGTTCTCTTTTATGTGTTGTCTTTATCCGGTTTTGGAATCAGGGTAATGCTGGCCTCATAGAATAAATTTGGAAATTTTCGTTCAGTTTCTATTTTTTGGAATATTCTGAGAATAGGTATTAACTCTTCTTTAAATGTCTGGTAGAATGCACCTGTGAAGCCCTCTGGTCCTGGACTTTTGTTTGTTGGGAGCTTTGGGTACTGATTAAATTTCTTTGCTGATTATCAGTCTGTTCAAATTTTCTATTTCTTTCTGTTTCAGTTTTGGTAGTTCATATGGTTCTAGGAATTTATCCATTTCTTTTAGTTTGTCCAATTTTTTGGCATATATTTTTCATAATATTCTCTTATAATTGTATTTCTCTGGTGTTTGTTATTATTTCCCCTCTTTCACTTGTGATTTTATGTAGTCTTTTCTGTTTTTTCCTTGATAAGTCTGGGTAGAAGTTTCTCAATTTTAGTGACTTTTCCAAATAACCTCGTCCTGGTTTCATTGATGTCTTCTATTGGTTTTTTTAGTGTCTATATAATTTATTTCCCCTCTTATCTTTATTTTTTCCTTTATAGTGTTCATTTTAGGTTTTATTGTTCTTTTTGTAGTTCCTTTATGTGTAAGATTAGGTTTTTATTTGAGATTTTTCTTGCTTCTTGAGGTATGTCTATATTACTATAAACATCCCTCTTAGAACTGCTTTTCCTGCATCTTAAAGGTTTGTTTTCATTTTGTGTTTTCATTTTCATTTGTTTCCATGGGTTTTTTTAAAAATTTTATTTCCTCATTGACCCATTCATTGTTTAGTAGCTTGTTATTTAACCCCCATGTATGTATTTGTGGTCTTTCCAGATTTTTTCTTGGGTTTGATTTCTAGTTTCACAGCATTGTGGTCAGAAAGGTGCATGGTATGACTTTGATCTTCTCAAATTTGTTGAGGTTTTCTTTTAAGATTTTATTTTTAAGTAATCTCTACACCCAAGGTGGGGTTCAAACTTACAACCCCAAGATCAAGAGTTGCATGCTCCATGAACTGAGCTAGACATGCACCCTGTTGAGGATTGTTTATGGGCTAATATGTAATCTATTGTGGAGAATGTTTCATGCGTACTTGAAATGAATGTGTATTGTTTTAGGATGGAATGTTCTGAATATATGTGTTAAATCCATCCGTTCTAGTGTATCATTCAAAGTCATTATCCTTGTGGATTATCTATTTACATGATTTGTCCACTGATGTTAGTGAAGTGTTAAATTCCCCTACTATTACTGTATTATATCCATTATTTTCTATACATTTGTTATTAACTTTTTGTATATCTGGGTGCTACATGTTGGGTACATAAATATTTACAATTATTATGTGTTCTTGTTGGATTTTCTCCTTTATTATTATATAGTGTCCTTCTTTGTCTCTTGTTACAGTCTTTGTTTTGAATTCTACTTTGTCCAACATAAGTGTTCCTAGTCCATATTTCTTTTGAAGTCCATTTGCATGATAAATGTTTCTCCATCTCCTCAGCTTCAGTCTGCAGATGTCTTTAGGTCTAAATGAGTCTCTTGTAGGCAGCCTATAAGTGAGTTTTGGTTTTTTTATCCATCATGTCACCCTATTTCTTTTGATTGCTTAGTCCATTTACATTCAAAGTAATTATTGATAGATTTGTACTTGTTGCCATTTTATTACTTCTTTCTTGAGTGTTTTTGAAGGTTTTCTCTGATCCTTTCTTGTCTTTCTTTTTTGCATTGTTTGCTGGTTTTCTTTAGTGATATATTTAGATTTGTTTATTCTTTGCATATTCATTAGTTATTTTTTATTTTTTGTGTCCATTAGGTCTTTATATGACATCTTTTGCAAATAGCAGTCTATATTCATATGATGGTCTTTTAAATTTGAACCCATTCTTTACTCCTCACTTTCCCAATGTTTTAGGTATATTGTATCATATTTTAAATCCTTTTATTTTGTAAGTTCCTTGACTGATTTTTTTACAGACATATTCCTCTTTATGGCTTTTGTGTTTTCTACCTTCATACTGTCACTTTTGGTCTTTCCAAAGTGTCCCCTTTAATATTTTCTGCAGGGCTGGTTTACTGGTCATTAACTTCTTATTTTGTGTTTGTCTGGGAAACTCTTTATTTCTCCTTATATTCTGAATGATAGCCTTGTTGGATAATGTATTCTTGGGTGCAGATTTTTCCATTTGGCACTTCAAATATATCATTTGAGTCCCTTCTGGCCTGGAAAGTTTCTGCTTAATAATCCAGTGATATTTTGAGATATTAGATATCTTACAATATTCCCCTTATATGTTACTGTCTTCCTTTGCCTTGCTCCTTTAAATTTTTTTCTTTGTGGGTATATTTTGCCAGTTTAATTACAATATATTTTGGTGTCACCTGATTTTGTTGTATTTGTTAGGGTTCTCTGTGCCTTGTAGACATAGGTATCTGTTTCCTTTACCAGATTAGGGAAGTTTTCAGCTATTATTTCTTCAAATAAATTTTATGTTCCTTTTTCTCTCTATTCTTCTTTTGGCACTCCTATAATACAAATATTATTACATTGGATGGAGTCACTGAGTTCCCTAAACCTATTCTCATTTTGCATAATTCTTTTTTTGCTCATTTGTTCAGCTTGATTATTTTCCATTACTCTGTCTCCTAGGTTATTAATTTGTTCCTATGCATCTTCCAGATTGCTGTTTATTCCATCAGTAATGTTTTTATTTTGTTTATTGAGCCCTTTAACTCTGCTCTGCTATTCCTTATCTCTGTGTTAAGGGTCTTATTGATGCCTTCCATTTCTTTCTCAAATGCAGTGAGTATATATGATCATTACTTTAAATTGTCTATCTGGCATGTTACTTATATCTTATGGACTTGTCCTGTTCTTTCATTTGGGATAAATTACTCTGTCTTTTCATCTTTTCTAAGTTTCTGATCCTGCTTTTTTATGTTATGAAAGTCACCTATGTCTCCTATTCTTGAGGATAATAGCCTTATGAAGAAGAGATCCTATAGTGCCCTGCCATGTAGTGTCCCATGTTTCCCAGATCCTGGTGCACCAGGAGTGTCTCCAATGTGTGCTGCATGCATGCTGCTGTTTTGTGCTGACTACTTTATCCTTCAGGCCAGTCATCTGCAGAGGCTCTCTTTGCTTATTGTGGACAGTGTTGGGTCTCTGGCCTAAATGTGGTGCAATCTTACCAGATGTGCTCTGGTCTGCTTGTGAAATAAGACCAGTTGTCACTGCTGCTGGAACCAAGGCCCTGCAAATTTCCCGAGTCAGGAGATGAGGTGTAGGCAGGTATTTAAACTTGTCTTCTGGGTGAGGGGGCCTGCCATGCTGGGACTGAGGCAAGTGTGACTGGAAAGGGGGGGTTCACCTAGAGTGTGGGAGGTAGGGTTTGTTGTAAGAAAATTAGGTAGCGAGTATCTGCTGTGCGGTGGTTCCCGCAGGTGGTCCTGTGCTTATGCTGAAGGGTATGGGAGGAAAATGGCACCTGTCAGTTCCTTTGTTCTGAGAGGGGTCTCTCTATGAATGCTGCCTCTCTGGGACACACTCTGAAATGAGCAAATAACCTCCCCACTGTGTGCCCCAGGAACTCTTCAGATTGCTGTTTCCATGCTGCATGTCCATGGGCTGTTGGCCCTGCCTTCTCTCCAAGAACAGCCCCAATGCCCTCAGGCTCTATTCAAGCCATGCCTGCTAACCTTTAAAAATTCAGGCTTTAACCCTCACTGGTTGCAAGAACTCACAAAATTTAGTCCCTTGTGCTTTCCAAGAAAATTGCTATGAGGATTTATTTCCCCCCATACACTCCCCTGTATGCTAGTCTGTCTCGCCCTTCTATGCAACTGTGGCTCCCTCCCCAATGCAGCAGCCATGAACCATTTCTCTCTCAAACTGCATCTGTGCACTTTCTACCTTCTTTGATGTGGCCTTTCTCTACCTTCAGTTTTGGAATTTGTTCTGCCAATCTTCAGATAAATTTCTGGGGTATTTAAGATGATTTTATAGTTATCCAATTGTATTCATGGGATGACACAAGCGTAGTGTTCTTTTATTACACTGCCAATTTCCCTTCAGTAAATGTCCTTTTTGCTTGAGCTAGTCTGAGGTGGGATTATGTCACTTGCAACTAACATAGTCTCCAATAATACAGGACTTAAATGGAAGAAGATATATAAACCAATTTCAGAGATCATCAGTAAAGCTTGCATGAAGCAGGTGGCAGCTCAGAGGGATTCTGAAGGAAATGTGTGAGTTTACAATAAAGATAGGAAAAATAAATGCTTTTCAGTGAGAGAAAAAAATTAATACATGGAGACATAAAAATGTTCAGGAAACAGTGACTTGACCAGTTTTGCTGGATCAGAGTATAGGTAGTGGAGGAGTAGTGGTATATAATGCTGGAAAGGTTAGATTAGGGCTTGATTTGACTAAATCATTGGGATGGGATGGGGCATAGATTTCTTGGATGTAGCAGTGGCAGCTCTCACCATGAGAAAGCATGATTGAAATGTCATCTTCAGATTACAGTGCTATTTTTTTACTAGCTACCAAATGCTGAATAAGAAGCTGAAAGGGCAGGCCTATGCCGGCCAACTCCATCTTGTTCTGTGTCCTTCACCTTGACCACGCCTCCTCCCCTTGAGTAACCTCCCGCCCACCTGCCTAACAGGACTCAGACCCTTCCCCAGCCAATCGGCTGAGGCCACAGCCATTACCTCACCAACTGCCCCTAGGCCCCAATAAAACCTTTGTCCTTTTGAAACTCGCTCTCTCTCCCTGGTATCTCACGGTATCTCACCGCTGCGTTGGTGCAGGTAGGGGATTGAGCTCGAGCTAGCTCGAATAAAGGCTCTTTTGCTTTTACATCGGACTCGGCTTCCTGGCGATCTTTGGGGATCACGAATTCTGGGCATAACAAAGCCACCTAAGAAATTAGTGTTTTAGGGGCACTTAGGTGGCTCAGTCGGTCCAACTCTTGATTTCGGCTCAGGTCATGATCTCACAGTTTGAGTCCCACATTGGGCCCTGTGCTGCAGCTCAGAGCCTGGAGCCTGCTTCGGATTCTGTGACTCCCTCTGTCTCTGCCCCTCACCAGCTCATACTCTGTCTCTCTCAAAAATAAATAAACATTAAAAAATAATTTTAAAACCTCTTTAAGCTGTAATTTTCAGGTGGAGAAATAGTTTACAAAGAACTGTCTGTAACTGCCTCTTATTTTATAGGGCCTGTGTACTAATTTGTTCTTGGCTACATGGGCACTTTAAAATCTTTTAAACAAAATTCTTTTTGTCTCAATATTAATCCAAGCTACCTGAAGAAAAGCGGGTTTTACTGTAAGGATACACTGGAGTTTACAGGAATTGAAGGATAAAACAAAACACAGCTGATCTTCATGGGACAGAGATCACAACTCTTCTCTCAGGGCAGGAACTTGCTCTTGCTCTCATGGCAATCATACTCCTCTCTCCATATCTCCTCTACTCTCCTTTCTCTTTAGCAGTTGACTTCCTCTAGTACCTATCTTGATTAAGTGCATACAAAAGATGGATGCCTTACATAATGGCTGCTCCAACCACCTTACAGTGAAGTCGAATCTCAGTATTTTGTTTTGGCTTTTCTTATACTGCATCTTCTATGTCATTTATTTAGAATTTCCTGAAAAGGGAGTCTGATTGGCTCAGGTTATCTTTTTAAAACAGGCCTCAAGTTTAGGCATAAATCTTTGCAAGCCATTGTTTCTCTTGGGTCAGCTTTATTCTTTGTCCTCAATCAACTATGGTTAGAGGCTTGAAGTCATGTGGCATTTAAAACATGACTGTGGCCTTTTGGCAGGAGGAAGGAGGGAAAGCATCCATGAGAAGGTATAGTGGCGATGGTAGACATTAGTACTATAGAAATATAGAGACAATTCCTGCTTTTTAGCAGGTATTTCATATATTTCTCTCCACACTCCTATTTTGTACCTATAAAGAATATAAAATATAGTTCAAATGCCCTCATTATAGTCAAACTTGTCACAAAGTTAGTCCAAACATGAAATGACTCTATTCCTAATGGTTTGAGTCATACATTGACTGAATAAAACATTATCCTTGAGGATTAAAGAAAATAAAAGTTCTGAATCTTAGGTTATTCAACTATTTCCTGATAAAGATTAATTAAAAATGCTTTTGCATTGAAAAACAACATAAATACATAATAGTAAAAAAAACTATACTGATAAAGTACAAGTAATAAGAGAGACTATTAGTACAAACTATAGAATATTTGAAAATTTTATTATGAATAGCCATGTTAAAAACTTTGATATGAGGTTTTGTAAGCAAATTTGGGGGGAATAATTCACCCTCTGAGATTAAATATATCTTTTTTTTTTTTCAACGTTTATTTATTTTTGGGACAGAGAGAGACAGAGCATGAACGGGAGAGGGGCAGAGAGAGAGGGAGACACAGAATCGGAAACAGGCTCCAGGCTCTGAGCCATCAGCCCAGAGCCTGATGCGGGGCTCGAACTCACGGACCGCGAGATCGTGACCTGGCTGAAGTCGGACGCTTAACCGACTGCGCCACCCAGGCGCCCCTAAATATATCTTTAAATTAAGAAGTTTTTTTCTTATTATGGGGTGCCTGGGTCGCTCAGTCAGTTAAGTGTTCAACTTCAGCTTAGGTCATGATCTCAGGGTTGGTGAGTTCGAGCCCTGCATCAAGCTCTACACTGACAGCGTGGAGCCTGCTGGGGATTTCTGTCTCCTTCTCTCTCTGCCCCACCCCACTTGTGCTCTATCTCTCTCTTTCAAAATAAATAAGCAAACATTTTTAAGAAAAAAAGATTTTTTTAATGAAAAATGAAAAATCAAATATTATTCAAATGTGAACCCATCCCATATTGCAGTTTTCATGTGTTCACTCATTCATTCATTCTTTATATTTAAATGTTTTTAAGTTTATTAATTTTTAGAGAGAGAGAGAGAGGGAGAGCACATGCGAGTGGGGTAGGGGCAGAGAGAGAGGGAAGAGAGAATCCAAAACAGGCTCCACTCTGTCAGCATGGAGCCTGATGTGGGGCTCAAACTCACGAATTGTGAGATCATGACGTGAGCCGAAACCAAGAGTAGGACACAACTGACTGAGTCACTCAGGTAACCCATTCTTAATTTATTTTAATTTAATTTTATTTTTGAGAAATTGAGAGAGAGAGAGCATATGTATGCATGTGTGAGTGGGGGAGGGTCAGAAGGAGAGGGAGAGAGAGAATCTCTAGCAGACTCTGTGCTGCCAATGCAGAACCTGATGAAGGGTTTGAACTCACAAACTGTGAGATTATAACCTGAGCTGAAATCGTCGGATGCTTAACTAATTGAACCACTCAGGCACCCCATCCATATATTTGAATTTTTTACTTTGTGCAATCATACAGAAAGTTTACTATGTTCAAACTCTGAGGATAATAAAACAAATTGATTTATTGAATGATGAAATGCAAATGAAATGTTTATACGTAACTTTTTCAATATGTGTGCTTGAATATGTTTAGACAATTCTAATTAACAGGATGTTACCACAATAAAATGTAGGAAAACTTTGCAATCAGGCCACTGAATATTCAGTTTAATTACGTTGGTATGCACTTCTATTTACTTCTAATGCCAAGGATCCATTGGTAAAATAAATGCCCATTTTATGGTCTGTTATGCAGAAAATGTTTAATCCAGTATTAGATTTACTCTATCAAATCTTCCTTATTGAATGTGCTTATTCATCCATGCAAAATTTAGTATGTTGTTTTCTATTACTGACATTACAATTAAATAGCTATAAGAAGAACAGCAAGACTATCTGTAAGGATTTGTGAAATTCCCACCAAATTATTCATAGCTTTTTTGTTTTGTTTTGCAAGGAAAGTGAAAAAAAAATACAAATGTATTCTGAATATTTCTGTATTGAATAAACTGACAAATACAATAGTACAAATAATCATTTTGATACTAAAACTCGTATTTAAAACATACTTCTGATATAGTGGAAATAATTGCTCTCACAACATTGATTATTGTTGAAGGTAAAAATGAACATGAACTCAAAGAACCTGAATTTTATACAACAGAAAATAGTATGATGGGATAATATTTGTGTATATTTGAAATGGAAAAGTCCAAGCTGACTTCAACTGGGTATACCTCAAAGAGTGCGTATGCTCACAAAAGTACAACTTTGGGTAGTTTCAGGTTATTCTCCAGTAGACTGGATTTTCTCCACTTCTAGCTATGTTTTACTGTCCAGAATACTTGTGCTCATGAATTTTTATTATCACTACAACCACAGGGTTAGAGATAGAAAATTTTTAATTCAAAGCAAGCTCAAACATTAGTTCTGCATTAAAAAAAGTTTTTCCTTTGTAAGTCTGAAACTTGTATTAAGGAGTTAATAATTTACTTCCTTAACTGTTATTGCTTGTTTTTCACAGTGTCAAGAGATACACATTCATACAGACATAACTATTTTCTAAGAAGCTCTTGTAAACTTAAAGATAAACTTAGAGTATCGGTGGTTTATCTGGCACTCTTACTTTAGTTTATACTAGATCAGTGTCTGGTAAGTTTGGTTGTTTACAATATAGTAAGAATGAGATTCCATGGTAGTGAATTGAATTTGTGTGTGTATGTGTGTGCACACATGGGTGTGTAAAATTATATGACTGCTGGATCATAAACTGTACTAGTAACACTGACATTTGGAACAAGTATGTATGTAATAGTTCTGGTCCATCTGGTCCCATTATCACTCCTAGAAATTTTTTTGCTGTGTCTTAATGATGGTGGGACAAAAACATCATCTGTGAAACACACAAGAAATGTTATTCTGAGTTAGACCAATAGTCCAGCCTAGTGTTTCCCAAAGTATGTTCTTCCTTTAAAGGTTATTTTGTCAAGTATACTAAATTTTTTTAAGGTTATTAAGAAATCTTCATAGCTCACATGTATATTTATTATAAAATATCTGAAGAATCCTCCAGTAAAGAAACCATTTGACTTTTATTGCTCTCTAATTGTATTTGATAGTGCAACCCCTATTAACATCCTACAGAATTACTTTTCCCCAGAAGACACTTTGGGAAAAAGGCTGGCCATGGCACTGAAAGGTGTTTGATAGGGGATTATTTTAGATATCCACTCCTTCAGCATTTAAGAAACATTTATTAAGCTCTTATTCAATTACAGGCATCTTCTAGATGCTTAGGAGTCAGTGAACAAAGATCCCTACCCTCATAGTACTAACTTTTACAGTCCTTGAATTTATATAAGCCTTTCTTAAATATGCTTATATGTTCAATTCCCAAGCCATTAGGGAAGGAGAGAATTTGTATTTTGCTTAAGAAAAAATTACATATTCTATAATACCACATGTCAAAAATAACTATTAACATGAAAAGGTTTATTTTGGTCACATGAATTTAAAACCCAAAAGTCAGAGAAATATTGAGAGGATCAATATGGTGTCATATCATTTGACATATGAATAAAACAATTCACTAGTCTTCAGGATAAATTTAAAATGAGAAAATACTGAATCACCAAATATATGCATTTAAAATGTTGACAAATACTGCCAAATTTCTTTCAACAAATTGTATCAATTTCCACTTCCATTAGCACTGTATGAGTGAGCTTGCTCCCTCAGAAGTTTATCAATACTGTATGCTATCAAATAATTTCATTTTTGCCAATCTGATTGATGGAAGTTGGTATCTCCCACATGCTCACAATGACTGCTGCTGCTATTACTACTACTACTACTACTGCTGCTGCTACTATTTATTGAGTGCTTACTACCATCAAATACAGTGTTAAGGGCTTTATTTACCCCTCATAACTCCCGTGGAGGGTAAGTTATATTATTGTTGCAATTTTACATATGAGGAAACTGAGGTTAAGAAATTTAAGTAACTTATCTGAGACCATTCAGTTGGTAGAAGATAAAATTGGGGCTCCAACCTAGGAAGTCTGGCGAAGAGTCTGAACTCATAACCATTATTCTATACTGCCTCTCCAAGAAAATGATGTCCATTGCAATATCATTTGTTGTAGGAAAAAACTAAATATCCATCAATAGAGGAATATTAAGTAAAATCATGGCATATTCATACAATGGAATTATAGGAAAGCATTAAAAATGAGGTGTCCCTATATGTTCTGAGAACACAGGATCTCCTAAATATATTATGTAAAAAATACAGGTGGCAGAATTTCTCTATTTAAGGGATGATTAATATTCATTTGTATAAATCTATGTAAACATACATGTATCTATGTGTGTGTGTATACATATATATGTGTGTGTGTATACACACATATGTGTGTATATATACACACATATATATGTATACACACACATATATGTATACATATATGTATATATATGTATACACACATATATATGTATATATATATGTGTGTATACATATATATACACACACATATATATCTCCATCTGTTGATGAACACTGAAGTTGTTTCTATATCTTGGCTACTGTGAATAATGTTGCAATGAACATAGGAGTGCAGATATATCTTTGAGATAGTGATTTTATTTGCTTTGGATATATACCCAGAAGTGGGATTTCAGCAGATATTTTTCAGTGCCTACTATATGCTAGGCACTGAATGATGGTACTGGAAATATAATGATGAAAAACATAGGTATGGCCCTCGCCTTTGCATAACTCACCTCCTAGGAGGGTAACAGATGTAAAATAAGAAACTGCATAAGTAATTTGATATTTCCAATCATGAAAAGTTGAACAAAGGAGAAGTATAGGGTGAAAGGAGACTTAAGGTAGATTGAGGATTAGATGAAGACTTACAAGAGAAAGTGATATTCTGAATGAACTGCAAAATGAGTAGGATTAAGCTAGGAGAAAGGGAGAAGAAGGACAAAAGTATACCTCAGGAATATGGAAGAACATGCATGAAGGCCCTGAAGAAGGAAGGAGCATGGTGTATCAGACAAAATGAAGGAGAGACAATATGGATGGAGCTTAGAGAGAGAAGGGTGACAGGTATGAGAAGAGCCTGGAGAGTTCAGCAGGGACTTTTAGACCATGCTTAAAATTTTGGAGTGTATTTTAAGAGTAATGGGAAATCATGTCGATTTTAGGTAGGGGAGGACATAATTAGATTTGAATTTTTTTAAGATCTAATTTTTAAGTAACCTCTATGCCCAATATGGGTCTTGAACTCACAACTCTGAGACCAAGAGTCACATGCTCCACCAACTAAGCCAGCCAGGTGCCCTTATATTTGAATTAAAATTTTTTAAAATCTTTTTTTAAAAAAAGTTTATTTATTTTGAGACAGCGAGTGCAAGCAGGGTAGGGGCAGAGAGAGAGGGAGGGAGAGAGAGAATCCCAATCTGTGCTGACAGTGTGGAGTCTGATGCAGGGCTCAACCTCACAAACTGTGAGATCATGACCTGAGCTGAAATCAAGAGTTAGCCGCTAAAATGACTGAGCCACCCAGATGCCCCTAGATTTGAATTTTTAAGAGTTTACTCTCCTCTACAGTGGACTGGAGGGAAGCAAGCATAAATCAAGGGTCGAGCTGGGGCCTATTGTAGTAGTCTAGGCAAGAGATTACGGGGGCAGTCCAGATTGAGAGGTGGGTATGTTTACAATATAACTTTGAGATAGATATGGCAAGAGTTGATGATGAAGTGGTTTAAGAGTGAACGAGAATAATATATCAAGGATAATTCTTAAGTTTTTGACTTGAGTAACTAATTAGAAGGTAGTACCATTTCTGAGGTAGGGAACACTGGATGAAGAGGTTTGGGAGTGGGGCTGAAATGTTCAGGAGTTCAGTAGTTCAGAAGAGATGTTGAGTAAGGGATTGGATATATGGATCTGGAGCTCAAAGGAAAGGCCAGGGATAGAGACCATTAAATTACCAGTTTATAAACATTTGTTATGTCAGATCACACAGTTATGTAACCTTCTGAATACAAGGTAAATATTCAGGGAATCATGGTTTTTAACTCAGGAAACCATTAAGTACAAAATTAGGATCACAGTGATTTAATAGGGTAAGTCAATATGTATCCATCATCTCGTACTATGACTTATCCAAATAAAATATTTCACTTCTCAAAAATAGACATCCTTAGAATAACAGAATAGACAGCAATTAAGCTGCTTTGCTTCATGCTATTTTACCACATTATCAACCCCTATATTTGTCTTTACTTTACAGGAGATCTATAAAAATACATTTGAAATAAAAGGTATTTTGAACACTTTCTCCATGCAGAGGCTTTTAATTTTTTCTAATGTAACCATATTTTCCATGTTCAGAGAGTGTGTAATAGAGAAAGGACAGCTAAATATAGGCTGGCAAATTTATTTTTCCAAGGGTCCTGCTTTCTAACTTCAGAATAAAAGGGATTTCATATTTGAGGCAAAACATATTGGAATATTAGCATGACAGAGCAATTACTTGTTTATTTTGTTTTATACCCTATTAGATGTAAACTTAATGAAGTCAGAGGTTTTTGTCTGTTTTATTCATTGCTGTAATTCCATCATCTAAATCAGTGTTTTGCACATAGTAGGTATTCAATAAATATTTGAGGAAAATTGAATGAAATGATAAGTAGTGTCTTCACAGTGTGTCTGATTGTTATAAAATTTCTGAATCCATAGAAAGATACACTCATATTGAAAAAGATACACACACAAGTATACAGATATTGCCAAAGTATGATAGAGATACCTTAATTTATCATGTTTTTAACTACCCATCCATAGCTTCTCACTGTTAAAGGAGATTTTGGAAAGTTTCCTGTGTTTACTCTGGGAAATCTATTAATTTTCATTTCCACTGATGGTATTAAGAATCTCATAGATCTAACAGATAAGATCTATTTCACTTCTGATAGTACTCAAAGCTTTCTTTTCATATCAAGGCAAATGGCAGAGTGATTTACTGAACAAACAATACCTTACACTTCTCAAAGAAATCTCTTACACAAAATATTCATCAGAGGACCGTATCACAAAAGAATTGTTCAATACATCCAGATAACCCATAAAATAAATTAATGAAGCATGTAAAATGTTGCTAAAGATTATGGCAAAATGCAGCAAAACAAAACAAAACCCAACCCCAGTAAAGTACAGTTTTAAAGAATTTTCATGGAACCTTAGCAAAGAAACAGGTATTGAGCATCTTCAAAATATGACACATGATAGTTGTGGGTAGATATAAAGATGGAATACTCAGTCCCTGTATTCACAGTACTTACCATCTATTAAGGGAGTCAGAACTAACCAGTTCAGCAAACACTGGCATCCTACTAAGCAAGAGGCCCACGTTAGATGCAGGGGGTAAAAAGATAAGGCACAGTCCCTGTCATAGAAGGTCTTATAATTTAGGCCTATCTGGGTGTGTATTTTTGTACATATGTAGATATGTGTACTGTATAGGAACCAACCTAAATGCAAATAATTTCAGGGCAATATGGAAGACTATGACAGAATGTTAGCACTACCTATGGAAACTTAACCCAATATAGGGAGGACATAAAAGGAGGAGGTGGTAGAAGCTAAACTGAATCTTAAGGATATGTTAGGTAGAGAATGGGAAGATAATCCCATGCTGGAGGAACGACAGTGTGACTGGGAAACCACAAACGATTCAGAGGACAAGTTGTGTAAGGGAAGGTCCACTACTGCACTCGCTTTGAATTATTTTGAAACGCTTATAAAATAACTACACAACGAACCCTAAAGCCCCTCATCAAATACAATCACTTTACTATAAAGGCCATTTTATCATGGTCATTTCTGCAGCAGTTTATCAGAAGATGGACTCCGTGCATATGTATATGTATAAAAAACTAGATTCAGAATCATTAGACGCTTATCAAGCAACTACTATGCTTTCATATCTTTTTTCGCTGCTGTAAAGCAAGGCTAATTTTCTAAATATATACTGCCGGATGTCCGGCTGGACTAACTAGAACAAATGCAGACTCAATTTAGGTTCCATTCTCGAGAAACTAGGGCTAGACTAGGGCGAGACGGTTTTCGTGGGTTTTCGTTGGGGAGGTATGGAGGCAAAAAATATATGGGATATAGTTTTAAATTTTTTTTTCAACATTTATTTATTTTTGGGACAGAGAGAGACAGAGCATGAACGGGGGAGGGGCAGAGAGAGAGGGAGACACAGAATTGGAAACAGGCTCCAGGCTCTGAGCCATCAGCCCAGAGCCCGACGCGGGGCTCGAACTCACGGACCGCGAGATCGTGACCTGGCTGAAGTCGGTCGCCCAACAGACTGCGCCACCCAGGCGCCCCTATGGGATATAGTTTTAAAGTGTTGGTGCGTAAAATTATGCCTCAGAGGCCAAAACAAAAGAACAGGCACGCTAGGGGAAACAGTTTCAAGACTGGAATGAAAATTTCCTTTGTTCACAGAGCAATCCCCTTTCAATTTCACTCCACCCTTCATATATTCCAATTCTTGCTTCATCGTCAAGGGACACCCAGGTTTCCCCACATTCATCCTAGCTACCTAGAGTGAAAATCTCCACCTCATTACTACCTCAAACCTCCAGGCTAAATGCGCCACTGCACTCTGCCTGGAAAATAAATTGAACTTTTAACATTCGCGTAAACATTTCAAATAAAATGTTGTAGCCGCCTACCTGGACCGGCCACCCAAGAACTACAATATCCAGAATGCACTGTTTTCCCTTCCGCCTTCTACCAGGGCAATGCCTGACTTGATCTCATTTCCAGAAGCGATAGTCACATGACACGTTTTCTCTCAAGATGGCGGATAATCTCCCTTCGGAGTTTGACGTGATCGTAATAGGGACGGGTATGTGTGGCTCTGGTACTCCCCGAACAAAGTGTAGGAAGTCTATCTCGTTCCTACCTTTTCTGTCAGTGGCGAAGGTTGGTGAGAAATGCCGGGGGTTGAGCATAGCAGGGAGGACTGGAAGGAAGTGAGGTAGTGTGGAGTCAGCGCGGGAGTTAGCAGCTCCAGGGAGGGGCTTGGACCCACGGTACTTAGCGCCGTTTGAGTAGGGGTCGATCTGATCGATGCCGATTGCTGAGGTTGGTTGCTGCGGTTGGTTCCTGTAATTTCCTTACAGGGTGGTGGGTTTTGCAGTGTCATGAGAATGGAGGATCGGGACTTTATCCATGGAGACGCCTTTTGGCATAACATGATCCCCACCTTGTTGATTTCAAGGCGATATTCTCCGTAATTTTGTCTCGCCCTTTAGTAGGAGTTTTTCATATATTTATGTAGTCCTAGGGTGTATTGCAGCTCGGATACAGCTTAGCCTTCAGTTTTTCGAGAAGGATGCTCAGGTGTTGTTCGTGTGCGTATTAATTACTAGGACCAGGAAACGGATTCTTTTATGTTGAGAGGCCTGGGGAATTGTATTTTGTTGAGGTAGCCATTATTCCTGCTTTATGATGCTGAAAGGTAGCGTTTTGCTTTCTGACACCCACCTATCTACTCACAACTAAATGAGCTGAGAAGAAGCTTCTGTGAATTCCATTTCAGGTGTGTGACCTTATCTTCCCCTTGTTTTCCCATCATTTATTCTCCATGTTTTGGGTGGAGCCAGAAAATCCCCTTCAATATCTAGTTGACAAATTCAACGTACCACTTGTAGAAGACATTTGGCAGCAGTTAGTATTTTGTTTTTTAACAGTGTAAAGGGTGGATTTGAAATGTGGTGAAATAGGTTGTTGAGTGGGGTTTTCTGCTGTTTGCAGAATGTGGTAGGCCGGAAAAGCTCTGGTGGATGAATACCTGTCCGTTGTGTTAATGAATGGAGTTCGCTGTTTTCTCAAACAGTAGGGGCAGCCATGTTGCCAGGGCCGAGTAAAAATTATAGCTACCCGGTTTTGAATGCTTATTATTTGCTAATCGATGTGCTAAGCACTTTACAAGCCGTATGCAATTCTCACAACCACCTCGTTAGAGTAGGTATTCTCTACACTTTACAGAAGAGGAAACTGGGGCTTAGAAAGGTTGCAGTGTGCTCAAGATCACACAGCTGGTAAATTTCCAAAGGCCCATTCCATCTCAGAAGGAGAATCAGTGGTTCAGACCCTTAGAGTTAACCCATATAACTCTAATATACTCTAATAATTGGGAAAAGTTACTAGATCTTGCAGGTATTTAAATATACCTGTTTGAATTACTAGGGCATTTAATCTCTCTGAGCCTCAGTTTCCTTGTTTTTAAATACAGAGAGGGTACACTAGATATCCTTTCAGGTGTTGTCTAATCAAAAATTCTTATTGTAGTGGCACTTGGGTAATTGTTCTCAGGACAGCAAAGACATGTTTATTCCCATCCTGAAAACTGCATGGCTGCAGATAACTTGTCTGTAGCTGCTGTGAACAAATGTTGGATGAGAGCTGGAAGGAGCCTATAGACTATTCATTTGTTCTCTCCACTCTATTTTGAAACTGAGAAGAACATCCATTTTTGAATAGTTGTTAATACCATACTTGGATTCTATATTATTGCCTTCCATTTTTTTACCTAGAAAGTTGGGGTGTTTTTAAAATTTTTTGAAACATTAAGAGATTTTTTTCCTATCTGGATTCAAATTTTAATTGATAAGAGTGCTAATTCCTATTAAATGCTACTAATTCTTATAATAAATAGTTTGCTTTCTGGTTCAGTTCATAATATGAACTATTTTCATTCTGTTAGAGTCTGTTATGGTAGAGGTAGGAAGATGCTGTGTGTGATCCAGAAAATTGAATTAGGTGGCATCTGGTGTATTTAAAAAAAGATTCATTTTAGACTTGTTCCAGTGAGAGTAATATTTCTCAAAGTATGGGAAAAACTTACTTGAATTTAATCTTAAAAGTTGTTTTTCATATCACTTACTGGTGAACATATTCTGAGTTTATCAAGCACATTGCATAAATTCATGTTATGAAGCTTTGTTTTTAGGCATGTCAAGATGGAAAAATTAGTTAAAAGTTGTTTCCCAAATGACTTCAATAATTCCAATCATTATTTAATCGGAACTATTTAATTTATTTATTTAAATCCAATTTAGTTAACATCTAGTGTAATAATGATTTCAGGAATATAATTTAGTGATTCCTCACTAGGTACAACACCCAGTGCTCATCCCAACAAGTGCCCTTCTTAATGCCCATCACCCATTTAGCCCATCCCCCACCCAACACCCATTCAGCAACCCTCAGTTCTCTGTATTTAAGAGTCTCTTAAGGTTTGTGTCCCTCTCTGTTTTTATCTTATTTTTGCTTCCCTTCCTTTATGTTCATCTTTAATTGGAATTATTTTTAATGTGTTTGGAATATTTCTTTTTTGAAATAGTTTGCTGAAAGTAGCCTTAAAAATGTTTGCATTACTAAATACTAGCTTGAGTAACTCTTAGAAAAAGCAGCGTTTCTTAGATTCAGTTTTACTGAAAACAGAGTTAATCATGCATGTATCACAAACATGAAGAAGTAGGCTATGAAATGTAATTTTTATTTTAGTAAATTTAGTTCTAGTTTATGTCATCAAGAGACCATTGCTTCAAGTAAAATCATGTGGATAATACTTAAATCCCTTTGTCTTTGATTAGTGTTTTTCTGTTTTTTGTTTTTTACTTTACATATCATAAGATTTCCCTTAAGATCATGTTTTGAAGAGATTATGGGAAGATAAAGTTTTGTATGTATTTTCTTAGTTATGTCCATATCCTTTTGATTACAAAATACAGGAAATATCTCTCAGACACCCAAAGGCAGATGAATAAAATAAAGTGTTTGAACTGTGAAAAATAAAGTAGAAAAAGGAAAAAAGGAAGGAAGGCTGACTGGAGTCTCAAAGGAGAGGACAAAACTGGAAATAAATGATGTGTCTAGAAAGTGGCTTTCAGTTGGGGTACACAGTCGTCATTTTCAAGGCATTTTGCCATTTAAAAAGACATTGGAATGATAATTTTGTAGGTTACAGAGAAGTATCCTTGGTTTCAGGTTAAAAATAGTCCCAGTAACATAACACCTCAATGGAGGTGACATCAGGCAACCTCTGTACTGCAGTCTGCTTCAGAGCCAACAATTCAACAGAAGAGCCGGCAAAATGGAAGTTAGGAGAGCTGTGGTAATATTGACGTGCTTCTTACATAGTGGAATCCTTCAGGCCCTTAATTAGAGCATATTTATTCTAATTTTAGAAATAATTCTAGTGTTCTCAGAGCATATTAGAAACATCCTATTTAGAAGATACAGTGTTATCAACTTCTACAAAAGCTGTATTTGGGTGGTGTCATTAGACATAAGTGACAGTTCATGTCTTAATAGGAAAGGGAAGAGACAGACACCTAAAGTGCAAGCCTACATCCAACAGTGCAATGGCCTGGGACCAGTTTATGTAGTGACAAACACTCATTTTTCAGAGTATTCAATTCACATTTACTGAGAACTTAGTCTCTGCCCTTGTGAAGTTTACGATATTGCCTATTTTCAGAGACTGGTTGAGGGTTCTGACAGTCACATCCACAGAACTGTTTGTTCTTAAACCAATGTGGGCTTTTCATTGCATCCTTTTTGCTTTCTGAAGACCACATAGTGATTCAGTCTGCATCCCTTTTCTTTCTGAAGTACACCACAGACATTATATTTTGGGAGTGCTTTCCCTAAGACGGGCTAGCTTAAAATTTTTCCTGCAGAGGATAAACACATAGATCCCTTTTATTTTAATTTTTATTTTTGAGAGAGAGAGAGAGAGAGAGCGAGAGAGAGAGAGAGAACACACTCGTGCAGGCCAAGGTGGGGCAGAAAGAGAGGGAGACAGAGGATCCGAAGCAGGTCCTGCTTTGACAGCAGAGAGCCCTATGTGGGACTCAAACTCACAAACCAGGAGATCATGACCTGAGCGAGAGTTGGACGCTTAACTGACTGAGCCACCCAGGTGCCCTAACATAGATCCTTTTTTGTTTTAAAGTTTATTTTTGAGAGAGAGGCAGAGAGAGAGAGGGGGACATAGAATCCAAAGCAGGCTCCAGGCTCTGAGCTGTCATCACAGAGCCTGAATTGGGTCAAACCCACGAACCATGAGATCATGACCTGAGCTGAAGTCGGACGCTTAACCAGCTGAGCCACCTAGGTGCCTCTAGATCTTTTTTGACTTAATAGTTTTATTGCTAAAGATTATGGGGAAAGAAATGAGATAACCAAAATAACAAATATAAGAGAAATTACAAAAGTATTGTTCTTATATTGTGACTACCTTGCTAGATAGTGCTCGACATAGTACAATAATAGATGTGGCAGCATGGTGTGATGGGAATCACTTGACCTTTCTATTGGGTGACTTTGGACAAATTGCATCTCCTCTTGGGATACCAGTTTGTTCATCTGTAAAGTGGGAGATTTGAATTAGGTGACCTATCTACTAGTTGTAAAGTTGAGTGTTCTGCACCATTGTGCATGCAGAAGTGTGACCCTGTGTCCTTGAAAAGGCTAAATTCTGTCTAGTCCTTTCAAGAAGTCAAGTCAGTGTTTAATATACTTTAAAAATTTTTGTATCAAAATGGCTCATAAAAATTTTTTTGGAAACAAGAAGTTGCTCTTATCAGGAAGGGCATGTAGGTAGCACACTTCCATTCTTTGATGTTGGTTAAGAATCAAAAAGTCAACCTTGGCTGGCAGCTCAGTGACTATAATGCTTATGATGGTGGTGGTGTAGCTTCACTTCTCTAAATGTTTGGGGATAGTAGTGCTGCAAGAGGTTTCATGGAAACATATTTACCAAATATGCCTTTGTACCAGACTCTGTGCTAAGTGATTTCCCACATACATATTTTATTTAATCTTCTCTCAGGATGGCTGTATGAAGTTCTAACATGACAGGATGTTCATACTTCTCTTTGTATTTCCAAACATACATGCACTTATGGTCCAGAGCTGAGTTTGTTTTTGTTTATTTATTTTGGTAATTGCAAGATGCCACCTATTTGTGGGTCATGAAATTAATTCCAGCATTAAGAGAAAAGAATAGAATATATTAGAATGTGTTACATGTAGTAAGGATGAGTATAGTTTTATGAAACAAATATTTCATATATGTATAATAAATCACTATAAAATTCAAGCATATATACTATATACACATTTTTGGGGCGTGGTCAGGAGCAAAAAGTCTTAAAGTCTAGAGGATATTAACTGAGTAACAATGAATAGTAATGGTAATTGTATTTCAAAAGTCCTTTAGTTTTACAAATGCTATCCCATCCTTATATTTTATTGACTTTGACATGTATGTGTCTCATTTGAGCAATGTAATTGACAATGTAGTACTGAAGTGAGACAGACTGGGTTTGAATCAGCTGTGCCTCTTGTGCTACCTCATACATGTTCCTTAAAGCCTAAGTTTCAATATTCTTATCTCTACATGAGAACAAACTTCACAGAGCTCTGTTAAGGATTCGATGAAATAATTCCTATAAAATGCTTAGTAAATACTCAGAAAATGTAGTTGATTTTTATGGCCCATAATTCTATCCCAAGGTGCTTTTATCATCACTATTGCTGCCTGAATGCTTTCAGGCAGGGCTCTTCATGGAAAGCAGAAGAAAGATTCAGGTGTCTGAGTCATTGTCCTCTTCCCCATTGGCTTATTGGTTGAAAGACCTTTCATTGTGTATCTGTTACTACTGTTTCTAACAGATTTCTTATCTGGGTTTACAGGTTTTCTATATTTCTATTTTATTCTTTTTCATTTATCAGCTTTATTTGTCATTTTATTTTGTCTAAAGTTTTTTTTTAAATTAATTTATTAATTTTAAGAGAGAAAGAGAGAGAGAGTACACAGGGAGGGGCAGAGAGAATCCCAAGCCAGCTCCACACTGCCAGTCAGCCCAATGCAGGGCTTGATCCTACGAACCATAAGACTACTGACCTGAGCTGAAATCAAGAGCCAGACACTTAGCCAGCTGAGCCACCCAGGCACCCCTGTTTTGTTTAAAGATTTTGAACAGATTTATCTTCTTTGGGGCATAGTATGAAATGCTTCTTTGTCAGTGTAAGAATGTTGAAGGAGCTAAAGAAAGCCTAAAGATTTTGCTGTTCTGAAAAATGGTTTGCAATTCTTCAGGCATTTATTGATGGAAAAGTATGTCTTTTCTGCTTTCAGTACTGAGGAAAGTAAAGGGAGTTGTCTAATGCTGGAGGAGACTCTTTGGAAGAGGCTTATCTTTCCCTGTAAATCATAGCCAATTCCTCAGAGAGAGCTGCATTTGTTACCAGAGTTCTCTCTGCAGCATCATTTTCATCTCCTTTGCCTCATGTCATTTTCTCTAGTGTTCTCCTGATGTTTTAGAGAACTCAAGCTGCAGCAATTAAAATCAAATATGGCTGCTCACCATCACATTCCCATGTTTAACATAAAATCCCAATGCACAGAAACAATTATAATTCTGTATAATTGACCTGTTACTCATGCTAAATCACCTGCTATTCAGTTTCAATGCAGAGTCTTTTAACTAAAATGTTAGGTTGTGCGTGCTATGTATATGAATGGTTTTAAAAGTAAAATCAACCGAAAGTCACTATCAGTTTTTATTAACATATATATTAAAACACTGTGTGTGTGTGTGTGTGTGTGTAATATGCTAGAGAGATTGGAAACATTTTGGGGTTATTTAGTCATGGCCAAAATAATAGGCATACTTTGAAACATTGACTTACTGTGTTTTTGCTTTTCTAATAATTTTATTAAAGGGCAGTGTAAAAAGAGATGATAACTTATCACACAGTGATTTTCCAAAGCAGGATTATGAGAGCCATCATATTATCATATTGAGGCTATTTATTTTTTTTTATTTATTTAAAAAAAATTTTTTTTTCAACGTTTATTTATTTTTGGGACAGAGAGAGACAGAGCATGAACGGGCGAGGGGCAGAGAGAGAGGGAGACACAGAATCGGAAACAGGCTCCAGGCTCTGAGCCATCAGCCCAGAGCCCGACGCGGGGCTCGAACTCACGGACCGCGAGATCGTGACCTGGCTGAAGTCGGACGCTTAACCGACTGCGCCACCCAGGCGCCCCATATTGAGGCTATTTAAAAAATAGTTTGCCAATAAGAGATCAAGGACAGCTTGGCCAGTATGCAAGTATTATTAGCATTAGTGTTATTAATACTTATTAGGGTATTTCATCTCATTGGATTTTACCAAGAATTTAAGTCATACTACTTGACCAATTTGGTTTATATCACTTTTAGAATAGTACCAACATCTACTTTTTTCCCTATGTAATGTTCTAACATATCTTTTTTTCCAGCCTAGTGTTCACATTGAGTTACAATGGCTATTGGTTAATGGAGTTTTAATCATTTATATTGCTTTGAAATGTTTGGATCATATATCTGTGATCCACATTTGCACATTTGTTAAAACTACTTTCTTTTTTTCTTTTGTCTTCCTTTTTTTTTTTTTTTTTGAGTGCAAGCGGGGGAGGGGGACAAAGGGAGAGATAGAACACCAAGCAGGCTCCACACTTAGCACAGAGCCAGAGTGGGGCTCGATCTCGGAACCCTGGGATTATATCCCAAGCCAAAATCAAGGGTCAGATGCTCAACCAACTGAGCCACCCAGGTGCACAAACTACTTTTCTATATATGAGTTTAAAATAATTATTATAGAAAAGTTTACACAAGCTAAAGTATAGAGAAATAGGGCTTTATTTACAGATATAGGGCATATTAGGAAGATGCTGAGTTGTGAGTTCTTTTTTAAATAAAAAAATTTATTTGAGTATAGTCGACACAATTACATTAGTTTCAGATTTACAATTTAGTGATTTGACAAGTTTATATATTACACTATGTTCACCATAAGTGTAGTTACCATCTGTCTCATTGCATTGCTATTACAGTATCATCGATTGTGTTCCTTATGCTCTCTGCCTTTCATTCCCATGACTTACTGAATTGTGAGTTCTAACCCTTATTTTTCTATGAACTGTATTACTTTGGCATGAGGTATATAAGCCAAATAGATGACAGAGAATTTCAGCACATACAACATACTGTTAAACAAATATATGAAACATATGCAAGTACTGTTCTAAGCTCTTTTAAAAAAATTTTTTTAATGTTTATTTTTGAGAGAAATAGGATGCATGCTGTCATAAGTGGGGGAGGGGCAAAGAGAGAGGAGGACACAGAATCTGAAGCAGGCTCCAGGCTCTGAGCTGTCAGCACAGAGCCTGATGTGGGGCTTGAACCCATGAACCATGAGATCATGACCTGAGCTGAAGTCCGATGCTTAACTGACTGAACCACCCAGGGCGCCCCATCTTAAAACGCATCATTTCCTCTGATTCTCACAATAACCCTGTCTGTAGTGAATACAGTTAATCTCCATTTTACAAATATGTAACCTAAGTCTTAGTTAAGTTTAACCTAGGTCAAACTATTAAGACTGGAGTTACTGTAGCTAAAACTCTTATTACATTGAGCTTGTAGAATTCTTCCAAGTAGAAAAATACCTTATACTACCAATATATATTTTTTTAGTATTTTATTTATTTTGTTAATTTACATCCAAGTTAGTTAGCATATAGTGCAACAGTGATTTCAGGAGTAGATTCCTTAATGCCTCTTACCCATTTAGCCCATTCCCCTCCCCCCCCAACAACCCCTCCAGTAATCCTCTGTTTGTTCTCCATATTGAAGAGTCTCTTATGTTTTGTCCCCCTCCCTGTTTTTATATTATTTTTGTTTCCCTTCCCTTATGTTTATCTGTTTGGTCTCTTAAAGTCCTCATATGAGTGAAGTCATAAGATTTTTGTCTCTCTGACTGACTAATTTCACTTAGCATAATCCCCTCCAGTTCTATCCATGTAGTTGCAAATGGCAAGATTTCATTCTTTTTGATTGCCGAGTAATACTCCATTGTATATATACCACATCTTTATCCATTCATCCATCGATGGACACTTGGGCTCTTTCCATACGTTAGCTGTTGTTGATAGTGCTGCTTTAAACATGGGGGTGCACGTGCCCTTTTGAAACAGCACACCTGTATCCCTTGGATAAATACCTAGTAGTGCAATTGCTGGGTCATAGGGTAGTTGTATTTTTAATTTTTTAGGAACCTCCATACTGTTTTCCAGATTGGCTGCACCAGCTTGCATTCCCACCAACAATCCAAAAGAGATCCTCTTTCTCCACATCCTTGCCAACATCTGTTGCCTGAGTTGTTAATGTTAGCCATTCTGACAGGTGTGAGGTGGTACCCCGTGGTTTTGATTTGTATTTCCCTGATGATGAGTGATGTTGAGCATTTTTTCATGTGTCAGTTGTCCATCTGGATGTCTTCTTTGGAGAAGTGTCTATTCATGTCTTTTGCCCATTTCTTCACTGGATTGTTTTTTGGGTGTTGAGTTTGATCACTTCTTTATAGATTTTGGATAGTAACCCTTTATCTGATATGTCATTTGCAAATAATATTATAAATGTTATATTAGTATGCCCTAGCTTTGTGGGTGGCAGTTGCTTCATTTTCTAGGAGTCACCATTGTTGACATTAAAATCCTGATGCCAACAAAGTCTTGTGGTATTAACTCATCATTGACAGCATCATGAAATCTCTATCGGCCTGCCAACATTTTTATGAAGGTGAATTGCATGACATGGTTGTATTATTCCTTAAAACTGAGGGAAAAAAATCACAGCCACTAAAGTAATGGTAAAAAAAAAAAATGGGATCTGAGAATACAGTCAAATTTCAAGCAATAATCTGTTTTCATTGATTTCAAGATACATAATTAACTACTGAAATAAAATCATTGTTAAAAATGACATATAGGCTGCTTGTGCCTGTGCTGGAGCTTGCCATTTTATGTCTTTCTTTTTTAGTTTTCTTCACTTGCAAATTAAATTTTCAAGATCAAGTATTGGACTCATTGTCCTATTTTTGAAGCTTATCTTTTTTTGGTTGACTATTCTTTTGGTTCCTACAATTTTCAGTGTTTGTCAGAATTTACAATGGATGCATCTTAATTGGCAGAATGAATATGGTAATATCTTTTTCCTCCAAGGACTGTGTTATTAACATAATAATAGCACTTTTATATATTTACTTCCAAACGTTTTCTCGGTTTGTGTGTATAGATGTATGTATATTTTCCTGTGTTTATAAAAGTGTATCAGACACTGTTTTGAAAGCTATTTTTCACCTCACAGTATGTCTTGAACATCATTCCATGTCAACCAAATGGCCTTCCCAGTGTTCTTGTTACAAGTTTTTATTTAGAGATAATTATAGACTCACATGCAGTGGTAAGTTCTCACTTTATTAATGAGAAGATCCTGCATATACTTCACAGTATGTATGTGGCAAGTAAAATTTTGGATAAATCATAAACAGGAAATTGACCTTACCCACTGACCTTATTCAGATTTCACAACCAGGAAATTGACCTTACCCAATGACCTCATTCAGATTTCACTAGTTTTACATATAACTTGTGTTACTTTTGTTAACTGCCTTTGGAGATATGCATAAAAAGCCTTCCCCTCCAAGATTAAGTAAATATTAACTCAGTTTATTTTTCGATATTTTATTTTTTACATTTAAATTTAAATTCACTTGAAATTTACTTTGTTGTAGAGTACGAGTGTTTTTCCCCCCTCTAAATCACCAGCCAGTTATTCTAACACCATTGATCTAATTATCTGTTCTTACAGCATTGAACTGAAATTACAATTTTCTTTTTTTTTTGTGGGGGAGTGGCACGCCTGGGTGACTCAGTCAGTTAAGCTTCTGACTATTGCTTTCAGTTCAGTCAGCTCAGGTCATGATCTCGCGGTTTGTGAGATCAGCTCTGTGTTGTGCTCTTCCAGCACAGATCCTGCTTGGGATTCTCTCTCCCTCTTTCTTAGCCCCTCCCCTGCTCTTGTGCATGTGTTCACTCGCTCACTCACTCTGTCTCTTAAATAAGTAAACTTAATTTTTTTTTTTTTTACCATATGATCAATTTTGGGGTTTTCTGACAATAATCTGAGTGTTTCTTTCAGCATATAGTCTCTTTCAAAGTGGGAACTATAAAGTAGGAATAGATTGAGTCATCTGATCTGTAGGGAAAGGATAACTTTTCCTCTTTGAAATCTGAAAAAACAAAAGATAATATTTAATATATTGAAAATTATAGGATCTACTTTGAAAAATAGAAAACCAAAGAAAAAAAACAGAATAGGAATATTTGCAACTCCTAACAGGACTAATTACAGATAATGAGTACCTTCAAGTTTATATGAAAAATATCAAGATCTCTTTAGACAAATGGGCAGAAAATATAAAGAGAAGATAGAAATAGTCAGCAAACTGCTGGGAAAATATTGTTTCCTAATAGTTGAATTCAAAATAATTTAAAAATTAAAAACACTAAATTAAAAGTAACAATGAGTTGTCAGTGAAGTTGTATTCAATTAATATGATGATATTATAAATTGGGACAATATTTGGGAAAAGTAATTTGACAGTTTGTACTGAGAATTGTAAGTGTGTTTATTCCCTTAGACTCAGTAACTCCAGATCTGAGAATTTGAGAAAATCATTCAGTAGAGTTAAAAGCTACCAAAGTGACATCTATTTTAAAGCTGCTTATCATAGTGAAATTTGAAAATAATATAAAAATTCTATATTAAAGAGCTCTGAAATCTCCCAGGAGGCCAGCTAACTGGTGGAATGGGCAGTCTTACAATGTGGCCCAAGATCTGGTACACAGCTTTCATTTTTATTATAAAACATCATACATACAAGTGAAATATGTGTGTATGTGTGTGTATATTTATTTCAGTGAACAATAATAAAATGAATGGTGCGTATGTATGACCCAAGTAAAAAGACTATAACCAGAACATTACCAGACTTTAGAAGCTCCCTGTGTGTACCACCATAATTTATATTCTCTTCCTTTCCCACAGATGTAACCATTATGATAAGTTGTATTGTTCCCTTGTATTTTTTAAGGTGTTTTTATTACATGGGTATGTATCTCTAAGAAATATATTGCCTTACCTGTTTTTGACCCTTGTCTAACTTTTGGAATTCTATTGTATGTATTCTTTTTGTGAGTTGCTTTTATTGACCAGTGTTATGCTTGTGAGAGTCATCTGTACAGATGCATGCAGATGTAATCCCCCCCCACTCACATGTACTCGCATACACACACCACACACACATACATACACACATGCTGACTACTACTGTGTAGTACTAGGTTTACAGATCTTCCAACTTCAGTAGGTTATGCCTATTTCCCAAAGTAATTATATATTTGCCCTTTGGTTTACAGTTTTTCAAGCCTCCCCCAACCCAGGAAATATGTAATGTTAAAAATATATCCATGATAAAATAAGATCATCTGTACATATCATTCTGCAACTTTTTCAGTCAATAATCCTCACGTTTCTATCCATTATAGTACATTTTTATCTACAGTACACAGACTATATTTAACTTTCTGCAAACATCCATCCCCAAATACCCTTCATAGTTGATCTTTATAAATATGTGTCCAATTCAGTATTATACTTTGCTTCTGGTTTTTAGTGTCCTGTAAGTCTGTTTTATCCTAGCATAGTTGTTGTTGTTGTTCCTTTTTTTAATTTTTAACGATGACTGGAATGTTGAGACTGGGCCAGTGATTGTACAGAATGTTCTGCCTTTTGGATTTGGCTGCTTTCTTCCTTGTGGTATCAGTTACCTTATTCCTCTAGCCTATGTTTTTCCTGTAAACTGAGAATTATACCTAAAGGCTTGATGGATTCAGGTTAACATTTTTGGCTAGAATTTATTCTTAGTGATTGGATATTATGTTGGATCATACCAGAACACACATCATATCTGGTTGATCCACCATGAGTGTTGCTAAGATTAACCCTGGATTAGGATGATGACAATCTGATTCTTTGATTTGTATGGGTATGTTTTTCACTGTGTATTGAAAATAATCTGTGTATTGGTAATTTAGCACTGTACAAATATTTGATTTGATACCAACTATTCACATAATTATTTTACCATCAGTAAGTTTTATATAAATAAGTGTTTTCATTAGGCCTTGCAAAAGTTTTTATCTTTGATTCTTAGTTCTTTGATTTCTTCTACACTGAGTAGCTGCCACTGAATGCCAATTTAATAATTCATAAAAGGAAACACACCTTTCTAGCATTATTGGTGTCTGCCGGTTAGACTACTCATTTCTGAAAATCAAGTCATTCAGGAAATTGAATTAATTGTAAGCTTGCCTGGCGGGGATGGGCAAAGAGATTTAGATGTCATATACTACTTAAGGGTATAGACTCGGGATGCCTGGGTTGCTCAGTTGGTTAAGCATCCGACTTCAGTTCAGGTCATGATCTCACGGTTCATGACTTAGAGCCCCGCGTTGGGCTCTGCTGACAGCTCAGAGCCTGGAGCCTGCTTTGGATTCTATGTCTCCCTCTCACGCTGCCCCTCCCCCACTCACACTCGGTCTCTCTCAAAAATAAACAAACATTAAAAAAAGTTTTAAAAAATGTGTACAGACTTGAGGGGTGCCTGGGTGGCTCAGTCGGTTAAGCATCAGAATCTTGATTTTGGCTCAGGTTATGATCTCACAGTTGGTGAGTCTGAGCCCCACATCAGGCTCTGTGCTGACAGCATGGAACCTGCTTGGGATTCTCTCTCTCCCTTTCTCTTTCTGCCCCTCCCCCACTCTCACTCTCTCTCTCTCTCTCTCTGTCTCTCAAAATAAATAAATAAACTTAAAAAAAGAGTACAGACTCGAGGCAGCATGGCTAGGTTCCAATATTAACTTGACATTTTTTGGGTATACGACTTTGGACAAATTACTTAACCCCTCTGTGTTTCAATTTCGGCCCTATATATACATGTGGACAAAGACTGAAAAGTAAGGGAAAAATGAAAAATTGTTAGAGGTCAGGTTATGTATGATTAAAATATTTTCTTTAGTGCTGTATCATATTTGCAATGTAAGAGAAAATGAAAAAGAAATGTAGCTGTCATGCTGCTTTTTAGGCATTTTGTTACTCTTATTATTTTTAAACTAAAAGTTTTAAGTTTTTATTTTAATTCCAGTTAGTTAACATACATGGTTATATTAGTTTCAGGTTCAACAACTCCATACATCACCCAGTGCTCATCACTACAAGTGCATTCCTCAATCTCCATCACCTATTTAACCCATCCCTCAACCACCACCCCTTTGGTAACCATCTCTTTGTTCTCTATAGTTAGGAGTCTGTTTCTTGGTTTCTTTCTATGTATTTCCTTTTGCTCATTTGTATTGTTTGTTTTTTAATTTCACAAATGAGTGAAATAATATGGTATTTCTCTTTCTCTGAGTTATCTGCCTTACATTATACTTCCTAGCTCTATCCACATACTTGCAAATGGCAAAGTTTCATTCTTATTTATGACTAAGCAATATTCCATTGTATATATATACTACATATTTTTTATCCATTTATCAGTTGATGGACACTTGGGACGCTTCCATAACTTGGCTATTGTAAATAATACTGCAATAAACAGAGGGGTACATGTATCCCTTTGAATTAGTGTTTTTGTATTTTTTTGATAAATACTAGTAGAATGATGGATCATAGGGTAGTTGTATTTTTTTTAAGTTTATTTATTTATTTATTTATTTTTTACTTGAGAGAGAGCGAGAGCGAGTGAGTGGGGTGGAGGGGCATAGAGAGAGGGAGAGAGAGTCCCAAGAAGGCTCCACGGTGCCAGCGCAGAGCCCGACATGGGGCTCGATCCCATAAACTGTGAGATCTATGACCTGAGCCAAAATAAAGAGTTGGGCGCTTAATTGAGCCACCCAGTGGCCCCATTTTAGTTCTATTTTTAACTTCTTGAGGAACCTCCATGTTGTATTCCACAGTGGCTGCACCAGTTTGCATTCCCACCAACAGTGCAGGAAGGTTTCCCTTTCTCTACATCCTTACCAACACCTGTTGTTTCTTGTGTTGTTGATTTTAGCCATTCTGTCAAGTGTGAAGTGATACCACATTGTGGTTTTGATTTGCATTTTCCACTTATTAGTGGCGGTAAGCAGCTTTTCATGTGTCTGTTGGCCATCTGGATATGTTCTTTAGAGAAATGACTGTTTATGTCTTCCGGCCATTTTCTAATTAGATTATTTGTTTTCCAGGTGTTGAGTTTTATAAATTCTTTATAGATTTTGGATACTAACCCTTTATCAGATATATTATTTGCAAATATCTTCTCCCATTCTGTAGGTTGCCTTTTGGTTTTGTTGATTGTTTTCCTTCACTGTGCAGAAGCTTTTTATTTTGATGTAGTTCCAAAAGCTAATTTTTGGTTTTGTTTCCCATGCCTCAGGAGACATATCCAGAAAAAAACTTGCTATTGCTGGTGTCAAAGAGGTTACTACCTGTGTTCTACTCTCAGATTTTTGTGGTTTCAGGTCTTACATTTAGGTCTTTGATCCATTCTGAATTTACTTTTGTGTATAGTTTAAGAAAGTGGTCCAGTTTGATTATTTTGCATGTTGCTGTCCAGTTTTCCCAACACCATTTGTTGAAGATGCTGTCTTTTTCCCATTGGATAGTCTTTCCTGCTTTGTCAAATATTAGTTAACCATAGGTTTATGGGTTCCTTTCTGGGTTTTCTATTTTTTTTTTTTTTTGATTTTTTTTAATGGTTATTTTTGAGAGAGAGACAGAGACAGAGCAAGAGTGGGGGAAGGGCAGAGAGAGAGGGAGATACAGAATCTGAAGCAGGCTCCAGACTCTGAGCTGTCAGCACAGAGTTGAATGCGGGGCTTTAACTCATGAACTGTGAGATTATGACCTGAGCTGAAGTTGGACACTTAATTGACTGAGCCACCCAGGTGCCCCATGGTTTTTCTATTCTATTCCATTGATCTATGTGTCTATTTTTGTGCTAGTACTATACTGTTTTGATTACTATAAATTTGTAATATAATTTGAAGCCTGGAATTTGATGACTCAGCTTTGCTTTTCTTTTTCCAGGTTGCTTTGGTTATTCGGGGTCTTTTGTGGTTTCACACAAATTTTAGGATTGTTCTGGTTCTGTGAAAAATTTTGGTGGTATTTTGGCAAGGGTTGCATTAAACGTGTAGATTGCTTTGGGTATTATAGACATTTAAACGATATTTCTTTTAGTCCATGAGCATGGAATGTCTTTCCATTTCTCTGTGTCATATTGAATTTCTTTCGTCAATGTTTTATAGTTTTCAGAGTACAGGTCTTTCACCTCTGTGGTTAAGTTTATTTCTAGGTGTCTTTTTTATTTTGGTGTAATTGGAAATGGAATTATTAATTTCTCTTTCTAGATTATTGATGTATAGAAATGCAACAGATTTCTGTACATTAATTTTATATTGTGTG
>NW_024420361.1:3293733-3301824 GCF_014898765.1 Herpailurus yagouaroundi
CTGTACATTAATTTTATATTGTGTGACTTTACTGAATTTTCTCATTAGTTCTAGCAGGTTTTTGGTGGAGTTTTTATTTATTTTTTTTTAAATTTTAACATTTTTTTTTTATTTTTGAGAGACAGAGAGAGGCAGAGCATGAACAGGGGAGGGGGAGAGAGAGGGAGAGAGAGAGATAATCTGAAGCAGGCTCCAGGCTCTGAGCTGTCAGCACAGAGCCCGACGCGGGGCTCGAACTCACGAAGTGCGAGACCATGACCTGAGCTGAAGTCAGAAGCTCAACTGACTGAGCCACCCTTGTATATATAGTATCATGTCATCTGCAAGTAGTCAAGGTTTTACTTGTTTCTTACCCATTTTGATGGCTTTTATTTCTTTTTGTTGTCTGATTGCTATGGCTAGGATTTTAGTTCTATGGTGAATACAAGGGGTGAGAGTGGACATCCTGGTCTTGTTACTGACCTTTGGGAAAAAGCTCTCAGTTTTTCCCCCATTAAGGATGATGTTAGCTGTGAGTTTCTCATATTTATGGCCTTTATTATGTTGAGGTATGTTGCCTCTAGACCTACTTTAGGCTTTTTATCATGAATGGGTGTTTTGTGTCAGATGCTTCTTCTGTCTCTATTGAAATTATCCTATGGGAGTGCCTGAGTGGCTCAGTCAGTTAAGTGTCAGGCTCTTGGTTTTGGCTCAGGTTATGATCTCACAGTTCCTGGGTTTGAGCCCCGCATGGAGCCCTGTGTCAGTCTCCATGCTTACAGTGTGATGCTTCCTTGAAACTTTGTCTTTCCCTCTGTCTCTGCCCCTTCTCTGCATGTGTGTGTGCTTGCTTTCTCTCAAATAAACTTAAAAAAAAAATGATCATATGGTTTTATCCTTCCTCTTATTGATGTGATACATCACATTGATTGATTTGTGGTTATTGAACCACTCTTGCAACCCAGGAATAAATCTCACTTGATCATGATTAATGATGTTTATTCTATTGTTGGGTTTGGTTTAGTGATACTCTGTTAGATGCAAATCTATGTTTTTCAGAGATATTGGCCTATAGTTTGCTTTTTTTGTTGTGTCTTTATCTGGTTTTAGTATCAGGGTAATGTTGGGCTCATAAAATGAATTTCAAAGTTTTCTTTTTTCAATTTTTTTGGAATGGTTTGAGAGGAATAGGTGTTAACTTTCCTTCAAATGTTTGGTAGAATGTACCTGTGAAGCCATCTGGTCTGGACTTTTGGTAGGAGGTTTTTAGTATGGACTCATTCTTTGCAGGTTATCAGTCTGTTCAAATTTTGTATTTTATCTTGTTTCAGTTTTGGAATTTGTATGTTTCTAGGAATTCACCCATTTCTTCCAGATTGCTCAGTTTGTTGGCATGTAATTTTTTAATATTCTCTTAGAATTGTTTGTATTTCTGTAGTGTTGGTTGTTATTTCTCCTCTCTCATTTGTGATTTTGTGTATTTGAGTCCTTTCTCTTTTTTTCTTGATAAGTCTGGCTAGAGGTTTATCAATTTTAAGGATATTTTTCAAAGAACCATCCTCTGGTTTCGTTTGATCTGTTTTTTGTTGTTTATTTTGTTTTGTTTCTATATTATTTGTTTCTATATTATTTATTTCTGCTCTAATCTTCATTATTTCCCTACCTCTGCTGATTTTAGGTTTTGATTGTTCTTTTTCTAGCTCTTTTAGGTGTAAGGTTAGGTTGTGTATTTAAGATTATTCTAGCTTTTGAGGTAGGCCTTTATTATGGTAAACTTTCCTCTTAGAACCACTTTTGGTGCATCATAAATGTTTTGGACCATTGTGTTTTCATTTTCATTTGTTTCCATGTACTTTTTAAATTCTTTTTTGATTTTCTGGTTGACCCATTTATTATTTAGTAGCATGTTGTTTAATGTCCATTTATTTGTAGTTTTTCCAGATTTTTTTCTTGTGGTTGTCTTTTAGTGTCATAGTCTGAGGTCAGACAAGATGCATGGTATGACTTTGGTCTTGGATTTGTTGAGGTTTGTCTTATGGGCTAGTATGTGATCTGTTTTGGAGAATGTTCCATGTGCAGTTGAAATCAGTGTGCATTCTGCTGTTTTAGGATGGAATGTTCTAAATGTATCTGTTAAGTCCATCTGGCCCAGAGGGAAATGGCACCTGCCATTCTCTCTGTAAATGCTGCCTCTTAGGGACTTACTCTGAGATGAACAAATAACCTCCCTACTGTGTGTTCCAGGCGCTCCTCAGATGGCTGTTTCCAGACTATATGTCCATGGACTGTTTGCTCTTCCTTCTCTTGAGCAGCCCTAATTAAATTCTTTTTTTTTTTTAATTTTTTTTAACGTTTATTTATTTTTGAGACAGAGAGAGACAGAGCATGAACGGGGGAGGGTCAGAGAGAGAGAGGGAGACACAGAATCCGAAACAGGCTCCAGGCTCTGAGCTGTCAGCACAGAGCCCCACGCGGGGCCTGAACTCACAAACCGAGAGATCATGACCTGAGCCAAAGTCGGATGCCCAACCGACTGAGCCACCCAGGCGCCCCAGCCCTAATTAAATTCTTAATGAAATAAAGTGGTAATTTTCATTAAATAAAACTTTATCCTTCAACTGTTTTAGTAAACTCAATGCAATCACTGTTCAGCTTTTAATAAGGATAAAATAATTATTCTTAATGTTTTCTAAATGATATGTAGCCAGTTTTCAATACATAATGAGAGTACATTTGAAATTTGAAGTGTTTTTACTTTATAGAATGTTATATGGCTTGACCAAACAAATTCAGAAGTCCTTTCAAGTTTAGTTTATAAGGCTTATAGTTTGTTTTTCTCTACTTTTTAAAAACTAGATTTCATGATAGGATTTTAAATAAGGGAAGAAGATTATTTGTTTCATGATTATAGCACTCTTGGAATGAGTACACAGTCTCTTACATCATTTAGTTTCATAGCTTACCAAGTAATGCAATTAAGTTCACTTTTCTTCTTGGCATACAATAAAATATGTTCTGAACACAGAAAGTTTATTTTCTTCATCACAAGTAAAATATTAAGGTTGAAAGGAGCTTACCTGGGATATTCTTTGCTGTGAAAAAATCATTCTGGGGAGCACTGGGGTGGCTCAGTCGGTTAAGCATCTGACTCTTGATTTTGGCTCATGGGTTCTGGGATTGAGTCCCGAGTGGGGCTCTGTGCTGACAGCATGGAGCCTGCTTGGGATTCTCTCTCTCCCCCTCTCTCCCTCCCCCTCCCCTGCTCACTTGCATGCATGCACTCTCTCTCTCAATAAATAAATAAATTTTAGAAAAAGATCATTTTGGTTACTTAAATTGATACAACAGAAATATTAGTATAAAGAAAATCAAGTAAAATTTAATTCTGGTGGAATCTGCTTATTTCATTTCCTGTAAGGTTTTAGTAAGTATTTACATAGTAAAACTTGTATCATTAAGAGAATTTGAGTTGATCTGTTTTTCTCCATGTTAGTAAAAACTGAATACTAAATGTCAGCTTTCCAAGAGATTATTTGATAGGCCCCAGCTTTCATTAGCTGTCAAAAATTTGGTACTAAATTTTATTTTTAAATCTTTTTATTATGGAAAACTTCAAACATGAAAAAGGAGACTAAAATAACCCCCATGTACCAGTCTCCCAGTTCTAACATTTATCAATTTATGGGTGATTTAATGTTCCCTATTCCATTCCATTTTTCCCTTCCATTTTCTCATTACACTATCCAGCCTTAAATTATTTTTAAGTAAATTCAAGATATTATATTCTCTGTAAATTTTTTAATATATATCTAAAATGTAAGGCCCCTCCTTTTTAACCATAACTACAGTACCTTCATGCCCTTGTTTACCTCTTCAGTTTTTCCTAAGACATTTACCATTCTGTTTCTTTGCTGTAATGCTCCGTTCTTGTTTTTTATTTCTTTTTAAAAAATTGTTTTCAATTTATTTTTAATTAATTTATTTTTTTAATTTACATCCAAGTTAGCATGTAGTGCAACAATGATTTCAGGGGTATATTCCTTAATACCCCTTACCCATTTAGCCCATCTCCACTCCACAACCCCTGCAGTAACCCTCTTTATGTTCTCCATAGGAGTCTCTTATGTTTTGTCCCCCTCCCTGTTTTTATATTATTTTTGTTTCCCTTCCCTTAAGTTCATCTGTTTTGTTTCTTAAAGTCGTCATATGAGTGAAGCCCCGCTGGCTGTCAGAGCTCACGCAGTCCAGTCCCTCCACTTTTGTAAGCCAGACTCTAGGGCTCTGCCTTGCAGGGCGGGCTGCCCCTCCACCGCCCAGGCTCCCTCCTGCCAGTGCCTGTAGCGCACTGCCTCTCTGCCCTTCCTACCCTCTTCCGTGGGCCTCTCGTCTATGCTTGGCTCCGGAGAATCCATTCTGGTAGTCTTCTGGCGGTTTTCTGGGTTATTTAGGCAGGTGTGGGTGGAATCTAAGTGATCAGCAGGACGCGGTGAGCCCAGCGTCCTGCTACGCCGCCATCTTCCTCACCAAAACCTCCAGATCTATCATTTTCTTATATTTCTTTCATTGTTTTAGCTTATATTACCATGGTTTGTGGTTTTCATTTATTTTGTGAGCATCTCTTTCTGGCATGCCATTATTTCATTGTCTCGGATATTATTTCAGTCCTTATTCTGTAATTTTTTTACATTCAATAAGATTACTCATTGTATTATAGGATTTTACATTGAATAGGTTATTTTTTTACTCCTTAATCTGTGTGTGTGTGTGTGTGTGTGTGTGTGTGTGTGTATTTACAATTAATAGGATTCTCAACTAAGATCCTTTTTGCTTTGCTCATTTTTACATCAAACTTCTTTATGTTCTTTTACTCGGGAGTGTGAACCAGGAAAGCTTTTCTAAAACCACTGTTCTAGATCTCTCTTTTCTTTGCTTCCCAAAGTAATAGAAACAGCCTGAGATCCTGCTGGCTGTGTTACCTTCCCCTAGTTTTGTATGGAGCTTCTCTTTCCTTTCCCCCTACTTTTCCTGTTATGATTTTGGATTAGATTTCCAATAGTTGCTTCTCAGTGCAGGGGTTTATCTAGAGGGAGAGTTTGCATAATTGGTTTCCTATGTTTGTAAGGCCCAACTCAACCTCCCACTCCCGCAACTACCCTAGCACTCCCAGGGGTTTTTTGTACTCATGCATAGGTTGGAGCCTGCAAAATTCCTCCCAATTTCCACTGTTGTACTCAAATGGCCTGCCAAGTTTCCAGTGAGTGCCTGGTTTAGGGGTTCTTTGGCTTTCAGGACTGTCACAGATTTATTTGTGTTACCTTTGTTTTCTCATGGAGACTCTCTGATAATATGTGGATCTAATAGCTATTGATGATTTGTAATGACCCACTTGTATTTTGGAGTTCATCATATTTTCTCACCTGTCTTTGCTATAGATGTTCCCGCTTGGTATTTGTTTGGTTTTATATGTTGGTTACACTGTTACACTCTCTGTTTTTAGGGTAGTCTTGGGGGAGATTCAACAACTTTGCTGCTAATAAATACCATCTTCCCAGAATTCTGTTTTTCAAAAACATTGCTGCTAATACCATCTTCCCAGAATTCTGTTTTTATTTTTTAAGTTCAAGTCATTTACCTATAAACGCAGGCCAAGTTGTTGATCCACCATTAATATTCACCCTTGAACCTATGGGTCATTTATTTCAAACCCTTCATTTTATCTATCAGGATATCTATAAGCAAGCTGAATTTCAAAGAGGTTAAATGACTTTCCAGATATTTAGTATAATTCTGAAAACATGAATCTAGTTTTCTGGATGTTTAGTTCAGGACTCTGAATATTAAAACAGTATTCTTGTTATTTAATACTCAAAGCTCACACTATATTGAATTTAAAAAAGTGAACTTAAATTTTGTGAGTTAATGTTTTAATGGGTATATTTTTGTAAAGTTCTAAAAGTTACATAGATGTTAATAACTATTTTTCCCATGAGAAGGAAATCCATAGATATTAAATTAGCACACTTACTAATATATTCAGTATTTTGTGTGAATCAATGTTAATTAAAATAATTGACAATTTAAGAAAACTATTTTTATCTGTACTTCTTGCATTGCTCAGTCTGGTCAGTTCTGTACCTAATGTTATTTATGCTTTTTACAATGGTGCAGAAGGTCTGTACATAGTGCTAAGTAGTAAAGAATGTGGCTCTCTAAAAGCTTCTGTACCCACAAATATTTCTTTGCCAGTAGGACTATTTTTTTTTCCTAAAAAACGTTATTCTTCATAAAAAGCAGTCACAGTAAATTTTCTAGTTCTATGTAATTTTCTTTCCATTCTCGTCCTTACTAGTAATAAATAACACATGAAATAACTTTCAAGGTGGAAAACAGGGATCCATTTTGAAATGTTACATAAAATGAAGAGTGATTTATGGCTTTGTATGATTTGGGCTGAAAGCACTTGGGATTTGCCGGGTCATCAACATTCTGTCAGGGGAATCTATTATTTATTGTTCAGTATGCTGGGAGTGGTGTAAGTATTTTATATTTGTCTTATGTAAGGTTAGCGTCAGGAAAAATCAATTCCAGATACTAATACAGTTTTAAGAATAGCTCATACAGAGCTAACGTTAATATTATAGTTGTAAACAGCAAAGTTCAGCATTAAGGATTTGGATTAAAAGGAGATTTTGAAAAATGAATGAATAATGGTTTCATTCTCATAAAATATTTTAGATAAGATTCTTGAAAATATTAATTTCTTATCTTTTTGGTCTCTATTTTAGCCTAGCTACTTCAGTTGAGAATGATACATCTCTATCTTATCTAGACAGATTTTGCAAAATTGAAGAAATGTGGGACTCTATATGTTTGTTATATGATCATATAACATTCCCTAAGTTTCTGATATATTTTTTCTAGTTGTCAAATTTATACAAAATCTAAACTGAAAAGGACATGATGTAACAAATCTTAGTTTCTCCCATTACGAACTGTTATGAAATGCTAATTTAATACCTAATGTTTACTACCTGTGTTGTTTGATAAAAATGACTTGCAAGCAAAAGTTGTTGGTCTTGAATCAGAATTATATATTTTTCCTACGATACTTTGGCAGAGTTTTTGATAGGGCCTCACAAATGAATTTAATAATCACATTTATTGTGAAATGTTTAAATGATACTACATGATGACCTTCTATTGTGAATGTATAGAAAAGGCCTATAATGTGCATGTGGAAAAACCTATTGAGACTTTTTCAGTATATGAAATTTATTGTCAAATTGGTTTCCATACAACACCCAGTGCGCATCCCAAAAGGTGCCCTCCTCAATACCCATCACCCACCCTCCCCTCCATCCCACCCCCCATCTACCCTCAGTTTGTTCTCAGTTTTTAAGAGTTTCTTATGCTTTGGGTCTCTCCCGCTCTAACCTCTTTTTTTTTTTTCTTCCCCTCCCCCATGGGCTTCTGTTAAGTTTCTCAGGATCCACCTAAGAGTGAAAACATATGGTATCTGTCTTTCTCTGTATGGCTTATTTCACTTAGCATCACACTCTCCAGTTCCATCCACGTTGCTACAAAGGGCCATATTTCGTTCTTTCTCATTGCCATGTAGTACTCTATTGTGTATATAAACCACAATTTCTTTATCCATTCATCAGTTGATGGACATTTAGGCTCTTTCCATAATTTGGCTATTGTTGAGAGTGCTGCTATAAACATTGGGGTACAAATGCCCCTATGCATCAGTACTCCTGTATCCCTTGGGTAAATTCCTAGCAGTGCTATTGCTGGGTCATAGGGTAGGTCTATATTTAATTTTCTGAGGAACCTCCACACTGTTTTCCAGAGTGGCTGCACCAATTTGCATTCCCACCAACAGGGCAAGAGGGTTCCCGTTTCTCCACATCCTCGCCAGCATCTATAGTCTCCTGATTTGTTCATTTTGGCCACTCTGACTGGCGTGAGGTGATATCTGAGTGTGGTTTTGATTTGTATTTCCCTGATAAGGAGCGACGCTGAACATCTTTTCATGTGCCTGTTGGCCATCCGGATGTCTTCTTTAGAGAAGTGTCTATTCATGTTTTCTGCCCATTTCTTCACTGGGTT
>NW_024420361.1:3301834-3355439 GCF_014898765.1 Herpailurus yagouaroundi
AGGATTGCTTGTTCTAGTTTCGAGAAGAATGCTGGTGCAATTTTGATTGGGATTGCATTGAATGTGTAGATAGCTTTGGGTAGTATTGACATTTTGAGAATATTTATTCTTCCAACCCATGAGCAGGGAATGTCTTTCCATTTTTTAAATCTTCTTCAATTACCTTCATAAGCTTTCTATAGTTTTCAGCATACAGATATTTTACATCTTTGGTTAGATTTATTGCTAGGTATTTTATGCTTCTTGGTGCAATTGTGAATGGGATCAGTTTCTTTATGTGTCTTTCTGTTGCTTCATTGTTAGTGTATAAGAATGCAACTGATTTCTGTACATTGATTTTGTATCCTGCAACTTTGCTGAATTCATGTATCGGTTCTAGCAGACTTTTGGTGGAGTCTATCGGATTTTCCATGTATAATATCATGTCATCTGCAAAAAGCGAAAGCTTGACTTCATCTTTGACAATTTTGATGCCTTTGATTTCCTTTTGTTGTCTGATTGCTGATGCTAGAACTTCCAACACTATGTTAAACAACAGCGGTGAGAGTGGGCATTCCTGTCGTGTTCCTGATCTCAGGGAAAAAGCTCTCAGTTTTTCCCCTTTGAAGATGATGTTAGCTGTGGGCTTCTCATAAATGGCTTTTATGATGTTTAAGTATGTTCCTTCTATCCCGACTTTCTCAAGGGTTTTTATTAAGAAAGGGTGCTGGATTTTGTCAAAGGCCTTTTCTGCATTGATTGACAGGATCATATGGTTCTTTTCTTTTATTAATGTGATGGATCACGTTGATTGATTTGCGAATGTTGAACCAGCCCTGCATCCCAGGAATGAATCCCACTTGATTATGGTGAATAATACTTTTTATATGATGTTGAATTCGAGTTGGTAGTATCTTATTGAATTTTGGCATCCATATTCATCAGGGATTTTGGCCTGTAGTTCTCTTTTTTTACTGGGTCTCTGTCTGGTTTAGGAATCAAAGTAATACTGGCTTTATAGAATGAGTCTGGAAGTTTTCCTTCCCTTTCTATTTCTTGGAATAGCTTGAGAAGGATAGGTATTATCTCGCTTTAAGCATCTGGTAGACCTCCCCTGGGAAGCTATCTGGTATTGGGACTTCTTTTTTAAAATCTTTTAAGTTTTTGGATCTTTATTTTATTATTTAAAAAAGTTAATGTTTATTTTTAGAGAGAGAGAGATAGAGTGCAAGCATGGGAGGGTCAGAGATAGAGGGATACACAGAATCTGAAGCAGGCTCCAGGCTCTGGGCTGTCAGCACAGCTGACAGCTGTGCCCCTATGTACTGCTCAAACTCAGGAACCATGAGATCGTGACCTGAGCCAAAGTTGGACGCTTAACCAGCTGAGCCACCCAGGTGCCCCAAGTTGTTGGATCTTTAAAGATAACTTAAGTAAATAGTAAATAACTGATTTTTCTCCCCCTTCATATAACTAATCTTATTGAAGGGGTAGGAAGAGATGGGAACAGAACCAGTATTTACTGAATGTCAGTGACATGCTAGAAGGCACTGTTTAAGATGTTTTATATTACTTTGTACCTATTCCTCCCTAAATTCCTATGAGATATATTATTAGCCCCATCCTGTAATTGAAAACATTGTGGTTGTATCTTTGTACTCATATATTTTACAGTGTTTGCCGTGTAATGCTTTGTGATTTGACCCTGATTTAGGTTATCTGTTTCTAACTCATCTGGCTTTTCCTTATGGGAGAGACTATATAATTCATTATAAGCTTATATAGGTTTTGTAAAAAGGCCTCACAAAATGTTGTGTGAATTTGAGTAATGATTAAAAAGTAGTTCACTTTTTATGGTGCCAATTGTTAAAAAAGGCTTTATTTTTAAATTGGCTAAGGTTTTAAATGCTATTAAAATTGAACTTATATAGGGGCGCCTGGGTGGCTCAGTCGGTTAAGCGTCCGACTTCAGCCAGGTCACGATCTCGCGGTCTGTGAGTTCGAGCCCCGCGTCAGGCTCTGGGCTGATGGCTCGGAGCCTGGAGCCTGTTTCCGATTCTGTGTCTCCCTCTCTCTCTCTGCCCGTCCCCCATTCATGCTCTGTCTCTCTCTGTCCCAAAAATAAATAAAAAACATTGAAAAAAAAAATTGAACTTATATATATGAATTTAAACAAAACAAGCAGTTATTTTACTTATTTTGTTAAAGTATCAATAAGACCAAAAAGTTTAAATGTATTAACTTTTCCTAAACAATAATTAAGAAAACCTGAAACTTAAAAGTCCAAATTTTAAAAATGTTTATTTATTTATTTTGAAGGAGGGTGTGGCAGAGAAAGAGAGAGAGAGAGGGAAAGAGAGAATCCCAGGCAGGCTTCCACTGTTAGCTCAGATCCAGATGCAGGGCTCAATCCCATGAACCTTGAGATCATGACCTGAGCTGAAATCAGAAATAGGATACTCAACCAGCCAGGTGCCCCAAGCTCCAATTTTATACACGTTTATCCTTCATGCTATTACCAGAGGTGTTTTTTTTTGTTTTTGTTTTTTTGTTTTTCTGAACTACTGATTTGACCATGCTGTTCTTCTGACTAAAATCCTTTCAAGATTCCCTGCTGCTTACAGGTTTCAAGTTCAGACTCCACAGTTTGGCTCCAACCACTCTTTTTTGAATATCACCTTTTGGTTCTCTCTTTCTTTACCCTTTACGAGGAATACTCCCTCCTACTTTCCTTTTTTCTTTCACTTTTTCCTTCTTTATTCTTCAGTGGGATTCCAGATCCTGAAAGACAGCTAGTGTCCCCTGCTCTTTGGAGCTTTCAGTGACCCTCTTCTACAGAGGAAATGCATCTTTCCATTGTGTTCCTGTAATAGTTTTAATTATATTTATTATTTTAATCCCTTTAAATCCTTATTCTTTTTTTAAGATCCAGAACTCTTTTTTAAGTTTATTTTTTTGGGGGAGGGGCAGAAAGAGGGGGAGAGAGAATCCCAAGCAGCCTCTGCACTTTGAGTGCAGAGCCCAATGCAGATCTTGAACTCACAAACCATGACATCATGACTTGAGCCGAAGTCAGACACTTAACTGACACATGACTTGAGCTGAAGTCGGACGCTTAACTGATTGAGCCACCTGGCCCCCCTAAATTCTTAGTCTTTAGACTGAGCTCTTCTAGGCTCAGAATTGTATTTATTTTACCTTTTTTCTTCATCACTTGTCAAAGTCTGCTTCATCCCTCTATTTTCCCTTTCCCCATTTTGTCTTTCTCCTTTTCTTTCCTTTAACAAATATAGCGAACCTACTACATACTTCCTCTGTTCAAGGAACTCTGTTTATTGAATGGGCGGGAAAAAATATGAAATCTAGGAAGATATTACTAACTGTATTAGTCTGTTATTTTAATCATTTGAAGCATGAAGATAATAGGTCCTTGCCTTTAATGTAGAGCCAGCCTATCAATTTCACAAACTAGTGGGAGATGTCTGGATAGAAGTATTAACGGTAAACATAAATGATAGTTCTTTTGGTTATGTATAATTTGAACTCAGATCATGTTCAATATTGAAATCTGTCCTTGGCTTTCCTTTGTCTGCCAGAGGCATGACTTCTGACTGTTGATTGTAGCCATGGATTAACCACATGCTTTTTTGCCTATGCTACTTTGGGCCAAGTAGAGGAGAGTAATTTTGCTTGACCTCAGAGTAGTACTTCGATTAAAATTTATTGCTCCTAAAATACCTTACTGAAGAATAACAAAAGTAGATCGTTTTTATAGAACAAGTACCCTCTGCTAACAATTTAATGATCCTATGAGGTAAATGGTGGCATTCCCATTGATGGATGAAGAAACAAAAGCTCAGAGATGGCAAGTGACTTGTCTGAGGTCACACAGCTAACAAAACAGCAAAGTTAAGATTCAAGCATAGGTCTGTCTGATTGAGACCATGCCCATTTCTTTATGCTGCTGTCCTTCTCTTGAATCCTCATTCTCGGACTCATGTCCAAGTTGAAGAGAGTGAATTTACCATGGTAATTGGAATTTGAGATATCAAATTACCGAATTACTTGATTTTTGGCAAGTTATTTAATGTTTCTCATCCCATTTTGTCACATGGATAATAATGCCTGCCTCCCAGGACTATAATGCGGAATATGTGAGGTGATGTATGTGAAAAGATATTGTGAACCATAAAGCCCTATACTAATGCTTGGTGGTATATTATTAATGCTGTCTTTTTACATGCTTTAACATACTGATTTTCCTTCCCAAATATTTCCTGTTGTCCTTTTTAACTAAGATGCTTGGCAGCAACTTTTAAAGCACAATAGTGTCTGCATTTCATTAGTAAGAAAAGTTATTTCATTAGGTATAAAAAGTTCAGATAGTTTTAAGATAAAAGACAGAAAAATTGCAGTTTTAACTGAAGAACTAAGGGTGCTTAATTAAACTTCTTTTTCTTAGTTCCTTCTATACCACACATTTTTACTATGTTTTCTCTTTGAATTTTTTTTTTAATGTTTATTTTTTGAGAGACAGAGAGAGACAGAGCATGAGCAGGGGAGGGGCAGAAAGAGAGGGAGTCACAGAATCCAAAGCAGGCTCCGGGCTCCGAGCTGTCAGCACAGAGCCCAACATGGAGCTCAAACCCACTAACTGTGAGATCGTGACCTGGGCCAAAGTTGGACGCTTAACTGATTGAGCCACCTAGGCGCCCCATCTTTTTCTTTGAATTATTATCCAAAGTTAAGGTTGAAAGTTTATGTTGGGCTTATTTCCAGTAATTTATATTTAATGGCTACCTTCAGTACTTTTGGTTAGAACTTTGTTTTTGAACCAAACACTATATGCCCACAGTAGTCGCCAGTGGAAAACTTTAGTTCTTCTGTGAATGCAGCTGGAGCTTGTGTTTAATGTGGTTTTTAACTAGATTGTGGCAATTTCTTCCATATGCATATTGCTTTTCTACATAAAAAAGATAACTGTTCTCTTTTCTTGAAATCCTTGATGCTTAGTGTGTAGTTTAAACCCTTGCCAAAAAAAAAAAATATATGTGCTTCATTGTAGTGAGTCAGTGGTAGTATTTATAGAATTCCATTAAACTTTCAAAACATGCTTTGTCTGACTGATATAAATGATTCTTAATAGCTTCTGAAATGGTAGATCTTATGATAAAAAGTTATGGAACAGTCTTTTTTTTAATTTAAATGCTTTTATTTTTTTTAATTTACATCCAAATTAGTTAGCATATAGTGCAACAATGATTTCAAGAGTAGATTCCTTAGTGCCCCTTACCCATGTAGTCCATCCCCCCTACCACATCCCCTCCAGTAACCCTCAGTTTGTTCTCCATATTTATGAGTCTCTTCTGTTTTGTCCCCCTCCCTGTTTTTATATTATTTTTATTTCCCTTCCCTTATGTTCATCTGTTTTGTCTCTTAAAGTCCTCATATGAGTGAAGTCATATGATTTTTGTCTCTCTCTGACTAATTTCACTTAGCATAATACCCTCTAGTTCCATCCACGTAGTTGCAAATGGCAAGATTTCATTCTTTTTGATTGCCGAGTAATACTCCACTGTATATATGTACCACATCTTCTTTATCCATTGATCCATCGAAGGACATTTGGGCTCTTTCCATACTTTGGCTATTGTTGATAGTGCTGCTATAAACGGGGGTGCATGTGTCCCTTCGAAACAGCACACCTGTATCCTGTGGGTAAATTCCTAGTAGTGCAATTGCTGGGTTATAGGGTAGTTTTATTTTTAGTTTTTTGAGGAATATCCATACTGTTTTCTAGAGTGGCTGTACCAGCTTGAATTCCCACCAACAATGCAAAAGAGATCCTCTTTCTCCGCATCCTCGCCAACATCTGTTGTTGCCTCAGTTGTTAATGTTAGCCATTCTGACAGGTGTAAGGTGGTATCTCATGGTGGTTTTGATTTGTATTTCCCTGATGATGAGTGATGTTGAGCATTTTTTCATGTGTCGGTTGGCCATCTGGATGTCTTCTTCGGGGAAATGTCAATTCATGTCTTTTGCCCATGTCTTCACTGGATTATTTGATTTTTGGGTATTGAGCTTGATAAGTTCTTTATAGATTTTGGATACTAACCCTTTATCTGATGTATCATTTGCAAATATCTTCTCCCATTCCATCGTTTGCCTTTTAATTTTGCTGATTGTTTCCTTGGCTGTGTAGAAGCTTTTTATTTTGATGAGGTCCCAGTAGCTCATTTTTGCTTTTGTTTCCCTTGCCTCCGGAGACGTGTTGAGTAAGAAGTTGCTGCCGGCAAGATCAAAGACGTTTTTGCCTGCTTTCTGCTCGAGGATTTTGATGGCTTCCTGCCTTACATTGAGGTCTTTCATGCATTTTGAGTTTATTTTCGTGTATGGTGTAAGAAAGTGGTCCAGGTTGGTTCTTCTGCATGTTGCTGTCCAGTTTTCCCAGCACCACTTGCTGAAGAGACTGTCTTTATTCCATTGGATATTCTTTCCTGCTTTGTCAAAGATTAGTTGGCCATACGTTTGTGGGTCCATTTCTGGGTTCTCTATTCTGTTGCATTGATCTGAGTGTCTGTTCTTGTGCCTGTACCATACTGTCTTGATGGTTATAGCTTTGTAGTATAGTTTGAAGTCTGGGATTGTGGTGCCTCCCGCTTTGATTTTCTTTTTCGAGATCACTTTGGGTATTTGGGGTGTTTTCTGGGGAACAGTCTTGAATGTACAATGTAGGGTATTAACTAGTCTATCCAGCTGAACATCTGAAATTGTTTTGTGATGAAATCATTCTTTGGTAATTTGTGATTTTTTTTTGTTAGTACTTGTGGTAGTAATATATATTTCCTTACATGATAACCAATTTTATATTGTGGCTTACTCTGATTCTAAAACACTAGTGGTGTTTTCAAACTGCTGTATTAACCAGAAAGTGAGATAATGTATCTTGTAAATGGTCTCTTTTCAAAAATAGTATTTTCTGGGGGTGCCTAGGTGGTTCAGTCAGTGGAGAGTCCGACTTTGGCTCAAGTCATGATCTCATGCCTTGTGGGTTTGAGCCCTGCATCAGGCTCTATACTGACAGCTGGGAGCCTGGAGCCTGCTTCCGATTCTGTTTCTCCCTCTCTGTCTGCCCCTCCCCTGCTCACATTCTGTCTCTCTCTCGAAAATAAATATAAACGTTAAAAAATTAAAAAATAGTATTTTCTTATTCATCATTCATTCATTTAGACAACAGTTGACATGCAGTGTTTTATTATTTTCATTTGTACAATGTAGCGGTTCAACTTCTCTATACATTATGCCATGCTTACCACAAATGCAACTACCATCTGTCATCATGCATTGCTATTAAAATACCATTGATTACATTCTTTACACTGTACTTTTATTCCTGTGACTTATTTCATAACTGGAAGTCTGTATCTTCTGTTCCCTTTCACACATTTTGCCCGTGCCCCCACTCATCTCCCCTCTGGCAACCATCACTTTGTTCTTTGTATTTATAAGTCTGATTCTGCTTTTGTTTGTTTATTCATTTGTGTTTTAGATTCTGCATATAAATTAGATCATATTGTATTTCTTTCTCTGTCTCATGGATTTAATTTAGTATAATACCCTCTAGGTTCATCTGTGTTGTTGCAAATGGCATGATCTCATCCTTTTTTATGGCTAACATTCCATTACACACACACACACACACACACACACACACACACACACATGCACACACACAACGACACAAATTCTTTTTCCTCATCTGTCTGTGAGCACTTGGATTGCTTCCATATCTTAGTTATTGTAATCAATGCAGCAATAAACATAGTGGTGCATATATCTTTTGGAAATAGTGTTTTCATTTTCTTTGGGTAAATACTTGATACCGGAATTACTGGATCATATGGTATTTCTAATTTTAATTTTTTGAGGAACCTCCATTCTGTTTTGCACTGGCCACACCAGTTTGCATCCCCACCAACAGTTCACAATGGTTCTTTTATCTCCATATCCTCAACACCTCACTACTTGTCTTTTTGTATTTGGCCATTCTGGCAAGTATATGATGATATCTCATTGTGGTTTTGATTTGCATTTCCCTGACGATCAGTGATGTTGAGCATCTTTTCATGTGTTTTTGGGCCATCTGTATGTATTCTTTGGAAAAATATCTATTCAGGTCCTTTGTCCATTTTAAACTGGATTACTTATTTATATAGGTGTTTAATTGTATAAATTATTTATATATTTTGGATATTAACCCTTTATTGGATATGTCATTTGCAAACATTTCCCATTCAGTAGGTTACTTTAGTTTTGTTGATAGTTTCCTTTGCGGAGCACGAGCTTTTTAGTTTTATGTAGTTTTGGTAGTTTTGGTAGTTTCCCTTGATTTAGGAGATGTAGGAAAATGCTGGTATGCCAATGTCAAAGAAATTACTGCGTGTATTTTCTTCTAGGAGTTTTATGGTTTCAGGTCTCAATAAATGGCCTCCTTTTAAACTAGTTAACCTATTACTTAAATTGAAAAATGTATCCCATTCCCCCTCATAGGCACTGTGGCTTTGGAGTTAGATTTGGTTTCAAACTTCAACAATAGAAAAAAATGTTAAAGCATTAGGAAACAAGTTAACATATTTGCACCTCAGTATTTACTTTCTAAAATGTGTATGCCAGTGGTGCTTCTTTCTCGGTATGGTTGAGAAAATGAGAGGAGCTAGTGTGGGAACGTAGCTCCTTTAATAACAAAGTGCTATATTAATAATATTTTGACAATTGCTCATTTATGGAAATTTGCATACAAAAAGAATTTCAGTATAGTACTTGATTTAAAAAAAAATCTCTTCCACATAATAAAATTCTTAGTATAAGCAGTATACATTTAGCAAATATCCAATGCTATAATAGTATAAACTTTATCATTTTGAATATAAGGATGAGCCTCTTTTGTTAAACTCCTTTTATGCAGTGATGGCATGCGTTGAACTATTTGTATAATATATAGCATGTATTATAAGCTATATTATAAGTGAATATATATGTATGTATTTTTACATTATAAGTGATATAGGTGTGTGTTTTCATAGGTTTGCCTGAATCCATCACTGCAGCTGCATGTTCAAGAAGTGGCCAGAGGGTTCTGCATGTTGATTCGTAAGTTTATCGATGGTAGCATTAATACTTCCTAAATATCTCTATACAGAATCACAATAAATACACACATGTGTGTGTTCATATGTGTCTATATTATGTATAAACTATTTAAGTTAGAAAAATGATTGCAATTGTTTTAGTTTCACCCAAAATACGTGAAATATATAAAATACAAGGTTTACAGTTTACTCTTCGAAGTAGTGATGTTTTCTTTGAGAATTAACCAAATGTAGCATAATTTTTTTCACGAGTGATTTTGTTTTTTAAATGATAAATAATCCAAGAGACTGGGAAATCTCACACTTGCTTTTTTTCTTTTTTTAAAAAAAAATTTTTTTTTCAACGTTTATTTATTTTTGGGACAGAGAGAGACAGAGCATGAACGGGGGAGGGGCAGAGAGAGAGGGAGACACAGAATCGGAAACAGGCTCCAGGTTCTGAGCTGTCAGCCCAGAACCTGACGCAGGGCTCGAACTCAACGGACCGCGAGATCGTGACCTGGCTGAAGTCGGACGCTCAACTGACTGCACCACCCAGGCGCCCCCACTTACTTTTTTTCATATATAAGTGTGAGGCTGTATACAACCTGTATGTTCTATTTATTTTGGGTTTCATATTTTCTTTGTTTTTGAAGTATATTTCACATACAACATCATCTTAGTTTCCAGTGTATGACATAATGATTGGACCACTTTCATACATTGGAAAATATCACCACAATAAGCCTAGTTACCATCTTTGACCAAAGTTAAAACATTGTATTTTTTTGTGATAGGAATTTTTAAGATTTATTTTCTTAGTCTTTCAAATTTGCAATATGGCATTATTCAGTATAGTCACCATGCTGTACGTTACATCCTCATGACTTACTTTGTAATTGGAAGTTTGTGCCTCTTGGTCCCCTTAACTTATTTTGTATATACCCCCCCCAACCTGCACCCCTCAGCAACCAATAATCTGTTCTCTGTATCTATAACATTGGTTTTGTTTTGTTTTTCTTTTATAGATTCCATCCACATTTAAGTGAAATCATATGGTGTTTGCCTTTCTCTGACTTACTTCACTTAGCATAATACCCTAAGGTTCTATCGATGTTATCTCAAATGGCAAGATTTCATTTTTTTTTATGGCTGAGTAGTATTCCTGTGTGTGTGTGTGTGTGTGTGTGTGTGTGTGTGTGTATGTATATATGTATAATCCTTTATCCATTCATCTATCAGTTTATACTTAGGGTTTTTTTTCTCCATATCTTGGCTATTGTAAATAATGCTACAGTGAACATAGGGGTGCATATAAATTTTTGAATTAGTGTTTTCTTTGGATAAATACCCATAAGTAGAATTACTGGATCATATAGTGGTTCTGTTTTTAATATTTTGAGGAAACTCCATACTGTTCCCCCTAGAGGCTGTACCAATTCACATTCCCCCGACAGTGCATGAGGATTCCCTATTCTCATCTTTACCAACACTTATTTCTTGATTTAAAAAATTTTTTTTAATTAAAAAAATTTAATTCTGTTATAGCTAACAATGTTATTAGTTTCAAGTGTACAGTATAGTGATTCAACAATTCTCTATATCACTCAGTTCTCATTAAGATAATTGTATTCTTCATCCCCTTCACCTATTTCACCCAACACCCCACTCACCTCCCCTCTGGTGTTTATTCTTTATATTTAATAGTCTGTTTTTTTATTTGTCTCTCTTTCCTTTGTTCATTTGTTTTGTTTCTTAAATTACACATATAAGTGAAAACATATGGTATTTTTCTTTCTCTGTCTGATTTCATATAGCATTATATTCTCTAGATCCATCCATGTTGTTGCAAATGGCAAGATTTCATTCTTTTTTTGGTGGCTAATACTTCTGCATGTATGTGTGTGTGTGTGTGGGTGTGTATTCTTTATCCATTTGTATATCTATGGTCACTTGGGCTGCTTCCATAGTTTAGCTATTGTAAATAATGCTGCAGTAAACATAAGGGTACATATATCTTTTTGAATTGGTGTTTTCATATTATTTGGGCAAATATCCACTAGTGGAATTCCTGATTATATGGTAATTCTCTTTTAATTTTTTGTGGAACTTCCATAATATTTTCCACAGTGGTTGCATTGTTTCCATTCAAACCAGCAGTGCACAAGGGTTCCTTTGTCTCTACATCCTTGTCATACTTGTTTCTTGTGTTTTTGATTTTAGTGATTCTGACAGATGGGAGGTGATAAATCATTGTAGTTTTGATTTGCAATTCACTGATGATGAATGATGTTGAGCATCTTTTCATATGTCTGTTGGTCATCTAAATGTCCTCTTTGGAGAGATGTCTGCTCATGTTTTCTGACCATTTTTTAATTGGGTTAATTGTGTTTTTTTTGGAGTTGAATTGCATAAGTTCTTTCTATATTTTGGATACTAACCCTTTATCAGATATGTTATTTGCAAATATCTTCTGCCAGTCCATAGATTCCTTTTAGTTTTATTGATTTTTTTCCTTTGCTGTGCATAAGCTTTTTGTTTTGATGTAGTCCTAATAGTTTATTTTTGCTTTTGTTTCCTTTGCCTGAGGAGACATATCTAGAAAGATGTTTCTACAACTGATGTCAGAGAAATTACTGCCTGAGCTCTTTCATAGGATTTTTATGGTTTCTGACCTCCCATTTATGTCTTTAATCCATTTTGAATTTATTTTTGCGTATAATGTAAGAAAATGGTCCAGTTTCATTTTTTGCATGTAGCTATCCTGTTTTCCCAACACCATTTGTTGAAGAGACTGTCTTTTTCCCATTCAATATTCTTTCCTGCTTTGTTGAAGATAATTAACCATATAATCATGAGTTTATTTCTGGGCTCTATTTTCTTCCATTGATCTATGTGTCTATTATTGTGCCAGTACCATACCATTTTGATCACTACAGCTTTCAGTGTGTCTTGAAACTGGGATTGTGATACCACCAGTTTTGTTCTTTTTAAAGATTGCTTTCGCTATTCAGAGTCTTTTGTGATTCCATATAAATTTTAGGATTGCTTGGTCTAGTTCTGTGAAAGAAGCTGTTGGTATTTTGATAGGGATTGCATTACATGTGTAGATTGCTTTGGGTAGTATGGACATTTTATTGATTATTTGTTCTTCTAGTCCATGATCATGGAATATCTTCCCATTTGTTTGTATCATCATCAATTTCTTTCCTCAATGTTTTATGGTTTTTAGAGTACAGGTCTTTTACCTCTTTGGTTAAGTTTATTCCTAGATATTTTATTATTTAAAAAAATTTTTTTAAATGTTTATTTTTGACAGAGACACAGAACATGAGCGGGGGAGGGGCAGAGAGAGAGGGAGACACAGAATCTGAAGCAGGCTCCAGGCTCTGAGCTGTCAGCACAGAGCCCGTCGTGGGGCTGGAACTCACAGACCGCAAGATCATGACGTGAGCCGAAGTTGGATGCTCAACCAACTGAGCTACCCAGGCTCCCCAGTATTTTATTATTTTTGGTGAAAGTGTAAATGGTATTGTTTTTTAATTTCTCTTTCTGCTTTTTCATTATTAGTGTACAATATCAATTGGATCTTTGTATCTTGTGATCTGACTGGATTCATTTATTCTAGTAGTTTTTTGGTGGAGTATAGTATTACGTCATTGACAAAGAGTGAAAGTTTTACTTCTTCCTTATCAATTTGGATGCCTTGTATTTATTTTTGTTGTCTAATTGCTGTGGCTAGGACTTCCAGTACTACGTTAAATAAATGTGGTGAGAGTGTACATCCTTGTCTTGTTCCTGATCTTAGGGGGAAAGCTCTGTTTTTTCTCCACTGAGGATAATGTCAGCTGTGGGCCTTTTCACATAAGGCCTTTATTATGTTGAGGTATGTTCCTTCTAAACCTACTTTGATGAGGGTTTTCATTGTGAATGTGAGTTGCACTTTGTCAGATGCTTTTTCTGAATCTGTTGAAATGATTGTATGTATGGTTTTTATTGCTGCTCTTGTTGATGTGTTGTATCATGTTGATTGTTTTGTAATTATTTTTTTCTTTTGAGATTTTTATTTTATTCATCTTTTAAAACTTTTATTTTTTATTTTTTTAATGTTTGTTTGTTTATTTTTGAGAGACAAAGGGAGAGTGTGAGCAGGGGAGTGGCAGACAGAGAGGGAGACACAGAATCTGAAGCAGGCTCCAGGCTCTGAGCTGATAGCACAGAGCCTCATGTGGGGCTCGAACTCATGAACCACAAGATCATGACCCAAGCCGAAGTCAGATGCTTAACCAACTGAGACATCCAGGCGCCCCTCTTTTATTAATCTTTTGTAGCTATCTTGCTCAATACCAAATTAGTCAATTTATGTGTAGCACTATTAAGTTGTCTCAAAGTGTTCAACCTAGTTTTCATAGAATTAACATTCTTTCTGCTCATAATTCACATAACATAATTACATAATTAAGAATTAGGTACAAACAAAACTGATGATTCATAGGACAGAAGTCATTTGGAGACAAAGGAGTTGTCAGAAGTCTGCTAGCCCCCATTGTCTAGCACATCGTGGCAGGCAACGTTATACTGTATAGAAGGAGTAGGGAGTGCCAGTAATCTTCTTCAATGGATCTTCAGTTAAGAAGTCAATTAAGTGATCTTCTACTTGGACCTAAAATGTTAACAATGGTAATTTCTAGTAAAAGTAATTTTATTTTATATATAAAATGGATTATTTGTGGAATTGTATCTATTAATTTTGCTTAGATGATAATGCATGAATTGAACAAATTTATTTTATCCCAATAATGTTCAGATCCTATAAACTTGTTCTTATTCTTCAAAACTTATATATTTGTCAGTGAATTTATTTAAAATGAGAAAAATATCAGTGACTGACTACTCTTGTTCTGTATGTAAATTATTCTCTACTTTGGATCAGAAATACTGCCAGACTAGAGATTACTTGGAAAAGAGTCAGGAATGTTGACTCAGAGTTCATCTAGACTGCAATGAAACCTGCTCTACCTCATAGATTTTTATTGATCAAATTGTTCATTTCTGGCAGACCCAATTCTCTCCTTCCTTTGTCCAGTGATAAATAAACATTGACATTCATACTAAGTCTCCTTTTCTAGATCAAGTGAAAAAAGTACCATTTTTTTAATTCCAGTATATTCAACATATAGCGTTATATTGGTTTCCGGTATACAATATAATGATTCAATAATTCTATACCTTACTCAGTGCTCATCACATGATCAGTGTACTCTTAATCCCCTTCACCTGTTTCATCCATCCCCCATCTCACCCTCCCTCTGGTAACTGAATGATTTTTTAAATGTATTGTTGTATTTGTTTTAGTAATATTTTCTTGATGATATTGGCATCTATATTCCTCAGAGTTATTAGCCTATAGTTACCTTTTTTTGTGGTGTTTTTATCTGGTTTTGGCTTCAGGATAATGCTGGCCTCATAAAATGAATTTGGAAACTTTCCTTCTTGTATGTTTGGGATAGTTTGAGAAGAGTAGGTATTAAATCTTTAAATGTTTGGTAGCATTTGCCTGTGAAGCCGTCTAATCTTGGACTTTTGTTGGGTATAGGAGTTTTTTGATAACTGATTCAATTTCTTTGCTGGTAATCTGTTCAAATTTTCTATTTCTTCCTGATTCAGTTTTGGAAGATTACATGTTTCTACATATTTATCCTTCTTCTAGGTTGACCAATGTGTTGGCATATAATTTTTCATAATATTCTCTTATAATTCTCTTAGTATTTCTCTGGTGTTGTTTATTTCTGTTCTTTCTGATTTTGTTTATTTTAGTCTTCTCTTTTTTTGATGAATCTAGGTAAATGTTTATCAATTTTGTGAGCTTTGCAAAGAACTAGCTCCTGCTTTCATTGATGTGTTCTATTGTATTTTTAGTTTATGTTTTATTTATTTCTGCTCTGATGTTTATTATTTCCTTCCTTCTTCTGGTTTTGGGTTTTGTTTGTTCTTTTTCCAGCTCCTTTAAGTGTAAAGTTAGGTTATTATTTGAGATTTTGCTTGCTTCCTGAGGTAGGCTTGTACTGCTATAAACTTCCCTCTAGAACAACTTTTGCTGCCTCCCAATGAGTTTAGATTGTTATGTTTTCATTTGTCTCTATTTTTTTTTATTTCTTCTTTGGTTTCTTGGTTGATGCATTCATTGTGTAGTAGTATGTTATTTAACCTCCATGTATTTGTGCTCTTTCCAGATTTTTTTTTTTTAATGTTTTAGCCACTGAGTTTATTGTAATTTATTATGGCAACTACAGAAATTGACATCAGTATTTATTTTTTTGTGGTCACCTGTGCTTTCATTTATTTATTTACTTTTTTAAATTTAAGTCCAAGTTAGTTGACATACAGTACAATAATTATTTCAGGAGTAGAATTTAGTGATTCATCACTTGCATATAATAGCTGGTGCTCATCCCAACAAGTGCTCTCCTTAGTGCCCATCGCCCATTTAGCCCATCCCCAGACCCAGCACCCCTCCAGCTACCCTCAGTTTGTTTTCTGTATTTAAGAGTCTCATTGTTTGTCTCCCTCCCTGTTTTTATCTTATTTTTGCTTCCTTTCATCTATGTTCATCTGTTTTGTTTCTTCATTTCCACTTATGAGTGAAATTATATATTTGTCTTTCTCTGACTTATTTCACTCAACATAATACACTCTCATTCCATTCACGTTGTTGCAAATGGCGAGATTTCATTCTTTTTGATTGCTGAGTAATATTCCAGTGTGTGTGTGTGTGTGTGTGTGTGTGTGTGTGTGTGTGTGTATACATCTTTATCCATTCCAAGATTTTTTCTTGTGGCTGTTTTCTGTTATTATATTGTAGTCAGAAAAGATGCGTGGTATGATTGATTTTTGTTTTCGAATTTGTTGAAAATACATGGTCTGTTCTAGAGAATCTTTCATGTGAACTTGCAAAGAATGTGTTCTGGGGTTTTAGGATTGTTCTGAATATATCTGTTAGATCCATCTGGTACAGTGTGTTATTCAAAGCTACTCTTTCCCTTTTGATTTTTTGTTTGGATTATCTGTCTATTGATGTAAATGGAGTGTTAAAGTCCCCTACTATTAATTAATTAATTCCTTTATGTTTGTTGTTAGCTGATTTACATATTTGGGTGCTGTCATGTTGGGTGCATGAATATTTGCATGTAATTTTTATATTTTCTTGGTGGATTGTTTCCTTTGTGTGTCCTTTTTTGTCTCTTGTTCTGTTTTGTCTGAGAGAACTGCTAGCCCAGCTGTTTCTCCACATCTATTTGCATGATAAATGCATCTCTATCCCTTCACTGTCTATCTGAATGTGTCACTTGATCTGAAATGAGTCTCTTGTAGGGAGCATAAAGATGGGTTTTATTTTTTTTTTTTATCCATTTTGGCAACCTGTGGCTTTTGATTGGGGTGTTTGGTCCTTTTACATTCAATATAATTATTGATAGATAAGTGTTTATTGCTATTTTCTTACTCATTTTATGGTCGTTTTTGTAGTTCTTCTCTGTTCCATTCTTCCCTTGCTGTCTTCTGTCATGGTTAGTTGGCTTTCTTTAGTAATATACTTGGATTCCTTTTTATTTTTACATATCTGTTGCTGGTGTTTTGAGGTTATCATTCTGTTTGTATGTAACATCTTATGCATATAGCAGTCTGTATTAAGTTAATGATTGCTTAAGGTTGAGCTCAGTCTTTACTCCTTTACCCCCTAATGTTTTAGGTATATGATGTCATACTTTACATCCTTTTTTTTTTTTTTTTTTTTGTGTATGTGCATTTCTTGACTGATTTTTCTAGGGATACTTAATTTTATTGCTTTTCTTCTTCCTATTTTCTTACTCCTGCTTATGGTTGGTCTTTTCCACTCAGAGTCTCCTGTAATATTTCCTTTTGGACTGGTTTAGCAGTCATAAATTCCTTTGACTTTTGCTTGTCTGGGACACTATCTCTGTTTCTATTATGAGTGATAGCCTTGCTGGATAGAGTATTCTTGGCTGTGGGTTTTTTCTTTCAATACCTTGAATGTATCATGCCACTCTTTTAAGGCTTGCCACGTTTCTGCTGAAGAAAATCATCAGATAGTGTTATGGAATTTCCCTTATGTGTAACTGGTTTCTTTTGTTGCTTTGAAAATTATCACTACTTTTTGCCAGTTTAATTACTGTATGTCTTGGTGTGGACCTCCTTGAGTTGATTTTCTTGGGGAACCTTTATGCCTTCTTGATCTGGATTTCCATTTCTCCAGATTCAGGAAGTTTTCAGCTATTGTTTTTTTCAAATAAATTTTCTGCTGCCTGTTTCTCTCTTCTCCTTCTCAGATCCCTATAATGTAAATGTTATTATATTTGATGATATTGCTGAGTTCCAAAATGTATTTTCATTTATTATTATTTTTTTGTCTCTCCTGTTCACTTCAAATACTTTCCATTACTCTGTTCTCCAGGTAGCTGATCCCTTGTTCTGGTTTCTCTTGTCTGCTATTTATTCCCTCTAGTGCATTTTTAATTTTAGTTATTGAGTTCTTTATCTCTGATGGGTTCTGTTTTATGTTTTCTATCCCTTTGTTAAGGGTTTCACTGAGATCCTCCAGTGTTTTCTCAAGTCTAGTCCATATCTTTATGACCATTATGTTAAATTCTTTACCAAACATATTATCTCTGTTTTGTTTAGCTTTCTTTGCTGGGATTTTGTCCTGTTCTCTCTCTCCTCATTTTGTATAATTCTCTGTGTCTATTTCTGTGTGTTAGGAAAGTCAGCTATGACTCCTTCTCTTGAAAGTAGTGGCCTTATCTAGAAGAGGTCCTGTAGTGCTCTGCAGTATAATGTTCCCTGTTTAACAGAACCTGACACTTCAGGAGTATCTGCTATGTGTGTTGCATGTGCCATACTGTTGTGGCTGAGTTGCTTTTCCATTCAGTCCAGTCATCTCTGATGGCTCTCTTTGCCTATTGTGTTGGTTTGCTCCTTGTGTTGTTAGTTGGCCAGTCTTGGGCCCCCTTGGGCTTGAGTTGAGTCAGACCAGGCATTTGCCAGAGATCCAGTAGTAGTACCAAAATGCTGGGTAGATTCCTTGTGTTGTCCCCTGAGAAGCTTTCATTGGTGGTCAGGGCCTGCAGTCAGACCAGTTTTCTGCCCCCTGCCCACCATGGGGGCTGTCCTCAGAGTGTTGTGTGTGATTATTTTCCCCTGTTCCCAGGATACAAGTCACTTTAGAGTTGTGCTGGTCCCTGTAGGGGATGCTCACACCTTCTCCATGCTTGTGGCCCTGCTTTGGATGGGCTCTGTTCAAGGACATATTGAAGGGGGAATGTCTGCAGGAACAGGGGCGGGGCTTGCTGTTTGCTGGTTAGCAGGTGTAGGGACTGTGCTTGTTCCTATAATTGTTCATGTGTCTAGGCTGGGAGGTAGCGGAGGGAAAGGGTGCCTGCCAGCTCCTTTGTTCCTGGAGAAGTCTCCCAGCAATCCTTGCCCATTCAGCACAGGCTCTGAAATTAGTAAATAAATCTCCTTCCCATATACCCTAGGTGTTTTTCAAACTGCTGTTTCTGCACTGTATCTTCACAGGGCTACTTGTTGTGCTGTCTCTTTAAGGGCAGGGACCTAGTTTCCTATAGCCCTCATGGCTCTCCTAGAACCAAGCCTGCTGATTTTTAAAGTTCCTGATGTGAAGCCATGCTGATTGCAAAATTATGCCCTTCTGGTTTTCAAAGCCAAGTGTTATGGTGATTCATCTTCCCCATGGGAGCTCCCTGTTGCGCCGGTCTTCCCCATGGGAGCTCCCTGTTGCGACTGGCGCAACAAACAGCGAGATCAGGGTCCTGAGGGTAGGGGAATGTAAGAAAGAAAAGAAGAGAAGAGAAGCCAGTTTGGGAACAGGAGGGTCCCCTGGGCTGATGGCCCAAGTGACGGCTTTATTGTTGCTGTACACAATCTTTTATATCAAGACTCTTATGGATCAGGTCATTCTAAGAATAAACAGGTTTCACATGATCGCTGCCAGCCAAAACATTTAGTTCTGTGTACCTTGTGAACTTTCTAAACGGGTCACAACAAGACCTTGTTGATAGATTGCTAGCAAAACACAGTTCCCCTGTTTGTTTCTCTTTGACCCGGGGTAGAAAAAGGGGGGTAACATTACTGCCAACACCCACAGACCACAGGCTTCAGGAATTAGATTTCTCAGCCTTGACAAGGCTTTTGGTATGCCTTTTCAAGTGGGGGAATGGGAGGGGGAACCACCGGGTTGGCTGAGTCAACAGGGAGCCGTTGCTCGACCTGGTCTCAGCCTGGCACTGGGGTCCGGCCTCCCACAGTTCCCCATGCCTGGGGAGCCCTGGTGTGAGGGTCTGTTTCTCTCCCCCTTTTACCCTCTCCTTCTCCTTCCTCCCTAGGACAGTCCAGGGGTTCCTTTAGCTCTGGACCACTTCTCTGCCCTTCTTACCCATTCCAATGTGGACTCTTCTTCTCTACATTTTTCTGAAGAAAGTCTGTTCTGTCAGGTCTTCAAGTCATTTTCTGGGTTTTACAACAATGTGGGTGTTATCTGTGGGATGAGGTAGCTTAGGATCTTCCTGCTTTGCCATTTTCTCCAAAAGTTCCTCTTGGATTTTTGATAATAGCCATTCTGACAGGTATGAGGTGGTATCTCATAGTGGTTGTGATTTGCATTTCCCTAATGATTAATGATATTGAGCTTCTTTTCATGTGCCTGTTGGTCATCTGTGTGTCTTTGGGAAAATGTCTATTTAGGTATTCTGCTCAGTTTTAATTGGGTTATTTGTTATTTTTGTGTTGAGTTCTTTTTATTTAAAAAAAAAATTAAATGTTTTTATTTATTTTTGAGACAGAGAGAGACAGAGCATGAGCAGGGGAGGGGCAGAGAGAGAGGGAGACACAGAATCCAAAGCAGGCTCCAGGCACCAAGCTGTCAGCACAGAGCCCGACATGGGGCTCGAACTCACGGACTGTGAGATCATGATCTGAGCTGAAGTCTGAGGCCCAACTGACTGAGCCACCCTGGCGCCCCAAGTTGTTCTTTTTATATTTTGGGTCTTCTCCCCTTATTATCATTTGTAAATATCTTCTCTTTCAATAGATTACCTTTTATTTTGTTGATGATTTACTTCACTGTGCGTAAGCTTTTTCATTTAATGTAGACCCATTTGTTTATTTATTTTAGTTAAAAATTTTGTTTAATGTTTATTTTTGGAAGAGAGAGAGAGAGAGAGCGCATGCGCCTGCACACGCATGCGCGTGCACACGCATGTGCGAGTGGGGGAGGGGCAGAGAGTGGAAGACACGGAAGCAGACTCCAGGCTCTGAGCTGTCAGCACAGAGCCTGACGCAGGGCTCGAACTCAAGGATGGTGAGATCAAGACCTGAGCCAAAGTCAAACGCTGGACTGACTGAGCCACATAGGAGCAACTATTTATTTTTGCTTTTGTTGCCAACACCTTTGGAGTCTGATCTAAAAAAATATTGCCAAGACTGAAATCAAAGAAATTACCATCTACATTGTTTTCTAGGTTTATTGTTTATGGTCTTACATTCAAGTCTTTAATCGACTTTGAGTTAATTTTTGTGTATGGTGTAAGATAGTGTTCTGGTGTCATTATTTTTCATGTGGCTGTCCAGTTTTCCCAGCACCATTTTTTGAACAGGCTGTCCTTTCCCCATTGTGTATTCTTGCCTCCTTTATTGTAAGTGAACTGACCATGTATGAATGGGTTTATTTCTGGGCTTTCTCTTCTGTTCCATTGATTGTGTGCCTGTTTTTATGCCAATATGATACTGTTTTGATTACAGTAGCTTTTTCATATTGTTCAAAATTGGGGAGTGTGATCCCTCCAGCTTTGTTTTTTTTTTCCCTCAAGCTTGCTTTAGCTATTCAGGGTCTTTTGTGGTTCCATACAAGTTTTAGGATTGTTTGTTCTGGTTCTGTGAAAATGCCATTTGAATTTTGATAGAGATTTCACTGAATTTGTAGATGGCTTTGAGTTAATTCTTCCAATTCATGAGCATGGAATATCTTTGTGTCTTCTTCAGTTTCTTTAATCAATGTCTTCTGGTTTTCTGTGTACAGATTTTTCACCTCCTTGGTTTAATTTATTCCTAGGTATTCTTTTTTGATGTGATTGTCAATGGGATTGTTTTCTTGATGTTGTTTTGATAGTTTGTTAGTATATAAAAGTGCAACATATTTTTGTTTATTTTGTATTCTGCACCTTACTGACTTCTTTTATTAGCATTAAAAGTTCTTTTGTGGAGTCTTTAGGATTTTCTTTATGTAATATCATGTCATGTGTAAATAGTGACAGTTTTCCTTCTTCCTTTCCAATTTATATGCCATATTTTTCTTGCCTAATTCCTCTGTCTAGGACTTCAATACTCTGTAGAATAAAAGATGCAATAGTGAACATCCCTGTCTTGTTCTTGATGTTAAAGGAAAAGCTTTTAGGTTTTCATTCTTGAGTATGATTTTCACTGTGAACTTGTCAAATAAGGCCTTTGTTGTTTTGACGTACATTCGGTATATATCCAGTGTGTTGGAAGTTTTGTAATCATAAATGGATATTGAATTTCATCAAATAATTTTTCTACATCTATTGAGATGATCATACTTTTATGGTTCATACTGTTAATACTGTGTATCACTTTGATTTGTGGAGTTGAACCATCCTTCCATTTCTAGAATAAGTCCCACTTGATCATGGTGTATTACCCTTTTAACATATTGTTGAATTTGGTTTACTGATATTTAGTTGAGGATTTTTGTATCTATGTGCATCAGGAATATTGGGACATATATATATATATTTTACTTTTGTAATATACTTGACTGGTTTTGGTGTAAGCATAAGTGTAACTCTAAAATGAATTTGGAAGCTTTCCTCCTATTCAATTTTTTCAGAGAATTTGAGAAAGATAGGTATTAAATCTTTTTTGAATGTTGGTATGATTCATCTGTGAAGTCATTTGGTCTTGGGCTTTTGTTTATTGGGAGTTTTTTTTTTTTGATTCAGTCTCTTTATTAGTAATTGGTGTATTCAGATTTTCTGTTTCTTTATGATTCAGTTTTGGAAGACTAATTTTCTAGGAATTTATCCATTTCTTCTAGGTTATCCAATATGTTAATTTTTATAGTAGTTTCATATATGTAGTGGCATATAATTTTTTTATAAATTTTTTTTTTCAACGTTTATTTATTTTTGGGACAGAGAGAGACAGGGCATGAACGGGGGAGGGGCAGAGAGAGAGGGAGACACAGAATCGGAAACAGGCTCCAGGCTCTGAGCCATCAGCCCAGAGCCTGACGCGGGGCTCGAACTCACGGACCGCGAGATCGTGACCTGGCTGAAGTCAGACGCTCAACCGACTGCGCCACCCAGGCGCCCTGTGGCATATAATTTTTAATAGTAGTTTCTTATTATCCTTTTTATTTCTATGTTATCTAGTTTTAACTTCTTTCATTCCTGATTTTATTTGAGCCCTCTTTTTTTTCTTAATCTTGATAAAAGTTTGTCAATTTTATATATCTTTTTGAAGAACCTGCTCTTAGTGTCATTGATCTTTTCTCTTTTTTTAGTCTCTATTTCATTTATATCTGCTCTGATCTTTATTATTTCCTTCCTTCTACCAGCTTTGGGGCTTTGTTCTTTTTTTCCTAGTTCCTTTAGTTGCAACATTAAATTGTTAATTTGAAATTTTTCCTTGATGTTGGCCTGTGTCACTGTAAATTTTTTCTTAAAACCACTTTTGCTGCATCTCCTAGATCTTGCTACATTGTATTTCCATTTTCATTTGTCTCAACGTATTCTTTTTTAAGGATTTTATTTTTTAAGTAAACTTTGCACCCATTGTGGGGCTCGAACCTACAACCCTGAGATCAAGAGTCACATGCTCCACCAATTGCGCCAACCAGGCATCCCATGTCTGAATGTATTTTTGACTTCCTCATTGACCCATTATTTGTTCAGTAGTATGTTGTTTAATCTCCTCACATTCATGATTTTTTCCCCAGTTTTCTTATTGTAATTGATTTCTACTTTCATATCACTCTAGCCAGAAAAGAAGTTTGATATAATTTCAGTCTTCTGGAATTTATTGAGGCTTGTTTTGTGGCTTAACATGTGAACTGTTTTGGAGAATGTTCCACATGCAGTTGTGAAGAATGCATATTCTGCTGGTTTGGGAATGAATGTTCTGTATATGTCAACTAAGTCCACCTGGTCTAACATGTCAGTCAAGGTCAGTGTTTCCTTCTTGATTTTCTTTGTGAATTCATTGATGTATGTGGGGTGTTAGTCCCTCATTATTATTGTGTTGCTGTCTTTTTTTTCCTTTTGGTCTGCTAATATTTGCTTTATATATTTTGGTGCTTCTATGTTGGGTGCATATATAATTACAAATGTTATATCTTCTTGCTGGATTGACACTTTTATCATTATGTAGTATCCCTCTGTCTTTTATTATTATGTTCTTTGTTTTAAAGTCTATTTTGTGTGATTTAAGTATAGCTATAGCAGCTTTTTGTTTCCATTTGCATGGAATATACTTTATCACTTCACTATCAGTCTTTGTGTGTCCTTCCTTGTAAAGTGAATCTCTTGTAGGCAGCGTATAGATGGTCTTATGTTTTTATCCATTCAGCTACTCTGTATCTTTTGTTAGGAGAATTTAGTCCATTTGCCTTTAAAGCAATTATTGATTACTATGCAGTTATTGCATACTAGTAGGTACATATTGAGAAGGACTGGACTTGTGAGACTCCTCTCTATTGTGTGCCCTAGCACCAGGGTAGGGTTTTTGGCAAGATTGTGTCTTTGCTTCTCCTACCATCTGGGTGTGGTTTTTTTATTCTTCATTGTGGAGAAGCACCTCATCTAGTTTTCACATATATTTCAGAGGGAAATGATCCATATGTAGGTTTGGTGTGTCCTTGGGAAGAGATTAATGCAGGATCTCATGTTACTGCCTTGCAGAAATCCTCTACCTTCTATTATTTAGATAAAGAAAAGAGTGGTCTCCTATAGGGGTGAGAAAATGTATATGAAGCATCAAAGAATCAAGTGTTGCCCTAGTTTTCTCCTTTCAATATTCTCCAACATTAAAGAGATTTCATGATATCCATGGCACTAATTTATGAGTGAAAGTAATTTTAATTTGCTTAACCCAATCTAGTGTTCAACATATTTTATGTTATTAAAGATGACATGATATAATAGCTATTATTTATGAAATGTTTGCTTAGTACTGTGTTAAATAGTTTGCAAATACTAAGTTATTTAATTCTTTTTTAAAAATGTTTAGTTTTGAGAGAGAGAGAAAGAGAGAGGCAGAGCGTGAATGGGGGAGGGGCAGGGAGAGAGGGAGACACAGAATCTGAAACAGTCTCCAGGCTCTGAGCTGTCAGCACAGAGCCCGTCATAGGGCTCGAACTCATAGATCATGAGATCATGACCTGAGCTGAAGTTGGATGCTTAACCGACTGAGCCACCCAGGTATCCCAAGTTATGTCTTATTACATTTCTGTAAAAGTAGTATATTTTTTCCTCTTTTGCAGATGAGGAAGCAAATTAAGAGAATTGAAATAACTTGTCCAGTGTCACATATCTGTTAGGGGAAGAACCAGGATTCAAACCCAGGTCCATTTGATAGCAAAGCCTGTGCTATTTTACTAAGAGAAGCTGTAGGGTTGGAAAACAGACACAATACTAGACTTCATGGTCAAGAGACCTAATTCAAGTCATGACTGTCACTGATTAGTTATGTGATTTAAGTTGTTTTCCTCAACTGTAAAATGTGGCTAGTTCACACAAGAGTCACTGCAAGGGTCCAGTAGGATACATGTAAACAGTTGAAGTATGGCTGGTGAGGTGTGACAATAAAATGCAGCAGGTTTCCTAAAAGGCTTTTCCTTTGGAATCATTGTGAATATGTTCAGCCTTGATTTTGGAGGGAAGTGTAGGAAAAAATCCTTGGAATGAATTCACAAATTTTTATGGATTTGAAACAAATGCCATTTTATCTTCAGGTCACTGATGTCCTTTTTTAAAAATTAAAAAAAAATGTTTATTTATTTTTGAGAGAGAGAGAGAGAGACAGAGTGTGAGTGGGAGAGAGACAGAGAGAGAGGGAGACACAGAATCTGAAGCAGGCTCCAGGTTTCGACCTGTCAGCACAGAGCCCAACACGGGGTTGGAACTCATGAACTGTGAGATCATGACCTGAGCCGAAGTTGGATGCTTAACCGACTAAGCCACCCAGTTGTCCCTAGGTTACTAAAATCCTAATAACAGAAGCTTAATTTGCAAATGACAATTCTTAAATAGGGAGAATTTCTTCCCCATAGAGTTCCAAAAGATGCTAGGTTGATTGAGACAGTTATTTGCAGAAATTTTGATAAACCAGCCCCTTTCTAGATATTACTAATTTTAACTTGTTTTATTCAGTGGGTTTGGATTAGGATACATTTCACACAAATTAGAAATCTACATGCAAAGGTAATTGATTGTACATACACATTTTTTCATTGCCTGTCTCCCTTCCTCCCTTCAGCCTCCTCCACTTGAGCAATTTCTTTAATATTCACCCTCTTTTGAAAAGAAAACATAAGAAAAATAGTTTTCTTTTATATTTTCTATTCTCATTTTTGTTTGTTTGTTTTTAACTTTGAAATGACAACTATCCCTACCTCCTTGGGGGTTTGAAGAATATCAATCAGCTTTACAGCTAGAAGCAGAATAATCACAGATTCGTCCTATAATTTCCTTTTTTCCCCATTAATGAAAACAGTTTGATTAGCTTTTCCATGACATAAGAAGGGTTAAATTTTAGGATCTGTGATTAGTCTCAAGTAGTGGAGAGGAAATTAGCAGTCCTCAGTCCTTGTCAGTTGTGTCCTCATTCTTGTCTATCTCTCTTCCTTCTTAGATTTGTCTGTAAACCTAGCTATGCCTCGCTGGCACTAAACTCTGGTAATTGCCAGTGAAAGGACATTGGAGACTCCTGTCAATGTGTTTTCCTGTATCCACACTTTGCAAGGAGAGGAGGAGGAAGATTACATACAAACCTATGTGCTAGGCACTGTTTTAAGTGCTTTCGTTCCTATTTTACAGATAAAGAAACTGAGGCTTTAAAGTTAAGGTTATTGGCTGAGGTCATGCAGCTAGTAACACGCACAGTGGGATTTGAACCAAGCTTCGTCTGATCTGAAAGCCTTGATTAATAGCACTGCATCAGTTCTCTTAGTTAACAGTTATTACCATGTATTAAGGGTTCCAAGATGACCAAACTAATGTCTAGCTCTAAAGTTGCTCCTAGTGAAGTCAGAGGAAACATTCATGTAGTTCTAATTACAGGACAGTATAACAGAGGTCTTATATAGAAGTATATGCAGAGCTATGGAAGCACAGAGATTGTTTTTTTCTGGCTATAGACCTGCAAGCCTCACAGAAGATGATATTGGATTTGAGTAGTTCTGACTGGTTTGACTAATTTCATCATTAGTTTTGTGATGCTGTAGTATTTTGTGCATAGGGAGTGGCATTAATTAAAGCAGAGACTTGCAGGCACTTGACTCACTCAGGCAATGCTGAGTGGTTGGGGGTGATGTATTGGATGCGTGGCAGAGAAGGGCGATTTCCAGAGATATGGGTGGAGAGTGAAGTTGGAAGTTTTGAAGGGTCCTGTAGTGATGCTAAGGATTTCGGATTTGACTCTAGAGGCATTAGTGAGCCATTAAACATCTTTAAGCCAGGGAGTGTGGAAATGTAATCTGCCAAGACCTGATCATATGGCTGTAATGTAGAGGTTAGATTGGAAGGAGAAGACACTAAAATCAAGGAAAAGTTTGAGGCCACTAATGAATATATAAGATAAAAGATAGGGTCTGAAATAAGTCAGCAGTGGTAGGGATGGCAAAGATAGAAGGGTTTTGAGAAATGAATTAGAATTGACACAGTGAGGAAGGAATGATGAGTGAATTCAAGATTTTTTAGCATAGGCAGTTGTAAGAATGGTATTGGTATTTAATGAAATGGGGAAACTGAGAGGTGAAACCAAATTGGGGATGGTAAACAATAATAAAATTTTTTGACTTGTAGAGATTAAAGTTAATCAGAGATATTTAATGAATGGACTTGTCCAATAAGCTGATGACTCATCTGTATTTTCAGCTCCAAAATAGCTGTGAGTCTGGAGCCCACCAATCTGTTCAGATTGCAGATACCAATTTGTAAGTCATCAGCGGGGAAGTGATAATTGAGTCAGTAGGAATACATGAGATCACAGAGGAAAACAGGAATTGAGGGCAACCTTTTTACATTTACCTACTCATCTATCTGCTTTGGTTGTCTACAAGTGGATTTGAATGGGTGGACTAGTGTCAATGACTAATAATTCTCAACATAGGAAGGTCTCCGTCCAGCTCTAATTACTGGGGACTCAGCCTGGTATTTCTTTCTAGGAGACTGATGTGACTGCCAAAGCAACTTAATGTAGCCTCATGAGACGCTTTTAAAACCAAATAAGGGCCTGGTCTTCCTCTGTAACATTAGATTTGCATAAACTACCAAGGAGGCCCACCTTCCTTGATCTTGGAATGAACATATGGTGAAAGGAGCTTGTTTTCTTGTGTGTCAGGTATGTGGAACTTTTAGTAAATGAGAATTTGTGTAGAGAGTAAATTCAGTATATTCTCTAGTCTATTCTATTATTTGTCAACCAGGAAGGTAGAAACATGTCATGATTTTTTATAGTATTACAATCAAATTTAAATGGGATAAATTCCCTTTTAATATGCATTGTATTTTGTAGTCTTTATAGCTGGCAAATCAATACTAGTAGACATAGCATGCTGTTATTTTTCTACTCTTATCTTATACAGAAAGATATTTGCACACATTAAAGTTGAGAAATGCAATAAAATTGGTTGTATTTTAGGTCCTGGAAATGAATAGTCCCTCCAGCTCTGGCACTAGAGTAGATGTAGTCATGAAATTATTTTCCCATTTTTGTTATCCAGATGAATTAGAGAAGCAAAAATTAGACTTAATTCCATGTAATGTCTGTAAACAGATCTCATTGCCTTTACTTACAGTAAGTCAGATCCCAGGATTTATATTATATGCTTATGTTTATAATTTTAAATATTCCAATTTTGTAGATTATAGAAGACAATATTTATAGTGGAAAGAGTATAGATTTTGGGGCCTGATATGCCCTGGGCTTAAATCCAGGCCATTTCTTAGCTGAGTGAGTTAAACAAGATACTCAACTTCTTGGTTGTTTTTTTCTAATTTTACGATAGTGATAATTATAGCACCAATCTCTCAGGATTCTTGTGAACATTAAGTGATAGTGACTAGAAAATGACAAGCTCCATAATACATATTATTCTATTTTTCTCCTTTCCCTTAACATGAATTAAGGCAGCATTTCTCAAAATATGTTTGTTGAATCCTAATCCCTCTAAATGATTTTTCAAAAAAAAAAAAAAAAGCTCATGTATCAACTAATTTTTTCCCTCTTGGTGAAAACAGACATTAACATATTTAACAGTACCAAGAAGCTCTATCTTAAATCATTTTTTTTTTTTTGGTAGTTTAATTTTTTAGAACCCAGCATTTTCCAACTTTATTGTGTCATTGTATCATTTTATTTTCTTGGAACACCTATTAATAGATTATGTTATTAATGGGGTACATTTTGGAAAAGGTGAATTTAGTAATCAGGTCCAGGTGCTATTTTTTTTATGTTTGAGTATAGTTGACACACAATGTTACATTAGTTTCAGGTATACAACTTAGTGATTTGACAAGTTTATACATTATGCTATGTTTTTCCCAAGTATGTGATATCTAAGTATTTGGCTTCATTGAACCACAGGTACATTATAATATCCTGTGGAGTAAATAATGCTACCCAGTTTAGAATTTTGGGATTATGTTGCAATGGATAGGATTAGGCTTTAGGAGAACTGAGTTTTTTTTTTTTTTTTTAATTTTTTTGTAATATTTATTTCTTTTTGAGAGAGAGAGAGAGAGAGAGAAAGAGAGAGAAAGAGAGCACGAGCAGGGAAGGGGCAGAGAGAGAGGGAGACGCAGAATCCGAAGCAGGCTCCACAGAGTCCAACGCGGGGCTCGAACTCATTAACTATGAGATCATGACCTAAGCGAAAGTTGGAGGCTTAACCGACTGAGTCACCCAGGCACCCCTAGGAGAAAGGAGTTTTAATCACAGTTCTGCCAATGGTAGCTGTGTAGCCCTAAGCTAGTGACTGAATTTCTACATAGACAAGTCTTAGTATCCTTATCTGTAAAATGATACCTTATCTGCCTCACAAGATTGTTGGAAAAACCCATGAAAAAATAGTTGTGAAAATAATTTTGAAAACTAAAAATGCTATCTGTGGAAGGGGTGGTATTACTAACAAGGAAATGGAATTATAGGAACAGTGAATATAGAATAGGGGAGACCTAGAGGTTGATCTGTGCTGCTTCCCTTTTCAACTCCTGTATTTTTTTTTAAATTTTTTTTTTCAACGTTTATTTATTTTTTGGGACAGAGAGAGACAGAGCATGAACGGGGGAGGGGCAGAGAGAGAGGGAGACACAGAATCGGAAACAGGCTCCAGGCTCTGAGCCATCCAGAGCCTGACGCGGGGCTCGAACTCACGGACCGCGAGATCGTGACCTGGCTGAAGTCGGACGCTCAACTGACTGCGCCACCCAGGCGCCCCATTAACTCCTGTATTTTTAATAATTAAAACAATTTGTAGGTGAATGTGCCTGAATGTCTGTAGCTCTGTCTTTTGTCAATGTCTTGTACTTGCTTACATAAGGCATTTCCCACTATGGGATGTATTTTAGCATCATGTCACTATGGGTGTTACTGAATGTTCGATACTGAGTTATAATTATCATGCACAATGGAAAAGAAGATTCTTAGGATTTAATAGGCTCTAATAATTTTTTTTTTTTAATTTTTTTTTTTTAATTTTTTTTTTCAACGTTTATTTATTTTTGAGACAGAGAGAGACAGAGCATGAACGGGGGAGGGGCAGAGAGAGAGGGGGACACAGAACCGGAAACAGGCTCCAGGCTCTGAGCCATCAGCCCAGAGCCTGACGCGGGGCTCGAACTCACGGACCGCGAGATCGTGACCTGGCTGAAGTCGGACGCTTAACCGACTACGCCACCCAGGCGCCCCTAGGCTCTAATAATTTATTACAGTTTTGAGATGTGGAAAGGTTGAAAAATTGTACCGTGAGCATATTGTTACTACCCAGATTCTGCCATTAAATTTTTGCTGTATTTGCTTTATTACATAACCACCCATGTATTCATTTTTCTTTCTATTATTTCATCTTATTCTTTGTGTGTTGTACACAATCTAGTACCTTCACTCTGGAACACATCAGCATGCATATTATTAACTAGAGTTCAGTATTTATTTATGGTTCTTTTTTCAGGATAAAATTACATGCAATGAAATGCACAGATCTTACATGTACCATTTAATAATGGGAAATGCATACACTTGTGTAATAACTACCATCCTAATCGAGATAAATAATGTCATTACTCTAGAAAGTTCTCTCATGTCCTATCCAAGTCAAGTCCTGCCCTTACTCCCACTCTGAAAGGCAATCTCTCTTGGGATATTTTTTTACTATAGATTAATGTGTTCTAGGATGTCATATCATTGGAACCATGAAGAATGTACTCTTTTTGGGTAAAAGCTTTTTTTCAGTTAGCATACCTTTTGAAATTCATCTGTGTTGTTACCAGTAGTTTATTCATTTTCATTGATGAATAGTATCAATCCTGTAGATACACCTCAGCTTACTTATCCATTCTCCTACTGGTGGGTATTTGAATTCCCACCAGTTTGGAGCTCTTGAGTAATAAAGCTGCTATGAAAAAGCTTGTACAAGTATTTTGTGAACACACACTTTTCTGGTTTGTAAATACCTAGGAATGTAATTACTGGGTCATAGTGTAGATATATGTTTAGTTTTTTCAGAGACTGCCAAGCAGTTTTGCAGTGTTTGTACCATTTTACATTCCCACCAAAATGTATGAGCATTCTGGCTCATTGGTGAATACACCAATATCTGGTATTGTCAGCCTTTTTAATTTTAACTGTTCTGGTGGATGTGTAGTGGTATCCCATTATGTTCATTTTTAATGCTTGTTTTAATGTGTACTTCTCTCCCATCCAAGTACTAACCTGGCCTGACCCTGCTCAGCTTCTGAGATCACATGAAATCAGGCACATTCAGGGTAGTATGGCCATAGACTAATGTGTACTTGTTTAATGACTAATGATGTTGAGTACCTTTTTATGTGCTCATGAGCCACATCTATCTTCCTTTGTGAAATGTCTGTTCAAACCCTTTGCCCATTTTAAAATTTGAATATTTGTCATATTATTAAGTTGAAGGAAATCTTTACATATCCTAGATACCAGTCCTTTGTCAGATGTGTTTTAGGAATATTTTCAACTAGTTTGTGCCTAACCCATTCTGTTTTTAAAAATGTTTTTTTAATTTATTTATTTGTTTATTTATTTTTTCATTCATTTGTTTATTTATTTAGCCAGGGAGGGGCAGAGAGAGAGAGAGAGGGAGGGAGAGAATCCCAAGCAGGCTCCACAATGTCAGTGCAGAGCTGGATGTGGGGCTCAATCTCATGAACCATGAGATCATGACCTGAGCCGGAATCAAGAGTCAGACCCTCAGCCAGCTGAGCCACTCTAGCGTCCCGGAGCATCTTATTTATGACCTTGTGGTAACTTAAAAGAAATCTAAATATCTCAACAAGAAATAAAGACAGTTGTGTTTTTTTTTTAAACACCCAGGATATTGTCTAGTTTTGTTGAATGTTATATTTAGACGATGGGAAGGGATGGTGGAAGTATATTATTCTCAGACAAGGGGAAAGAGAGTATACATTTCTTTTGGAAAGACCACTAATTCTAATACCCCCTCTCTCTTTACTCTTCCCTCTTCTCTATACTGGCTGTTGCCCACCTTCTCCTTCCGCCGTTCTCTCTGACCCAACAGATTACAGTTTCCAGGTTTCCTGATTCCAGTATGTTAATAAGGGTGGCCATCTAGAATTGTTACTATAGCTGAAATTCTATCTAAATTTTAAAGCCCACTAAAGATTCTTTTTTTTTAAATGTGTATTTATTTTTGAGAGATACAGAGTGTGAGTAGGGGAGGGACAGAGAGAGGGAGACACAGAATCTGAGGCAGGCTCCAGGCTCCTAGTTGTCAGCACACAGCCTGACGTGGGGCTCAAACTCAGGGACCATGAGATCATGAACTGAGCAGAAGTTGGATGCTTAACTGACTGAGCCACCCAGGTGTCCCAAAGCCCACTAGAGATTCTGGATGGTATATGAATTTGCATTATCTCTGAGAGAACTATCGTATTATAAGTAAAGTGTACTGATCTGTATTACTAGATACGCTTTCACAGATGTTTGATTTAACCATTTTCTGTGTTAGAGCAAAAAAGTGGTTAGTGGTAAAATACTTGAACCTAAAGTCTGACTGTTCTGAAGGCCTATGTCAACATTTAGTTGAGGAGAAAATACATCAGAATATTGAGGGAATCTCCAGTAGCATTATGGATGAGTAATTTTGGATATTACATTAAAGGTTTTAGTTGTTGTTTCATATTAAAAAGAGCTTTTATAAATTTTTATTTTGTTAGAGAAAGATTCAGAGAAGCAAAATTGAAATAAAAGACAAAACAAAACCAAGAATGTGTCCCACCCCACAACCAGAGTGGATATTGTAGGTGGGACTAAGTGTACTTTGGGTCTCATCATACAAAGAATCAGTAAACACGAAGTTTTTCAAGAACTGGGAAGCCTAGTATGTAGTTCAGAATTAAAGAGTTCTTTCTGGTTGCTACACTGGTAACCTTCCTTCCTATTGGTTCCTTCCTACTTAAGGAAGTTAATCAAACGTCCAATGTCTGCAAGGTTTACTTGATCTTAATTAGAAGACTTCTGGGTTCTCTAAAACAGAATGACGATCTTCAAAGGGCTGTGGAATGAAGAATTAATAGTTCACCCAGTTATCAGTGGGAATACTGTTCTTACTTTACTTATCACAAAAGTCTTGATGTGAATAACTGTGTCCAGGATCTACTTTTATTTTTGGCCCTGAAGGCTGAGAATAACACAGGACCACTAGATCTAGAGTAGCCAGTTTGTGTGTGTGTGTGTGTGTGTGTGTGTGTGTGTGTGTGTGTTGGCATGGGTTATGGGTTTGGTAGTGGTGGTGACAGTGGACATTTAATTGTTTATAGAAAACTTAGCAGTTTTTTCCACTGGCTTTCCTTGAGATCTACCAAGGTTTTTCTCCCTAGCCAGTTTTTTAAAACCAAGGAGTCAGATTTGTTCATGTTCCCTGCTCAATGCCCATATTAAGCTGTTCACAATCCCTGATCAGTGGCATTTGATCAGTGGAGAAATCTCTGAGGAGGCCGAAGAGATTTTTTAACTCCTTATACAATGAAAAGTTACCTTTGGGATCTGAGAGGCCCACTTGTATTTCAGCCTGGTATTTCAAACATCCCAATTAGGTTTTGAACTCTGAGGTAGCAAATATTGAAATGATTTGAAGGGTTCAGGGTGGTTTGCTGATGGAATTCAATGACTTGATTTTTATACCCTTTTCTTTACTCTTATTTTTTCTTGTTACAGAAGAAGCTACTATGGAGGAAACTGGGCCAGTTTTAGCTTTTCAGGACTATTGTCCTGGCTAAAGGAATACCAGGTAAACTTAGTTGATTTTTAATCTACTATGTTATATTTTGTATCACACAATAACCCTACATTGAAGAAAACCCTAAGCTTCTGTACAATAGACTGATGCCACATTTTTATTTATTTAACAAAAATTATGCAGTCTTTTTAGCTAATATTCTTCCAGTGCCTTCAAAATATAGTTATCACTTTTTAAATATACAGTACATAGATAAGTTGGCAGAAGAGTACATCATATATATTTGATACCATTTTTCTCATTATATGCCCAAATATAAGACAAGATTTTTTTCTCTAAAATAGTCTTTCAGAAAAATATTCCAGTTGTTTATAAAGTCTCACATATTACTAGTTCTTTCAGTCAGTATATGTTGAAAAAAAACCAACTATTTGGGGAAGATGCATTAATTTTAAATGATCTGTGTCATTGGTGGTTTTACATATTTATAGAAGTCATCTGACAGAATCAGTAAAAACAAAAAGCAAGGAAAGAAGTTGAATGTATATTTAGTAGTTTTTATTCTAAGGTAGGATCTTGCTACTACAACTGTTGGATATCATTGTAAAGAAGTTTTTGTAGAGGACATTTACAGCATAGTAATATGGGAGTTGGTTATGTCATGGAGTTTACTGAATTTTATGACAGATTTAAAAAGCTATCCTAATTTTATGTGAACAGTACATGTGGCTTGAAATGAATTTCCTACTGAGAGTAATTCCATCATACATGGAATTAGAAACTGCTGTATCTCAAAAGAATTTAGACAGTTGGGAAAGGTGGATGATATATCCTAGAAAATTGTATTCAGTTAGCTAAAAATCATATAGCTAAGACTTATTAAGCACTTAACATGTGCCAAGCACCACACTAAGCATTGTAGTTGTACTGATTAATTTATGATACAACACTTAAAAAGTGCTTCTGGTGATGACAAAGACACTGATGTTGAAGATGCAGTGAAGATTCAGTTTGAATAATATCATTGCATGAAATAAGAGTTTGGAGAAACAACCGATATTTTTAAAGTAATATTGCATGTAATACAAACTGTATAAATCAAGAAAGTAAATGTTACAAGTAGACATTTAACGGTTTTATTTTTGTGCTTTAAATATTCATATATTTGTGTTGATCAGAAACCCTATTTTGAACCTTATTCTTATTAGGAAGTATGTACAAATGTGGGTCATCTTATTTAGTATATTTAGCAATAATAGTACTTCCATGAAAAAATTTAGTCTAGATGCTCACAACAAAGACAACAAAAGTACCTCAGTTGTCTGAATGGAAAATATCTAGTGAGTGAAGGGAATTTTATAAAATGAGTTTTGCTAATAGGTTAGATTTATTAAAATAAAAATATTTTTGTAGACATTTCTTTTGGTGCTCAGCATCTTGATTCTCTCACCATATCCTTTCCTTCTTTGCTCTTTGTCCCCTGCTCCACTGTCTTTTCTTCAGACTGGTAACCCCTATGTCTACACATTCAGAGTTCTATGTTTTACCTCCTCTCTACCTATATTGGGATTTTAACACTAATAATAACAGTTATAATAAAAAATGTCTACCCTACTTTTCTTCAGTTTAAAATGTTAAATTCAGGACAAAAATATCTTTTAAGATAATTATTATCCTACTTTATGAAATCTGTTTAGAAATTTTCTGAGTTGAATTTACTTCAAGGATATTATAGTTAATATTTCACTACTAGTTCTTTGAGAATATATAATACATTAAAAAAAATTTCTCTGACAAGATATGTGCCAAACAGTTTAAAATTTTAAACAGGTTAAAAATTGATTCTTGACATTTGGAAAAGGCATATCTTGACATTTCCAAAAATCTCCTGTATTCAAATATTGCTGTACATACAATTTAGGTCTATAAAATGTAGTTAGGAATTATTGAAAATTTGTAGGGCCACTTCCAACCATTACAATTTACATACATTATTATACATTATTGTTTCTATTGTCTTTATGAATATAAAATATTTAGAGGGGGGCCTGGGTGGCCCAGTTGGTTAAGCATCCGACTCCTGCTCAGGTCCCAATCTCACATTTCGTGGGTTTGAGCCTCTGTGAGATATCAGCTCAGAGCCTGGAGCTTGCTTCAGATTTTGTGTCTCCCTCTCTCTCTCTGCCCCTCCCCCATTCATGCTCGGTCTCTCTCTCTCTTTCTCTCTCTCTCTCTCTCTCAAAAAAATGAATAAAAATTTAAAAAAAAATTAATATATTTAGAGTCACTTATTATACAGATCTTAGTTATAGTGAGCTGAATACTTTTCAAAAATACTTTTGCATATAATCAAAATTTGACATACTAGTGACTAACCTTCAAAGACCTAAAAGTAAGTAGAATGAAGTAATTGTGAGCCTGCTGTTTGGACAACAAAATGCAAAAACTTTATTATTAACAAGTAAAATGTACAACAGACACACTTGATTTTCAGCAGATAGAGGGTTAGTTGTTCTAGTTCTTAAACAATGTCAAAACAGGCACATCCAATGTCCAATGACTGCATCAAAATGTCAGATATCCTGATAGAAATCTGTAAACAAGAGCTAGGTTTTGATAGGATAGGTTTTTACACAATTTTCTTCTCCTTCCTTTGACATGGTACACTATGCTAGAGTCACTTCAGAATTTTGATGGGATCAAAGGGAAAGCATTAATTTAGGAAGATATACAGTTTTACAGAAAAGTAGAGGATCACATTGCTCAATTTAATTAAAATTTCTCATCTGTATTTTGTTTAGGAAAACAGTGACATTGTGAATGAAAATCCAGCATGGCAAGAGCACATTCTTGAAAATGAAGAAGCTATTGCTCTTAGCAGGAAGGACAAAACCATTCAACATGTGGAAGTATTTTGTTATGCCAGGTATGAAAAGTATTAATTTAGGGTAAACTGAGTTAATGACTTCTTAATTCACATGTATTCAAAAGAAGCCAACATATGACTGACATTGGTTGCTAAAAGTCGAATTGATATGATGGTTTCCCTTTTTTAAAATAGAACTTTCAGTTTTCTCTGCTTAGATGATGATTATGATAATAACATCCTACATTAATGACTTGTGTCTTACAACAGTCCTGTGCTGGGATAGAGCACATAGTACTAGTTGCAGCTTTTATAGAATCCCCAGTGTAGCTAAAAGAGATTCATTTAAGGTCACATGGCTTGAAAAAGGCCACACATAGGCTAGATAGTGGTAGAGCTCAAGTTCCCAGGATAATTTAATTCTACTCCAGTGTTCTTCTAACTCTTCTTAGATAATATTCAGTGTAGGGCGCCTGGGTGGCTCAGTCAGTTAAGCATCCGACTCTGATTTCAGCTCAGGTCATGCTATCACGATTTGTGAGATTGAGCCCCATGTTGGGCTCTGTGCCGAAAGCATGGAGCCTGCTTGGGATTCTTTCTCTCTTCTCTCTGCCCCTCCCCTGCTCATATGCATGTACTTTCTCTGTCTCTCTCTCTCTTTCAAAATAAATAAACTAAAATAAAAGGTAATATTTATCATAGCAAAATGGGAAATACACAGCACTATTCTTAGATAATACTTAAAGTGTAGCAAAATGGACAATTATAATTTTGAATTAAAATCAGAATGACTGGGCATGACATTTGGAGACATTTTTGAAAATCAGGAGAGAATATTGGGAAGTCATATTTTAAGTGTCTCTTTCTAAGTGAGAATTCATTTTTTTTTTAAGTTTTTATTTTCCAATTTGTTAATATACACTATTATATGAGTTTCAAGTGTAAAATATAGTGATTCAGCAATTCTATATGTACATCACTGGGTGCTCATCATGACAAGGGCACTCCTTAATCCCTATCACCTATTTAACCCATCCTTGCACACACCTCTCTTCTGGTAATCAACCATCAGTTCTCTATAGTTAAGACTCTGTTTCTTGGTTTGTCTAATTTTTTTCCCTTTGCTCATTTGCTTTTTTTTTTCTTAAATTCCACATATGAATGAAATCATGATGGTATTTTGTCTATCTCTCACTGACTTATTTTGCTTAACATTTTACTCTTTAGCTCCATCCATGTCATTGGAGAGGGCAAGATTTCATATTTTTTTATGTCTGAATAATATTCCTTGTATATATCAGTTGATGGACACTTGGGCCATTTCATGTATTGACTATGGTAAATGATGCTGCTATAACCATAGGGGTGTATGTATTTATTTGAATTATGGTTTTTGTGTTCTTTGGTAAATACCAATAGTGCTATTGCTGGATCATAGGGTAGGTCTTTTTTTTTTTCTTTTTCTATTAAGTTTTTAAAAATAATTTATTTTTTAATTTATATCCAAGTTAGTTAGCATATAGTGCAACAATAATTTCAGGAGTAGATTCCTTAATGCCCCTTACCCATTTAACCCACCCCTCCTCCCTCAACCTCTCCAGCAACCCTCTGTTTGTTCTCTGTATTTAACAGTCTCTTATGTTTTGTCCCCATTTTTATATTTTTTTGCTTCCTTTCACTTATGTTCATCTGTTTCATATCTTAAAGTCCTCATATGAGTGAAGTCATATGATATCTGTCTAATTTCGCTTAGCATAATACCCTCTAGTTCCATCCACGTAGTTACAAATGTCAAGATTTCATTCTTTTTGATTGCTGAGTAATACTCCATTGTGTGTGTGTGTGTGTGTGTGTGTGTACATTTTATTTATCCACATTTTCTTTATCCACTCATCCATTGATGGACATTTGGGCTCTTTCCATACTTTGGCCATTGTTGATAGTGCTGCTATAAACATTGGGATACATGTGCCCTTCTGAAACAGCATACCTGTATCCCTTAGATAAATACCTAGTAGTGCAATTGCTGGGTTATAGGGTGGTTCTATTTTAATTTTTTGAGGTACCTTCATACTGTTTTCCAGAGTGGCTGCACCAGTTTGCATTCCCACCAGGAGTGCAAAAGAGATCCTCTTTCTCCGCATCGTCGCCAACATCTGTTGTTGCCTGAGTTGTTAATGTTAGCCATTCTGACTGGAGTAAGGTGGTATTTCATTGTGGTTTTAATTTGTATTTCCCTGATGAGGAGTGATGTTGAGCATTTTTCATGTGTTTGTTGGCCACCTGGATGTCTTCGTTGGAGAAGTGTCTATTCATGTCTTTTGCCTATTTCTTCACTGGATTTGGTTTTTGGGTGTTGAGTTTGATTAAGTTTATAGATTTTGGATACTAACCCTTTATCTGATACGTCATTTGCAAATATCTTCTCTCATTCCATCGGTTGCCTTTTAGTTTTGCTGATGGTTTCCTTCACTGGGCAGAAGCTTTTTATTTTGATGAGGTCCCAGTAGTTCATTTTTGTATTTGTTTCCTTTGCCTCTGGAGACGTGTTGAGTAAAAAGTTGCTGTGGCCTAGGTCAAAGAGTTTTTTGCCTGCTTTCTCCTTGAGGAACTTAATGGCTTCCTGTCTTACGTTTAGGTCTTTCATCCATTTTGAGTTTATTTTTGTGTATGGTGTAAGAAAGTGGTCCAGGTTCATTCTTCTGCATGTCACTGTCCAGTTTTCCCAGCACCATTTGCTGAAGAGACTCTCTTTATTCCACTGAATATTCATTCCTGCTTTGTCAAAGATTAGCTGGCCATACGTTTGTGGGTCTATTTCTGGGTTCTCTATTCTGTTCCACTAATCTGATTGAGTATTTTTGTGCCAGTACCATAGTCTTTTTTTTTAATATGAAATTTATTGTCAAATTGGTTCCACACAACACCCAGTGCTCATCCCAATAGGTGCCCCCTCAATGCCCATCACCCACTTTCCTCTCCCTCCCACCCCCCATCAACCCTCAATTTATTCTCAGTTTTAAGAGTCTCTTATGTTTTGGCTCCCTCCGTCTCTAGCCTTTTTTTTTTTTTTCCATCCCCTCCCCCCATGGTCTTCTGGTAAGTTTCTCAGGATCCACATAAGAATGAAAACATATGGTGTCTCTTTCTCTGTATGACTTATTTCACTCAGCATAACACTCTCCAGTTCCATCCATGTTGCTACAAAAGGCCAGATTGCATTCTTTCTCATTGCCACGTAGTATTCCATTGTGTATGTAAACCACAACTTCTTTATCCATTCATCAGTTGATGGACATTTAGGCTCTTTCCATAATTTGGCTATTGCTGAAAGAGCTGCTGTAAACATTGGGGTACCAGTGCCCCTATGCATCAGCACTCCTGTATCCCTTGGGTAAATTCCTAGCAGTGCTATTGCTGGGTCATAGGATAGATCTATTTTTAATTTTTTGAGGAACCTCCACACTGCTTTCCAGAGCGGCTGCACCAATTTGCATTCCCACCAACAGTGCTAGAGGGTTCCTGTTTCTCCACCTCCTCTCCAGTATCTATAGTCTCCTGATTTGTTCATTGTAGCCACTCTGACTGGTGTGAGGTGAATTACCATACTGTCTTGATGACTACAGCTTTTTTTTTTTTTGGTTGATTTTTTTGTTTGTTTTTGATTTAACTTTATTTTTTATTTTTTAAAATTTACATCCAAATTAGTATGTAGCGAAGCAATGATTTCAGTAGATTCCTTAATGCCCCTTACCCATTTAGCCCATCCCCTCTCCCACAGTCCCTCCAGCAACCCTCAGTTTGTTCTCCATATTTATGAGTCTCTTTTGTTTTGTCCCCCTGCCTGTTTTTATATTATTTTTGTTTCCCTTCCCTTATGTTCATCTTTTTTTTTGTCAACTGAAGTCCTCCTATGAGTGAAGTCATATGATTTTTGTCTTTCTCTGACTAATTTCACTTAGCATAATAGCCTCCAGTTCCCTCCACGTAGTTGCAAATGGCAACATTTCATTCTTTTTGATTGCTGAGTAATACTCCATTGTGTGTGTGTGTATGTGTATATACGTATATATGTATACATGTACATACATGTATACATATATACGTATATACACATACACGTATATATGCATATATACACATACACGTATATATATACATATATACATATACACGTATATATATGCATATATATACACACACACACACATATATATATATATATATACATACACCTCGTTTTCTTTATCCATTCATCCATCGATGGACATTTGCACTCTTTCCGATGATTACAGCTTTGTATTTAATACATCTTGAAGTCCAGGATTGTGATGCCTCCAGCTTCGGTTTTCTTTTTTCAGGATTGTTTTGGCTATTTGGGGTCTTTTTTTGGTTCCATATAAATTTTAGGATTGTTTGTTCTAGCTCTGTGAAGAATGATGGTGTTATTTTGATAAGGATTGCTCTTTTGCTCATTTTGTAATTTGATTGGCTTTTTCTTGTGGGTTTTTGAGAGTTCTCTATATGTTTTATATATGTGTCCTTTGTTAGGTATGTAGTTTGTAAATATTTCTCCCATATCTTAGCCTGTCTTTCATTCTCTTTAAGCAGGGTATTTTGCAGGTGAAATGTTTTAAATTTTGATGAGGTTCAGTTTATCACTTTTTTCTTTGGTATAGATCCCGAAGATTTTCTCTTATTTTTTTTTTTTAATTTATAGTTTTATGTTTTACATTTAAGTCCATAATATACTTTGATATACTTTGAGTTAATTTTTGTATAGGTTTGAGGTTTAGGTCAATGTTAATTTTTTTGTTTTACATATGGTTATCCAGTTGTGCCATTTGTTGTAAAGGCTGTTTTTCCTCCAGTGAATTAATGTGCATATTTGTCAAAAATCAGTGGGCTGTACTTGGATGAGTCTATTTGTGGATTTTATGTTCTATTCCATTGACTTGTAGGTCTTTTCTCACACCAGTACCCCATTGTCTTGATTACTGCAGCTACATATTAGGACTTAAAATCAGGTAGAATAATTCCTCCAAATTTTATTCTTTTTTGTCAAGATGGTTTTAGCTATTCCAGAGTTTGAGCCTTTCCATGTAAATGATTTGAGAAGCTTTTCTAAGTCTAGAAAATGTTGTTGGAATTTTTTTGGAATTGCATAGCATTAATGCTAAATCAGCTTGGGGCATTGATACCTTTTTATTTTGAGTTTTCTATTTCATTGACAAGTTTTGTCTCTCCAGTTATGTAGGTCAACTTTGATTTCTTTCTACAGAATTGTGTAATTGTCACAGTCTCAATTCTGTGTATGTTTTGTTACTTGTATACCTAAGTATTTACTTGTCTGTGGGGCAATTATAAGTGGAATTGTCTTTTTAATGTTGGCTTTCATATGTTCATTATTGGTATTTAGAAATGCAGTTGGTTTTTATGCATTGATTTGAATCCTGAAATCTAGCTGAATTCACTTAGTAGTTCTGGGGATTTTTTTTTAGAGATCCCTTGGGATTTTTATATACACAGTCATGTCTTCTACAAAAAGGAACAGTTTTATGTCTTCCTCTTCATTGGCTTTTTTTAAAGAGTCTATTTCCTATTGGGAGTCATGTGTTTTTCTGTACAGAGCCACATACCTCAGGTTAATTGTGTTTTCTACTTATCCTTAGCCTCACTTAAGTGAGCATTTTTTTTTTCAGAAAGGAGGTTATAACTTCCTGATGGCTTTGTAATTTTATCCTAATGGTGGTCAATCATTAGGATCTCTCACTTGCTAATTTTCTTGGTTTTGTACACTAGATGTGCACATCAAATCCACAATCTGATCAAATGACAGGTTATCAGAATTCTTACACTTTATTGGTCATTCATACCAAGATTTTATTATAGCTTGTTGCTTCAAACAAATAGAAGTCAAACTTCAGTCCTTGATACACTACATAATATAGAATACTGTTTTCAGTATTTTGCTAAATTTCCAAAATATCATGTAACTACAGCTTTTTAATAATATGAATAATGACATATGACTTGTTTTCTGATTTTAGACCAGATGTGTTAGCTAATTTATAGAGATGATGTTATTAGTCCAAAATCTATGATTAGATCCTCACGTATGCCGCTTGTTATTTCGTCAAGGGAGAATAGAATATATATCTCATGGCTATAAACAGTATTGTAGCCATAACCAGTTGTCTCTTGATTTTTAATTTTTGATTACAAAAAGACCAGGACAAGGATGCAAATAAATCAGTGCAAACTCATCACCACTGCTTGGAAAATACCTCAAAGTACATGGAAAGTCAGTAACCCCAGCCTCTGATATAAACATATAGGATACTGCATTATTTTTTGTTGTTGTTGAGTTTACTTGTTTTCAGAAGTAATTCTGAAGTGTTCAACTTTAAAGGTTTTAGTGATTTTTTGAACATTAAATTTAGTACTTTTGGTTATTGAAAAATTGGTCTAAATACTAAAATAGAAATTGTAGTGATAAACGTATTATCATAACGTTTGCCCACATATCACAGTCCATCAAGAACTATCCAGATTGTTTTGTTACATCAGAGATTTATTATCCTGAATGCTGCTTGAAATAAGTATGATAATATCCAGTTTGAGCCAAAAATACTTTTGCTATACATAGATTTTTTTTTCACTGAAGCAAATTTTGTAATTATGTAATTGGTTTATGGAAAAGAACTGAAAAAGAACTAGCATTTATTGGACATTGTCTATGTGGCAACTGCTATAACTTGGTGCTTTACATATCTTATTTCATTTCATTCAGTCTATAGTGTAGCCATGTGCATGAGATGTTGGTGTATATCACAGATGAATAAACTGAAGCTCTGGGAGAGCTAGAGATAGCAGAGCCAAGGTTTGAAGCCATGTCTGTCTAACTCAGAAGCTTGTTTTGTTTCCATTTTTTCATGTTGTATTTTACACACAACAAGAGAACCATTGCATCACGTGAATAAAGTATTTCCTTTGTGAAGACTAGTACCTAAAGAGGTGCATTTACTTCCTTACTTTACCAGAATACTATTTAGTAAAGTAGTAAATCTGTAATGAGGAATTAAAAATGCCTAACTCCCAGTGTTACAAAGTAAGGGGTGAATCCAGTATCCTTTAGTTGTGACTGTAGTTTATACACCATGGGTTGTTTTTGTAGTTTACATGAGGGAGTAAAAGCAGCTACTGTTTCTTATTTTAAATATTCAACAGGATGAAAAGGTACAAGACAGGAATCCCCACCTTAGTTACACAAATCCAAAGAATTCTTAGATAAAGGATTGTTGCCTGTTAATTGAATAATGCCATGTAATTTCTTTAGCAAGAAGAGATTTTATCATTCTGAGGTATTGACAGTAACTTGTATTTTTCTGCCCTGGTTTTTGTTTTATTTTGCTTGTTTGTTTTTGTTTTCAAATATTGAACATTTTTTCTCCTTTTCTGGCATGATAATGTTAAAGCAGGATGAAAACATTCCTCTTAGATTTTCAAATGAACCAGCTCTCAAGTTGGTAACAAAATAAAGATACTACTTTAACATTAATCTAAAATTCTCCTTTTATTAGTTTGGATTCTAAAATTTTAACTTAAAAATTATATAAGTAACATGAGTTTCCTGGCAAAAATTGAGTAATCTCAATAAGGAAAAAGAATAAATTTTAAAAATGAAAAATCACCTGTAATACAATTTAGAGGAAGCTGTTTTTTATTACTGTGTATGAATAAGTTTGATCTAGGCTGCAAGTGACACAGTGCCCAACTAAAAGTGGTTTAAACATGTAGAAGAATAAGTAAGTGGGGAGGTGAGGAGGTGGGTTGGTCAGTAGGGTTGGTCATTGCAGAAATTGCAGGATTTGTTGAGCATTTTTTAAAGTTTTTATTTAAATTCCAATTACTTAACTAGAGAAAACAAAGGGATGGTTACCTGAGGGAAGGTGAGTGGCAGAGGTGGTGGGTGACAGGGTGGGGGTGGGGGTGGGGGTGTGAGTGGGGGGGGTTGTTAAATAGGTGATGGGGATTGAGGAATGCACTTGTGATGAGCACCAGGTGGTGTATGGAAGTGATGAAGTACTATATTGTACCTCTGAAACTAATATTATACTCTGTTAACTGGAATTTAAATAAAAACTTTAAAATACGTTCCAGTTAGGAGTACCTGGGTGGCTCAGTTGTTTGAGCATTGCACTCTTGATTTCAGTTCAGGTCATGACCTCACCATTGTGGGATAGAGCCCTGTGTCGGACTCTGTGCTGAGCGTGGAGCCTGCTTTGGATTCTCTCTCTCTCTTTCTCTCTCTTTCTCTCTCTTTCCCTCTCTCTCCCCCTCCCTCCCTCCCTCCCTCTTCCTTCCTCTCTCCCTCCCTCCCTCCCTGTCTTCCTCTCTGCCTCCCTCCCCTGCTCTTGTGCACTTACGCTCTGTCTAAAAAAAAAAAAAAATTCCAGTTGATATACAGTGTAATATTGGTTTCAGGTGTACAGTAGAGTGATTCAACAATTCTATACAATATTCAGTGCTGTCATGATAAGTGTGTTCATTGCTCCCTATCACCTATTTGACCTGTCCTGCCACCCACCTCCCAGCTTGGTAACCATCCATTTGTTCTCTATAGTTAAAACTGTTTATTGGTTTGTCTCTCTTTTTTCTTTTCACTTGCTCATTTATTTTGTTTTTTTAAATTCCACATATGAGTTAAATCATAAAGTATTTCTCTTTCTCTGACTTACTTATTTCACTTAGCATTTTGGTCTCTATCTCCATCCATGTTGTTGCAAATGGCAAGATATCATTCTTTTTTTGAGGCTGAATAATATTCCATTATAGATCTACATCACATCTTCTTTATCCATTCATCTATCCATGGACCCATGGGCTGCTTCCATAATTTGGCTATTATAAATAATGCTGGTAACAAACTGAGGATTGATGGGGGGTGGGAGGGAGGGGAAGGTGGGTGATGGGTATTGAGGAGGGCACCTTTTGGGATGAGCACTGGGTGTTGTGTGGAAACCAATTTGACAATACATTTCATATATTGAAAAAAATAATGCTGGTATAAACATAGAGGTGCATGTATCCTTTTGATTTAGTGTTTTTGTATTTTTGGGTAAATACTCAGCAGTACCATTCTTGGAGTGTAATGTAGTTCTATTTTTAACATTTTGATGAGTCTCCATCCTGTTTGCCACAGTGGCTGCACCAGTTTGCATTCCCACCAACAGTGCAGGAGGGTTTCTTTTTCTGCATGTCCTTGCCAGCATTTGTTTTTGGTGTTTTTGGTTTCAGCCATTCTGAAAGGCGTGAGGTGGTATCTCATTATAGTTTTGATTTGCATTTCCCTGATTATGAGTGATGTTGAGTATGTTTTCATGTGTCTGTTAGCCATCTGTATGTCTTTGGAGAAATGTCTGTTCATGTCTTCTACCCATTTTTTAATTGGATTATTTGTTTTTGGGGTGTTGAGTTTTGTAAGTTCTTTGTATATTTTGGATACTGACCATTTATTGGATATGCCATTTGCAAATACCTTCTCCCATTCTGTAGGTTGACTTTTAGTTTTGTTGTTTCTTTCTCTGTCAGAAGCTTTTTATTTTGATGTAGTCCCTAAGTTTATTTTTGCTTTTGTTTCCCTTGCCTCTAGGAGACCTAGAAAAATGTTGCTTTGGCCAATATTGGAGAAGTTACTGCCTATGCTCTCTTCTAAGAGGATTTTTATGGTTTCTAGTCATGCAGTTAGGTCTTTCATCCATTTTGAATTTATTTTTGTGTATGATGGAAAAAGTGGTTCAGTTTTATTCTTTTGCATGTTGCTGTCTAGTTTTCCCAGCACCATTTGTTAAAGAGATTGTTTTTTTTCTCCACTGTAAATTCATTCATCCTTAGTTGAAGATTAATTGACCATATAATCGTGGGTTTGTTTCTGGACTTTCTATTCTGTTCCATTGACCTATGTGTCTATTTTTTTTGCTGGTACCATACTATTTTGAATACTACAGTATTGTAATATAACTTGAAGTTTGGAATTGTGATACTTCTAGTTTTGTTTTTCTTTTTCAAGATTGCTTTGGCTATTTGAGCTCTTTTGTGCTTCCATACAGATTTTAGGACTGTTTGTTCTAGTTCTGTGAAAAATGCTGTTGCTCTTTATGGGGATTGCATTAGATCTATAGATTGATTTGGGTAGTACAGAATTTTTAATAATATTTGTTCTTCCAGACCATGAGCATGGAATGTCTTTGCATTTCTTTGCATCGTCTCAAATTTCTTTCATCATTGTTTTATAGTTTTAGGAGTACAGTTCTTTCACCTTATTAAGTTCCTAGATATTTTATTGTTCTTGGTGCAATTGTAAATGGGATTGTTTTCTCAATTTCACTTTCTGCTGCTTCGTTATTATTATTTTTGCTTTATTATTATTGTAATGGAATGCGATAGATTTCTGTGCATTGATTTTGTATCGTGCAACTTAATTCATTTGTCAATTCTAGCAATAATTTGGTGAAGTCTTTAGTATTTTCTATGTATACTACTATGTCATTTGCAATTAGTGAAAGTTTTACTTCTGTCTTATCAATTTGAATGCCTTTTATTTCTTTTTATTTTCTTATTGCTGTGGCTAGAGCTTCCAGTACCATGCTGAATAAAAGTGGTGAGAATGGACTTCCTTGTCTTGTTCCTGATCTTACAGGAAAAGCTCTTAATTTTTCACCATTGAGTATGATGATCCTAGCTCTGGGTTTTTCATATAATACCTTTTTCCTGTTGAGGTATGTTCCCTCTAGACTTACTTTGTTCAGGGTTTTTATTATGAATGGATGTTGTACTTTGTCAAATGTGTTTTTCATCATCTCTGAAAATTATCATATGTTTTTTTTCTTCCTCCTATTGATGTGATGATGTGTCATGTTAATTGTTTTGCAAATATTAAACTACCCTTGCATCACAGGAAAAAACCCCACTTGATTGTAGTGTATGATTTTTTAAATGTATTGTTGGATATGGTTTGCTATCAAGGATTTTTGCAACTGTGTTTATCAGAGATGTTGACCTGAAGTTCTCTTTTTTTGTGGTGTTTTTATCTGGTTTTGGTATCAGGGTGATACTGTCCTCAAAGAATGAATTTGGAAGTTTTACTTCCTCTTCTGTTTTTTAGAATACTTTCAGAAGAATAGGTGTTAACTCTTCTTTAAATGTTTGGTAGAATTCACCTGTGAAGCCATCTGGCCATGTACTTTTATTTGTTGTGAGTTTTTTGATTATTGATTGAATTTCATTGTGGTAATTGGTCTGGTCATATATTTTATTTCTTCTTCAGTTTTGGTAGGTTATATGTTTGTAGGAATTTTTCCACTGTAGATTTTTCAATTTGTTGGCATGTCATGATTTAGAATATTCTCTTACGGTTTGTATTTCTGTGGTATTGGTTGTTATATCTCCTCTCTCATTTGTAATTTTTACTACTTTGGGTCCTTTCTCTTTTTGATAAGTCTGGCTAGAGGTTTATAAATTTTATTATTTTTTTCAAAGTATCTTCTACTGGTTCTTATTTGAGAGTTTTCTTTCATCTGGAGGTAGACCTGCATTGCTATATACTTCCCTCTTAGAATTGCTTTTGCTGCATCACAAAGGTTTTGGACCATTGTGGCTTCATTTTCATTTGTTTCTATTTATTTATTTATTTATTTATTTATTTTTACTTCTTTAATTTCCTGGTTGACCCATTTATTGTTTAGGAGAATGTTGTTTAACCTCCATATATTTGTGGTGTTTCAATTTTTTGTCTTTTGGTTAATTTCTAGTTTCATAGTGTTGTGGTCAGAAGGGGTACATGATATGACTTCAGTCTTTTTGAATTTGTTAAGATTTGTTTTGTGGCCTAATATGTGATCTGTTTTCGAGAATGTTTCATGTGCACTTTAAAATAATGTGTAGGGACACCTGGGTGGCTCAGTCAGTTGAGTGTCCGACTCTTGATTTTCAGCTCAGGTCATGCCCTGTGTCATGGGATCAAATCCTGCATTGGGCTATGTGCTGAGTGTGGAGGCTGCTTGAGATTCTCTCTCTCCCTCTGCCCCTCTCCCTGATGGTGCTCTCTCTCTAAGATTAAATGAATGAATGTGTATTCTGCTGTTTTAAGATGGAATGTTATGAATATATCTGTATAATCCATTTGGTCTAGTGTGTCATTCAAAGCCATCATTTCCTTGTTGACTTTCTGTTTAGATAATCTGTCCATCAATGTAAGTGGCTTGTTAAAATCCCCTGCTAGTATTGTATTAACATCAATTAGTTTCTTTACGGTTGTTATTAACTGTTTTATTGTATTTGGGTGCTTTTTGTTGGGTGCAGAAACATTTAAAATTGTTATTATCCCTTTGTTAGATTATCTTTTTTATAATTATATGGTGTCTTTTGTCTCTTGTTGTAGTCTTTGTTTTAATGTCTGTCTTGTCCAATATAAGTATTGCTATCCTGTCTTTCTTTTGACATTCATTTGCATGTTAAATGTTTCTCCATCCCCTCACTTTCAATGTGCATGTAAACGAGTCTTGTAGGCAGCATATAGATGGGTCTTGTTTTTTTATCTAATATGTTACCTGATGTCTTTTGATTGGAGCATTTATTTGATTTACCTCCAAAGTGATTATTGATAGATATGTATTTATCGCCATTTTGTTACTTGTTTTGTGGTTGTTTTTGAAGGTTTTCTCAATAATTGAGCATCTTAATCACATCATAGCTTTGGCGTAGCTGCTCTGCCCTTCTCTTAGCTTTCTGTATAGAGTTACAAAATGGTTGCCACAATTCTAAACAGGTTTTCATGCAGTAAAAAGATCTAATCATTGTGGGAAGGAGGAGAGTTTTTCTGACAAAAGTATTATTATTACACTAGAGAGTCTTCATCAAGAGCCCCCAGTACACTGTTCTTTGTTTCATTGGCTAAAACTAGATAACCAGCTCACTTCTAATTCAATCACCAGCATAGAGCTGTAAATTGGTATAGTTGTCTTTAATCAGCCATGATCCTTTCCCTAGTTCTGGGCACCTTCTGCCTGATATTGGAACAGAATTATGGCTCTTTTGACAGGGAGGAAGAGACTAATTGGTTGCTGAGGATACAACCAGTAGTACTTGCTATACATCATCATTTTATGAAATTTTATTCCTGAAGAAATGTTGCAAGAAGTTGATATTTCAGCTATATTCTACAATATGTGTTAACATTTGAAGTTGGTAAGAGTAGGGGAATGTATCTACCAATATATTTTATTGTAGCAATTCAAAATTGAATATAGTGGCTTTTTAAAGTGCTAGTTTCTGGAACAATGACTTTTGGATAGTGTGATTTTTGTAAGTTTTATTAGTAACTGTTAAACAATTATTTGTAGGAATAACCAGCTGGGTAGTAGCAGTTTAACATATACTGTGCAAATCAGAAATGATTGGTCTTAGAACAAAGCACATACAACTAAGTAAAAGAATTAAAAGTTTTGCAACAAGCTGTACATTTTATAAATGACATTGGATTTCATTTCTGCAGTCTTTTTTGATGTTGAACAGTTTTATAAGAACTAAGGCAGATTTTTTCTCCTCTATATGTTAAAATCATAATAGCATTTTGCACTCATAGTTTGCATTGAGAGTTTATAATCCAGCCACATTCATTTACAACTGGCAAAGGTGTTCTTATAACTTTTAAATACTTATAAATTTGAGTTATTAATTTATTCTGGAGTTTTCTTCAAAAGGTTGAATTGTCCTTTTTAATGTTTTTTTTTTTTTTCAAACCACAATATAAAGCTTTAAATTTGAGGAACGATAAGTTCTTTTTGATTAACAGAATTTTGCTTATTGGTGCATTAAGTGGAATTTTGGAAATTTTCTGGTGTCTTTGTAACTTCTAGTTAGGAATTAAATTCAACTTTAGCAGAAGTCCAAAAATACTGTTAATTGAGAGTAAGGACACTATTGTGTTTTTATTGCATATGATTTCCATAGTGCTAGGGATTTCACAAAATGATGTTGAGAACACTAAAACTTACAAATTTATGGATGTAGGATAAATTCACAAAGAATTTCTTTCTTTATACTTACACCTTTAAGTATTTTGTCATATCTTCCAGATTGTTAAGCATTAATACATTTCATTCACTGTAGAAAACCCCTTTATTCAAAATGTAATAGAGAGCCATTGACAAGATCAATTTGCTATGCTGTTTCCACAGTGTCATCATCAAGGTCTGTAATCAGAAGTTGCCTTATTTTGTCTTATCTGTATAATTGATTGTCATGTTATTTCATAGTTTAATCTGTAGGTGTGGAACTTTTACTGAAGGTTGTCACGTTACTTCCCTCATGAAATACACTTTGGTTTATTTGGTTTAAAATAGATTGAATGTAGAGCATGAACAATTCTATAGAAAATACACAAATCACATGTCGTATTATTGTTCTTCAATTTTAATGTCACTAACGGCAATGATATTGTGGGGTTATGGCCACAGAGCTTTCAATGTGTGATCTCAAAAACCTAGGTATGTGTATTTTGAGTTGTCTCTTGACCTGTGTGAAGTGTAGCAGTATCTTATATTTGATAAGTATTTCATGTTTGATTAGTCTTTTAGATTTTATAAAATATTTTCCATATATGTTAGCTCATTTATGTTACAGCAGCCTCATGAAAGGTAAGAAAGGTGGACTGACTCCCATTTTACAGATGAGCAATCTGAGAGATTAAGTGAGTTGCCTAATATCTGCTAATTCATGCATCTAGGTCTAGAACTTTTCTCACTAAACTTTCCTATATCTAAAAGGTATGATTAGAACATGAATAATATCAAGGTTTATTTCATTATATAAATTAAAATTGTTGTATTATAATCGTTAAGATCCTGGCATTTTATTTCTTTTGGGGAGGGGACTATAAATACTCTATTTTTTTCCCAAGCTTTTATTTAACTCCAGTTACTTAATATAGAGTGTAATATTAATTTCAGGTGTAGAATTTAGTGATTCAACACTTACATACAACAAGTGCTCTCTTAATCTCCATCACCTATTTAACCCATCCTTCTCACCTACCTCCCTTCTGGTCACCATCAGTTTGTTTTCTATAGTTAAGAGTCTGTTTCCTGGTTTTCTCCTCTTTTTTTCCCTTTCTAGGTCCGTTTGTTTTCTTTCTTAAATTTCACATATGAGCAAAATCATACCGTATTTGTTTTTGTCTGACTAACTTATTTTGCTTAATATAACACCCTCGAGTTCTATTCACATTGTTGCAAAGGGCAAGATTTCATTCTTTTTTTTATGACTGAGTAGTATTCCTGTGTGTGTGTGTGTGTGTGTGTGTGTGTGTGTGTGTGGATAGATACCACATCTTTTCCTATTCATTTGTCAATGGACTTTGGGGCTCTATACAAAATTTGCTATTCTTTTTTTTTTTTTTTTTTAAATTTTTTTTTCAACGTTTATTTATTTTTGGGACAGAGAGAGACAGAGCATGAACAGGGGAGGAGCAGAGAGAGAGGGAGACACAGAATCGGAAACAGGCTCCAGGCTCTGAGCCATCAGCCCAGAGCCCGATGCGGGCTCGAACTCACGGACCGCGAGATCGTGACCTGGCTGAAGTCGGACGCTTAACCGACTGCGCCACCCAGGTGCCCCCAAAATTTGCTATTCTTGATAATACTGCTATATATGTCAAGGGGCATGTATCCCCTCAAAATAATATTTTTGTATTCTTTGGGTAAATAGCTAGTAGTACAATAGGTGGATCATATTGTAGTTCTATTTTTAACATTTTGAGGAACCTCCATACTGTTCCAGAGTGGCTTCACCAGTTTCCATTCCATAAACAATGTAAGATGATTCCCCTTTCTCCACATCTTCAGCAGTACCTGTTGTTTCTTGTGTTCTTAATTTTATCCTTTCTGGACATCCAGATGGCCAACAGGCACATGAAAAGATGCTCAACGTCGCTCCTCATCAGGGAAATACAAATCAAAACCACACTCAGATATCACCTCACACCAGTCAGAGTGGCCAAAATGAACAAATCAGGAGACTATAGATGCTGGAGAGGATGTGGAGAAACGGGAACTCTCTTGCATTGTTGGTGGGAATGCAAACTGGTGCAGCCACTCTGGAAAACAGTGTGGAGGTTCCTCAAAAAGTTAAAAACAGACCTACCCTATGACCCAGCAGTAGCACTGCTAGGAATTTACCCAAGGGATACAGGAGTACTGATGCATAGGGGCACTTTTACCCCAATGTTTATAGCAGCACTCTCAACAATAGCCAAATTGTGGAAAAAGCCTAAATGCCCATCAACTGATGAATGGATAAAGAAATTGTGGTTTATATACACAATGGAGTACTACGTGGCAATGAGAAAGCATGAAATATGGCCCTTTGTAGCAACGTGGATGGAACTGGAGAGTGTTATGCTAAGTGAAATAAGTCATACAGAGAAAGACAGATACCATATATTTTCACTCTTATGTGGATCCTGAGAAACTTAACAGAAACCCATGGTGGAGGGGAAGGAAAAAAAAAGATAAAAACGAGGTTAGAGTGGGAGAGAGAGCCAAAGCATAAGAGACTCTTAAAAACAGAACAAACTGGGGCGCCTGGGTGGCGCAGTCGGTTAAGAGTCCGACTTCAGCCAGGTCACGATCTCGCGGTCCATGAGTTCGAGCCCCGCGTCGGGCTCTGGGCTGATGGCTCGGAGCCTGGAGCCTGTTTCCGATTCTGTGTCTCCCTCTCTCTCTGCCCCTCCCCCGTTCATGCTCTGTCTCTCTCTGTCCCAAAAATAAATAAAACGTTGAAAAAAAAATTAAAAAA
>NW_024420361.1:3355539-3383843 GCF_014898765.1 Herpailurus yagouaroundi
CCTTTCTGACAGGTGTGAGGTGGTATCTCATTGTGGTTTTGATTTGTATTTCCCTAATGATGTGTGTTGTTGAGTATCTTTCCATGTTGGGCCATCTGTGTGTCTTTGGAAAAAAATGTTCATTTCTTCCCATTTCTTAAATGGATTATTTCTTGGGTGTTGAGTTTTATAAGATATTCATAGATTTAGGATACTAATCCTTCTTCAGATATGTCATTTGCAAATATCACCTCCCATTCTGTAGGTTGCCTTTCAGTTTTTTTGATTGTTCCCTTTTTTGTGCAGCAGGTCTTGATTTTGATGAAGTCCCAAGTTTATTTTGGCAGTTGTTTCCCTCGTGTCAGGAGACATATCTAGTAAGAAGTTGCTATGGTTGATGTCAAAGAGATTGTTGCCTGTGTTCTCCTCTAGGATTTTAATGGTTTCCTGTCGCACATTTAGGTCTTTCATCCATTTTGACTTTATTTTTGTGTATAGTGTAAGAAATTTGTCCAGTTTCCTTCTTCCACATGTTGCTGTCCAGTTTTCCCAACACCATTTGTTGAAGAGACTGTCTTTTATACACTGGATATTCTTTTTTGCTTTGTTGAAGATTAAGCGACCATATAGTTGTGGGGTCATATATGGATTTTCTATTCTGTTGTATTGATTTTTAAAAAAATTTTTTAAATGCTTATTTATTTTTGAGAGAGAGAGAGACAGAGTACGAACAGTAGAGGGACAGAGAGAGAGAGAGAGAGGGAAACACAGAATCTGAAGCAAGATCCAGGCTCCAAGCCGTCAGCACAGAGCCTGACGCGGGGCTCAGACCCACAAACTGCGAGATCATGACCTGAGCCGAAGTCAGACGCCTATCCAGCTGAGCCACCCAGGAACCCCTATTCTATTCCATTGATCTATGTATCTGTTTTTGTGCCAGTACTATACTGTCTTGATGACTACAGCTTTGTAATACAACTTGATGTCCAGAATTATGATGCCTTCTGCTTTGCTTTTGTTTTTCAAATGCTTTGATTATTCAGGGTCTTTGTGTAGTTCAATACAAATTTTAGGACTGTTTGTTCTAGCTCTGTGAAAAATATTAATAGTATTTTAATAGAGAGTGCATTAAATGTGTAGATTGCATTGGGTAGTGTAGACATTTTAACAATATTTTTTTGTCCAATCCATGAACATGGAATGTTTTTTCCATTTCTTTGTGTCATCTTTAATTTCTTTCATTAGTGTTTTATAGGTTTCAGATTGCAGATCTTTAACCTCTTTGGTTAGGTTTATTCCCTGGTATCTTATGGTTTTTTGGTGCAATTGTAAATGGGATTGATTCCTTAATTTCTCTTTCTGTTTCTTCATCATTGGTGTATAGAAACACAATAAATTTCTGTACATTAATTTTTTATCCTGTGACTTGACTGAATTCAAGTATCAGTTCTATCAATTTTTTGGTAGTCTTTTACATTTTCTGTGTAGAGTAAGGTGTCATCTGCAAATAGTGAAAGTTTGATTTCTTCCTTACTGATTTGGATGCCTTTTATTTCTTTTTGTTGCCTGATTGCTCAGGCCTGAAATTCTAGCACTGTGTTAAATAACAGTGGTGAGAGTGGACCTCCCTGTCTTGTCCCTGACCATAGAGGTAAAGTTCTCAGTTTTTCCCCATTGAGGATGATATTAGGTGTGGGTTTTTTCAAATATGGCCTTCATTATGTTGATGTATATCCCATCTAACTCTACCTTGTTGAAGGCTTTTATCATGAATATATGTTGTACTCTGTCAAATGCTTTTTCTGCATCTTTTCAAAGGATCATATGGTTCTTATCCTTTCTTTTATTAATGTAGTGTATCACATTGATTGATTTTTGAATATTGAACCATCCTTGCATCCCAGATAAATCCCACTTGATCATGGTAAGTGATTCTTTTGATGTACTGTTGGATTCAATATGGTAGTATTTTGTTGATAATTTTTCCATCCATGTTCATCAGGGATATTGTCTTGTACTTCTCTGTTTTGTCTCTTGGTCTGGTTTTGGAATCAAGTTAATGCTGGCCTCATAGAATCAATTTGGAAGTTTTCCTTCCATTTTTACTTCTTGGAATAGTTTGAGAAGAACAGGTCTTAACTCCTCTTAAAATGTTTTATAGAATTCCCGGTGAAGCCGTTTGGTCCTGGACTTTTGTTTATTGGGAGATTTTTGATTACTAAATGAATTTCTTTGCTGGTTATCACTTCGTTCAAGTTTTCTATTTGTTCCTGTTTCAGTTTTTGACATTTATATATTTCTAGGAATTCATAAATTTTCTTCCAGTTTGCCCAATTTGTTGGCATATACTTTCATAATGTTCTGAAATAATTGTTTGTATTTCTGTGGTGTTGGTTGTTAAACCTCTTTTCCCATTTGTGATTTTATTTGGGTCCTTTCTCTTTTTGATAAGTCTGGCTAGGGGGTTATCAATTTTATTTATGTTTTTCAAAGAACCAGCTCCTGGTTTCTTGATCTGTTCTGAATTTTTTTAGTTTTCTTATCATTTCTTTCTGCTCTTCTATTATTTCCTTTCTTCTGCTGGCATTAGGCATTGCCTGTTCTTTTTGTAGCTTCTTTAGGTGTAGGGTTAGGTGATTTATTTGAGATTTGTCTTGCTTCTTGAGGTAAGCCTATATTGCTATATACTTCCCCTGTAGGACCACTTTTGTTGCATTCCAAAGGTTATGGACTGTCTTGGTTTTATTTGATTCAGTGTTTCGTTTTATTTTGTTTTAATTCCTTGTTTTACTTCCTGGTTGACCCATTCATTCTTCAGTAGAATGTTGTTTAACTTCCATGTATTTGTGGTCTTTGCAAGTTTTTTCCTGTGATTGACTTCAGATATCAGCCTTGTGGTAGAAGAAATGCATGGTAGGATCTCAATCATTTTGCACTTGTTGAGGCCTGATTTGTGACCTAGTATTTGATCTATTCTGGAGAGTGTTCCATGTGTACTTCAAAAAAATGTGTATTCTGCTTTAGGATGAAATGGGATGTTAAAGTACCCTACTATCATTGTAGTATTATTCATTAGTTCTATTTATGTTTGTTATTAATTGTTTTCTACCTTTGGGTTCCTTCATGTGGGAAGCATAAATATTTACAATTGTTAGATCTTTTTGTTGGATAGTCTCCTTTATTATGATACAGTGACCTTCATTTCTTGTTACAGTCTTTAAAGTCTAGTTTGCCTGAGTATTGCCATCATGGCTTTGTTTTGATGACATTTGCATGATAAAGATTTCTCCATCCCCTCCCTTTCAATCTGCAGGTGTCTTTAGGTCTACAATGAGTCTCTTATAGGCAGCATTTAGATGGGTCTTGTATTCTTATCCATTCTGACACTATATGTTGCTTGATTGGAGCATTTTGTCCATTTACATTCAGAGGAATTATTGATAAATATGTATTTATTGCCATTTTATTACTTGTTATTTCTGGAGATTTTCTCTGTATCTTGCTTGTCTTTGTCACTTTTGGTTTTCCTTTCCAGTCAAAGAGTTTCCTTTATTATTTTTGTAGGGATGGTTTAGTGGTCACAGATTGCTTCTGGTTTTGTTTGTCTGGGCAAGTGTTTATTTCTCCTATTCTGAATGCTAGCTTTACTGGATAGAGTATTCTTGGCTGTATATTTTCCCCATTAATCATGTTTAATTTATCATGTCAGCCCCTTCTGGCTTGCCAAGTTTCTGTGGACAGATCTGCAGGTAGTCTTATGGGTCCTCCTTTGTAAATTAGCTACTTCTTTTTTGTCTTGCCACTTTCTGTTCTGTTTGTTTGTTTGTTTATATTTTGCAAACTTAATTACCATATGGCTTGGTGTTGGATTGCTTTAGTTGATTTTGATTAGAGTTCTCTGTACTACCTTCTGGATATAGATGTCTGTTTCCTTCCCCAGATTAGGGGAGTTTTCAGCTATAGTTTCCTCAAATAAATTTTCTGCCCCCTTTTCTTTTTTTTTCTGAAACTTATATAATACAAATGTTACTGTATTGTGTTTGATGTAGTCACTGAGTTCCTAAGTCTATTCTTGTGATCCAGAATTCTTCTTTCTCTCTTTTGTTCATATCTGTCCATTATTTAATCTTCTATATCGCTGATTTGTTCCTGTTCTGCTTCTATCCGTGTGTCATTGCATTCAGTCTGTTTTGAATCTCTGTTATTACATTTTACATTTCCTTCTGATTGTTTTTTAAGTCTTTTATTTCTGTGGTAAGGGTCCCCCTGAAGTCTTCCATTCTTTTCTCAAGCTCAGTGATGATTGTTGCTTTAATACTATATCATGCATATTACTATGTTTTTTTTTTTTTCACTTAGATCTCTGTGACCTTGTTGTTTCATTTGGGATGATTTTTTGTCTAAGGCTCTGTTGTCTTCTCTGTGTTAGAAAACCTGTTATGTTCCCTGCTCCTGAGAGTAATGGCTTTATGAAGAAGTCATATAGTGTCCCGGTCCTGGTGCTTTAGGGAGTATCTCTGGTGTGTGCTGTGTGCACTCTACTGCTTGTTTTGGCTGCTCTATCCTTCAGACCGGTAGTCTGCAGATGCTCTCCTTGCCTGCATTGGGCAGTATTTATTCCTTGGCCTGTGTGTGGCAAGTTTCAACTAAATGTGCTCTGTGGTCTTCTTGTTCAATGAGACCTGATACTACTTCCAGTAGAAGTGAAGCTTTGCAGAACTCTCTTGTCCCTTGATGTGGACTGGTTTCTGCTGGTCTTCTGGGGAAGGGCCCCGCCACCCTGGGTCTGAGTCAAACATGACCTAGAAGAGCAGTAGGTACACAGTTCAGAGGTGTTGGACCTGGTGTAAGCAAGTTAGGCAGCCATTGTAGGTGGTTTACATTGTGGTGTTTACATCAGGCATTTCTATGTTTATGCTCAGGAGTTGAGGAGGAAAATGGCGCCATGCAGCTCCTCTGTCCCTGGAGAGGGGTCTCAGTGCTTGTTGTTCTTAGGGAAGGAGTTTGAGAAGAGAGAATAGTCTCCCTCCTGTGTGTCCCAGGAATTCTTTGGATAGTTGTTTTCTTTTCTTTCTTTTTTTTTTTTTTTAATTATTGTCAAGTTGGCTAACATACAATGTATACGCTGTGTTCTTGGTTTTGGGGGTAGATTCCCGTGATTCATCACTTACATACAACACCCAGTGCTCATCCCAACAAGTGCCCTCCTCAATGCCCCTTTCCTCTCTCCCCCGCTCTCCTCCATCAACCCTCAGTTTTTTCTCTGTATGTAAGAATCTCTTATGGTTTGCCTCCATCCCTCTCTGTTTGTAACTATTTTTCCCCCTTCTCTTTACCCATGGTCTTCTGTTAAGTTTCTCAAGTTCCACATATGAGTGAAAACATATGATATCTGTCTTTCTCTGACTGACTTATTTCACTTAGCATAATACCCTCCAGTTCCATCCACGTTGCTGCAAATTGCAGGATTTCATTCTTTCTCATTTCATTGTATATATAAACCTCATCTTCTTTATCCATTCATCAGTTAATGGACATTTAAGCTCTTTACATAATTTGGGTATTATTGAAAGTGCTGTTATAAACATTGGGGTACATGTGCCCCTATGTATCGGCACTCCTGTATCCTTTGGATAAATTCCTAGCAGTGCTATTGCTGGGTCGTAGGGTAGTTCTATTGTTAATTTTTTGAGGAATCTCCACACTGTTTTCCAGAGGGGCTGCACCAGTTTGCATTCCTACTAACAGTGCAACAGGGTTCCCATTTCTCAACATCCTTGCCAGCATCTGTTGTTTCCTGAGTTGTTAATTTTAGCCACTCTGACTGGCGTTAGCTGTTATCTCAGTGTGGTTTTGATTTGTATTTCCCTGATGATGAGTGATGTTGAGCAACTTTTCATATGTCTGTTGGCTATCTGGATGCCTTCTTTGGAAAAGTGTCCATTTATGTCTTCTGCCCATTTCTTTACTGAATTATTTGTTTTTCAGGTGTTGAGTTTGGTAAGTTCTTTATAGATTTTTGATGCTAACCTTTTATCCAATACGTCATTTGCAAATATCTTTTCCCATTCCGTCAGTTGCTTTTTAGTTTTGTTGATTGTTTTCCTTTGCAGTGCAGAAGCTTTTTATCTTGATGAGGTCCCAATAGTTCATTTTTACTTTTGATTCCCTTGCCTTTGGAGATGTGTCGAGCAAGAAATGGCTGTGGTTGAGGTCAAAGAAGTTGTTGCCTGTTTTCTCCTCTAGGGTTTTGATAGTTTCCTGTCTCACATTTAGGTCTTTCATCCATTTTGACTTTATTATTATTTATGGTGTAAGAAAATGTCTAGTTTCATTCTTCTGCATGTTGCTGTCCAGTTCTCCCAGCACCATATGCTAAAGAGACTTATCTTTTTTGCATTGGATACTCTTTCCTGGTTTGTCGAAAATTAGTTGGCCATACATTTGTAGTGCCAATTCTGGGTTCTCTATTCTATTCCGTTGGTCTATGTGTCTGTTTTTGTGCCAATACCATGCTGTCTTGATGATTACAGCTTTGTAGTAGATGCTAAAGTCTGGGATTGTGATCCCTCCGGCTTTTGTTTTCTTTTTCAACATTACCCTGGCTATTCAAGGTCTTTTGTGGTTCCGTACAAATTTTAGGATTGTTTGTTCTAGCTGTGAGAAGAATGCTGGTGCAATTTTGATTGGGATTGCATTGAATGTGTAGATTGCTTTGGGTAGTATTGACATTTTAACAATATTTATTCTTCTAATTTATGAACATGGAATGTGTTTCCATTTCTTTGTGTCTTCTTCAATTTCTTTCGTAAGTTTTCTTTAGTTTTCAGCATATGCATCTTTTACATCTTTGGTTAGGTTTATTCCTAGGTATTTTATGGTTCTTGGTACAATTGTAAATGGGATTGATTTCTTGATTTCTCTTTCTGTTGTTTCATTATTGGTATATAGAAATGCAATCGATGTCTCTACATTGTTTTTGTATCCTCCAACTTTGTTGAATTCATGTATGAGTTCTAGCAGCTTTTTGGTGGAATCTGTTGGGTTTTCCATGTAGAGTATCATGTCATCTGCAAAAAGTGAAAGTTTGACTTACTATTTGCCAATTTGGATGCCTTTTATTTCATTTTGTTGTCTGATTTGTGACGCTAGGACTTCCAACACTATGTTAAGCAACAGTGGTGAAAGTAGACATCCCTGTCATGTTCCTGGTCTCAGGGAGAAACTTCTCAGAACAGCAGGCTGTTCTCCCCGCCTCTTCTCCACAGTTTCTTTTGCCTCCCTGGCACTCATCTGGGATTCAAACCCTGACATCTTAAACAATCCCGCTCCGCTCTCCCTGGTACAAGGGAAGTGCCACTCCGCCCTGCCAATAAAAGGTCTCTAGTTGGCGGGTGCAGGTAGGGATCTTTGTCCTTGGAGAGGCTATATACCTTCTTCCCACAGCACTCAAGGGAGAGGGTTGTTTTCTCCCATTTGGACTGCGTCTCTGAGCTAGTTACTGAGCCCGGGGCTGGCTCTCCTCCTTCCCAGGTGGTCGAACAGAGGAGCTGGCCCCAGTCCGGAGAAAGCCCCGCAGTTAGAGATTGGATCTTTCTCCGTTTTTTATCCGATTCGCAGTATGTGGTTTTTTTGTTTTCCAAATACAATCCTACACTTCTACAGCCTCTTTCTTTTACTTTTGTTTCTTCACAGAAGGGGATCCATCCCCTCCGTGCCTATGCCACCCATTTTATCTCTCCCAGTTTGCAATCACGCACCTATGGCCTGCCAGGTTGTCCCCGTGGGCCCCTGGAGACATCCCTGTCACTCTGCAGCCCTGGCTCTTGGAATTCCAAGTCCTCTGGCCTCAACATTGCTGTGTTTGAGGGATGATGTAACTTCGGGACCGCCTACTTCCCCGCCATATTGGATTCTTTTGGATAGTTGTTTTCAAGCTGCCTGCTCCCAGGTTGTTTGCCTGTCTTCTTTCCAGTAGCAACACAGTGCCCTTCTGGGTCTATCCCAGCCAAGCCTGCTGACTTTAAAAACTCCAGTCTTTAGGGAAGTGGTGTATGTAGGGGCCTATGCTGGTCTTCTTGGGAAGGGTCCCATTGCACTCGGACTGAGGGAGAGAAGGGTAGTAGTGCTGGAGTCAAGGGGTATGGGACTTGGAGCAAGCTGCTTAGGCAAACAGTGTGGGGCAGAGGTGCCCTAGACAGGTGGCAAGACTTTTATGCCGTGGAGTTGGGGAGGGAAATGACAAGGCAGGTTCCTTTGTCCCTGGAGAGGTGTCTCCGTGAATGCTACGTCTCAGATCTCAGGGATGTTTTCCAAGCAGAGCGAATAATCTCTCCCCTATATGTCTCAGTTCTTCAAATGTCTGTTTCCATGCCATCTGCCCCACCACCACTGGGTTTGTTTGCCTGCCTGCCTTCTCTCCAGGAGTAGGGCAGTACTCTCTAAGGGGTCTATCCCAGCCTAACAGTAGACATTTAAGGCCCCAGCCAGTGGCTTTAGGGAAGTGTTCTCCTCGTGTGTTCCCCTGTACGCTGCTATCTCTCTTTGCCTTTCTCTGAAACCAGGGCTTCCTCCCTGCCCCCCCTCCCCCCCCCACCTCACACACCATAGCACCAGAGATTTTTTACTCCCCAAACCATGGCTCTGTACTTCCTACCTTCCTCTATGTGGCCTCTTCTCCCCTTCTAGTTGTGTCAGTCCTCAGGTTGATTTCTTGGGTATTCAGAATGATTTGATAGTTATCTAGTTGTGTTTGATAAGATCAGCCTGGGGTCCTACTATGCTGCCATATTAGCTCTTCTCCTCAACATTTTATTTCTTAATATTTAAGTTAATGTTCTTTCATTATACCTTTTTTAGTATAGTGTTTATTGTATTAATTTTAATAAGACATTTTATTAAGTGTACTTAGACTTTTGAGTTATAATTTATTGCTTTTCCTGGCCTCATATCTTTTATTTTCGACAAATTCAGTTAGTTTCATATTTAAGTGTGTGTGTGTGTGTGTGTGTGTGTGTGCGTGTGTGTGTATAGGCACTGAGAAACCATTTATTCATCAAGCATTTATTAGATAGCACGTCTATAGAGCAGTCAGTAGGTGTTGTGAGGGACACATAAGAAGACATATTAGGGTTTTCCCTCAGGGGAGTTAAAGTCTACTTCAGAAGGTAAAGCATATACTGGACAACCAAAGGACTGGTAAAAAGAACTGATAAATAAATGCAAGGTAAACTGCATTGTATGTATTGTGGGGGCGTGGAGTAATTAAAATGATATATATATGGTTGCTTTAAGGAAGATTTTTTGGAAATATTTAAATTTTTTATAACAGATTGTTAAAATATGTGATTATTTTTGAGAATGGGAGAATTATCATGTTATAGGGAGTAAGATGAATAGCCCAGGAGAAACAAAAAATATGAGCCAAAACATGGAGATTAGACTTGATAGATTAAGAGTTAGAGATGGTATGTCAAAGCAGAAAAGATGAGACCAGAAAATTGTGTATAAAGAGGGTGATTTGGGTTAGAGGCAGGAAGAAAATTTTATGGGGTAGTGTTTAGAGATCATATAAGGAAGAGCTGATATATGTTCTTGAGCAATTGGTTAGCAGATGTTTACTTCCCAAGACCTATTATATATTGTTGAGGAGTAGCAGGGAACTCAATGAAGTATAGGTTCTGTGGCAGGTAAACCCTCTAGGTGAAATGCATGATGTAGATGGACTGAACAGGAGCCAGTTTTATCAGTGAAGGCAATATGGACTTAGAATGTTAGTAGTAGTGTAACTTTGAAAGTGGGACTTCCAGTAGAGTAATAGACACTAATACAAAAAATATAGCAGGAAAGAATACAGAAAGATCCTCATAGATACCACATTGTGATAAACCAACTTAAACTTTATGACAGACTTTTTCTAGCTCTGTTACACCATCAATAATAAAAATAATAATCTTTGGGGGTGCCTCGGTGGCTCAGTTGGTTAAGTGTCCGACTTTGGCTCACGTCATGATCTCATGGTTCATGGGTTCGAACCCCGCATCAGGCTCTGTGCTGACAGCTCAGAGCCTGGAGCCTGCTTCAGATTCTTTGTCTCCCTCTCTCTCTGCCCCTCTCATGCTTGCTCGCTCTCTTTCTCTCTCTCTCTAAAATAAATAAACATTAAACAAATAATAATCTTATTATTAATCTTATTACTGTGACAGGCTTTTTGCTTGTGATACCATGATGATTAATGTGTTAATCTTCAAAACAATCATATATAACATCCATATTATAGATGGATAATTAAGGTCAGAGAAGATAAATAACTTTTCTGAATTGACAGAGTTATCTAATCACAGGGTCAGGGTTTGAACCTTGTGCTGTTTATTCTGAAGCCTGTGCTCATAAGCACTTTTGATTTGTTTCTAAAATATAATTGCCCTGTCTGCCTTAAATTCTCAAAAGTGTACATGAGACATGCCCTGTTAAACCCTGAAATCTTTATGTCTATTTTTCAAGTATCAATTATATTTCATGTTGTATTGGTACCTTAACAGATGAGTGTTTAGTGTGTGCTTTACATAGGCAAAATGTATACTAAACTTGATAATATAAATGGGGCAAAGAAATAAAAAATTGCCATTAAAATAATATAAAAATGGAGTCGGTACAGTTAGCAAAAGTGTATTGTTATAATTTCTCATTAGTCAGGATTTGCATGAAGATGTTGAAGAAACTGGTGCACTGCAGAAAAATCATGCTTCTGTGACATCTGTGAACCCCACAGAAGGGGAACATTCTGCCTATCTGCCTTCGGAAGATGAGTCGTTGAGCACTGTGAGTTGTCAAATGCCCACAGAACAAACTCCAAACAGTGATCTAGAGAGTTCCCTAGAAATAAATGATGTTGAGGCAACAGGGGAAGAAGAAAAGCGTTGTGATGATAAAACTTGTGTGAAGTCAGCTTCAGAAGAAGAAACAAGTGAAAATGTGCTTACAACAGAAGACACCACACTGCAACCAAAGAAAAATAGGATTACTTACTCACAAATTATTAAAGAAGGCAGGAGATTTAATATCGATTTAGTTTCAAAGGTAAGTACCAGTTTTCATCATCTTATAATAAAACAATACTAATTTTTAGTTGATTGAAAATAGCATCTGGGACCATATTCCCAATTTTCATAATTTTATTTTCTGAAGTGTAAAACATATATTTTATAAAGAGATAGTATCCAGAAATTAATAATTCAGTTAAAATATTCTTTAAATATGGTTAAAATGCATTAAAAAATGCTCAGTACTATATCACAATGATACTTTTATACTGGAGCACAGAGTCCACTCTAATACTCTTCTGCATAGACACTATGAATTCTATCAAGAGAAAAATTCTAACAAACCTAATTAAAAATTCATGTTATTTATAGTCAGTTTATTAAATGAACTTGTTTTCAGCTCGTCTATATAGTAACTATTTTAACAACTATTAACAACTGTTAACAAGTATTTTAACAATGATGATAAACATTCTAAATAAACCAATGCATTTTTGAAAATCATCTATTTAGATATGAAGGCTTTGGAGGATAATTTAATTGTGGGGGACAAGGAGGGTGGGAAGAATGCAATATCTGGTTATGTTTCAATCCTTAACTCTAATGTTAGGCCATTGTGACTTCAGAGGAGGTACCTGAGTCTTTGGAGGGTATAATGTTGTATTGGGTTTATAGGAAGCAAGGTTAATATAAGTGCAAAAAGAATAGAAAACCAGTAAGATAAAGGATAATGGTCTTTAAAAGTTAGATATAGGGCTTGGAGAAAGTAGAAAGAAACAGACCAAATCCCATAAATTGGGAGTAAGCAATAAGAAATTAAAAAGAAATATGGGAGGGTAGTAGGTAACATTAGAGTTGTCTCAGACTAGGTTTTTCAATTTAATGTGCTCTCTTGAAGTTTCAAGTTACAGAATAGAGAGACTAATCAATTGCATGCTCCCCACATTTTGCTGATACAATCCCAGTACTCATATTACTGCTCTTTTTTTTTTAACTTTTTTAAAAAATGTTTTTATTTATTTTTGAGAGACAGAGGCAAAGCAGGAGTGGGGGAGGGGCAAAAAGAGAGGGAGACACAGAATCTGAAGCAGGCTCCAGGCTCTGAGCTGTCAACCCAGAGCCCGACTCAGGGCTTCAATTCATGAACCGCGGGAACATGACCTGAGCCGAAGTCGGACGCTTAACCCACTGAACCACCCAGGTGCCCCATACTGCTGCTCTATTTGAACCTGATGCCTAAAATTATGAATATATTTTTATTACTCTTTGCTTCTTTCTATCACATAGCTCTCTGTGTCTGATTCTGTCCTGGTCTGAATTGTCCTGGTCTGTCCTGGTCTGAATTCATATTTCTGTACCATCTATTCCACCTTCTCCAGCTACGATGATCCTGCCACACTTTGAAATCTAGAATTTTTTTCCATGTTACCTTGGCATTGATTTCTAAGTAGCAGTTTAATCATATTTTATTAATAGTCTTCCTGTTTTCATGATTAGAAAATAAGTTTTACCAAACCAAAAACAACAAAAACCTGAAGTAGTCATGTAACAAATGGGCTTTGTTCTGAGAATTTCATTTTTAATTAATTACTTAGGATTTGGAATGCCTAACATAAATGATGATATAAGTATTGGTTAAGAACCAATGTTAGTTTATAATAGTTTAACCCTTATGGTAGCTGAAATAGAGTATAAGTATTACAAAGGAAAATGGTAGAAGATGGTGCTGTATCAATTTTTGGAATTAGTGTAGGAAATTATTCACTTGTATAAAAGAAAGTGAATGTTGATTGTAGTAGAGGCAGAGATTATTTGATTAGATGCTGAGACATTTGAGGAGACTTTAAAGGAGATTTCTGGGTATTTTCATGACTCTGAATGGTTCATAATAGTGGTTCTTTTAGGGTAAATTAAACACTGATGTGTCTAGAGGAATCAAGGCAGTTGTACTTTGCCCTGCATAGTTTCCATGGTATTATATATTTAAAAAATAATAAACTCATTCTACAAAAGTAGAAGTGACTATAGAATGTTTAACCATCATGGGGAGCCTGGGTGGCTCAGTTGAGTGAGCATCCGACTTCAGCTCAGGTCATCATCTTACAGTTCGTGTGTTTGGGCCCCACGTCAGGCTCTGTGCTGGCAGCTCAGGGCCTGGAGCCTGTTTCGGATTCTGTGTCTCCTTCTCTCTCTGCCCCTCCTCTACTCACGCACTGTCTTCCTCTGTCTCTCAAAACTAAATAAATGTTAAAAAATTAAAAATAAAAAAGAATGTTTAACCATAGCAATATAAGAGGTTTATTATTATTTTTTAATGTTAGTTATTTAATTAACATTTATTGACTACCTGCTGTGTGGAAAGCAGTGTATTCCATGATATTGGGACAATCAGTTACTCTTTGGAAATTCTATTCCAAATTTCAGTTATTGCATCTAAATTTAGGATTGCCAAACACCTATTTTTATAAATTTATTTTGAGGGAGAGAGAGAGCGAGTGACTGCAAGAGCATGCACAAGCAGGGGAGGGGCAGAGAGAGAGCGGGAGAGAGAATCCTAAGCAGGCTCCATGCTGTCAATGCAGAGTCTGAAATGGGGCTAGACCCCATGAACCGCAAAATCATGACCTGAACTGAAATCAAGTGTCCGATACTTAACTGACTGAGCCACCCAGGTGCCCTGCCAAATATCTGTTTCAAGCCCTACTTCTTTCCAGTTTGATGTCTCCAAACTACCCGACATTTCTGCATGTTTCTCTCTCAAGGTCATGGTGGTAAAACTGACACGTAACTGTAGTGCTTTACAGTTTACAAAACACACCCACATATATAGCCTTTTAAAAAGTAGTCTTATAAGGGTGCCTGGGTGGTTCAGTAGGTTAAGCATGCAACTTCGGCTCAGCTCATGATCTCACGGTCTGCGAGTTTGAGCCCTGCAACAGCTCAGAGCCTGGAGCCTGCTTTAGATTCTGTGTCTCCTTCTCTCCCTGGCCCGCACTCTGTCTCTCTCAAAAATAAATAAACATTAAAGAAAAAGTTAAAAAGTAGTCTTATAGCTTAGGGGAGGTTATTTAATAAAATACTTTATAGTATTATACGGTTTAGACTAATAGGGAGAAATCAAAGTTGAAGTTCTTACAATTAAAACTCATTTCTAAGAAACTCTGTACCCTTAATAATTATGGAACCACATGCCAAGTGAAGCAAAAAATGATTAATTATTAAATCTCATTCTCCATAGTTTAATCAAATTGAATTATTCTTTTTTATTTATTTTCATTGAAGTATAACATACAATGCTGTATTAGTTTCAGGATAATTCTATACATTTCCTCATTGGTCACCATGATTACTCACCATCTGTCACCATACCACATTATTATAATATTATTGACTATATTCCCTGTGCTGTACTTCTCATCTCCATGAGTTGTTTATTTTATAACTGGAAGTTTGTACCTCTTAATTCCCTTTATTTCACCCAACTCCACCCACCTCCCTCCCTTCTGGCAACTACCAGTTCTTTGTAGTTTAGAGTCTGTTTTTTGGTTCTTCATTTGTTGTGTTTTTTAGAGTACACAGGAATGAAATTATATGGTATTTGTCTTTCTCTGACTTATTTCACTTAGTATACTACCCTCTAGGTCCATCCATGCTGTTGCAAATGGCAAGATTTCATTCTTTTATGGCTGAGTAATATTCCATTGTGTATAAGTATATATACATACGTACGTACATACATACATACATGTATATTGTGTATATGTGTGTGTGTATGTACACCACATCTTTATCAATTCTTCTATTTTTTTAAGTTTTTTTTTTAACGTTTATTATCCAGAGAGAGAGAGAGACACAGAGCATGAGCAGGGGAGGGGCAGAGAGAGGGGGAGACACAGAATCTGAAGGAGGCTCCAGGCTCTGAGCTGTCAGCACAGAGCCTGACGCAGGGCTCAAACTCACAAACCGCGAGATAGGACCTGAGCCGAAGTCGGTTGCTCAACCAACTGAGCCACCCAGGCACCCCATATCCATTCTTCAATTAATGGATACTTGGTATTCTTTGACCTCTCATCACTAATTTCTTTTAGATCACTTAAAGAGTGGTGAAAAAGAGGCTTGGGTTTAAATACCATACTTACTTGTTACTACTAATTAAAACGTGTTTTCACTCTTCAGTGTAATCATAAATGCATTATTTTAAACCCGGCATTAAATCTTAAGCTTCATTGGATCTTATTAAGTGAAAATACATCTTTTGTTTGATGTATTAATATTTGTGAAATATTATGACTACTGAGGGATCATTGAATTTCAAGTATTTGTTTTTAAACAAATTAGGTATTTGAATTACCTGGTTTTTTTTTTTATTATAATTACAGAATTAAGACTTGGCAATATATTCCTAAAAACTTGGGCTATATCAGCTGTGTAGGATATTAGGCTGAAGGTAATGAAATAACATGGTGTATTTACTCAGAGTAATTGGATTACTTAAAAAAAAAGCAATGTCACTTTTGTTCTGCACAATGCTGGACTAATAGTTTATAAAAATTCACTAAGTGATACTGTTATACATAGTCTTTACTGACCTTTTGGATACTCAAGACTAATGGTTTGGATTAATTTCCAAAATTCCTTTTTTTTTTTTGTAGTAAAGCTAATTGTCCTCCCCCCCCCCCATTACAGATGTAACATTTACATTCTTAACATTTATTGAATTATAGACACTTAAAGGTATATCAGTGTAGGGCATAGCCAAATCTGTTGCAATTAACCATGTAGTTAAATTTATAACATGCTAGATAATACTGTTGAAGTTGTTTTTGTCTTTCTGATATCAGTTATAAGACATGTGAAAGATTAAATCAATTCTTCACGTGCATGCTGGCAATAACCATCATTCTCACTTCTTGAAAAAGACATACCTCATATGAATCTAGACTACTAGGATTATAGGGGGACCTTATAATTCAGTTCTTTTGGTGGCAATACATAGCCAATCTTTTTCTTTTTGGTCGATGAGGAGGTCCAGGGAGCTGGTTTCTTTTAATTTTTAAAATTTATTATTATTAATAATTTTTGAGAGAGAGGGTGTGAGCAGGGGAGGGGCAGAGAAAGGGGGGACAGAGGATCTGAGCGGGCTCTGTACTAACAGCAGCGAGCCTGATATGGGGCTCCAACTCATGAACCCTAATGCTCAACCAATGGAGCCACCGGGAGGCCTCCTGGTTTCTTTTTAATAACCACCTGGCCTTATGTAAGGATACAGTCCCTTATTTAAAACCCTTGGGCATGGTATGTTCTGTTATTTAGATTAAAAAAATTATTTTAGAAAGTAATACAGTACATATGTTGATATGCTATATATGATGTGTGACATTCTTAGGGTCTGAGGAGGCACTTTATAATTAAACCTATCAATATTTTTGCAGTCAAATATATGAATATTCACAGTAAGTGGGGCAAATAGAGAAGAGCCTTATATCAGTTTGGGTCATTTTGTTGCCAAACTAGTTATGAAAAACATTGTATTCCAGAGTTTTTTGGGTTTTGAATTTCAGATAATCCAGAGTTTTTGGGGATTTTGAATTTTAGATAATCAAACAATTGTAAACCTGTTGTAATTTGTGTTCTGTACTCCAATATTAATAAGTATAATGCTTTTTAACAATATTTTAAAATATAACAAAATTATGTATCTCTATTTAGTGTTTATCAATTTTTCCACAATTTTACCTTTTATTTCATACTGTAAAATATTTTCTTTGTACAGCTGCTGTATTCTCGAGGATTACTAATTGATCTTTTAATCAAATCTAATGTAAGTCGATATGCAGAGTTCAAAAATATTACCAGGATTCTTGCATTTCGAGAAGGAAGAGTGGAACAGGTACTTTGCTGATCAAGTATTGTAACTGGGTATGAGCTTAAGTTATTATGGTTTGTTTTGGAAGGATAAACAAATAAGATTATTATTTTCCTGGCAAAGTAGCAAATTCCAATCCTGCATGGTAAATGTAAATAGTAAGAAATTACTCAATTAAAACTTCTTGTGTTAATTTTTTCATAAGTTATTCTGCAGCCTGATGTTTCTGTTAAGAAAATGTTAATTTCAGGCATTATTGCTAGATTTGAGCTGTCCTTTGTTCCCAGGTAGAGGTGACATGCCATTGGCTTTGTAATGGCATAAGGAGGAACTTGGCAGAACTAAGTAAGAGAGCTCACAAGTTAATTAGCTCTGAGGTCAACAGAGATGTCGGTAGAACTGATGGAAAGTAACATGAAACAGCCTGACTAGAATGGTAATAATGATCTTGTTATAGTTAAAGGGAAAAAAATGTAATTTGGAATACTTCTATCACTAGGAAGCAGTTTCCTAACTTAAAATCATGTTTTTTAGGTTCCTTGTTCTAGAGCAGATGTCTTTAATAGCAAACAACTTACTATGGTAGAAAAGCGAATGCTAATGAAGTTTCTTACATTTTGTATGGAGTATGAAAAACATCCTGATGAATATAAAGGTATTATTTTCCATTAAATTGTGTTCTCTAATTATTTGAACTTTCTTTTTTTAATATGCTTGCTCTGATATAGTGAGCCACTCATTACTCTTTTAAAGTACATTCTTATTCTCCACTATCCAGTTGGTTAGCCATTACCAACATGTAGCTATTTAAATTGAAATTAATTAAAATTAAATAAAATTTAAAATTCAGTTCCTCAGTTGGACTGGCCATATTTGAAGTGCTCAATAGCCATAGAACATTTTAATCATTGTGTAAATGCTGTGCTGGGTGTTAATTTCTATTCTTGCTAATTAAATACTGCTGTCAACTGGTTCTTCATAGAGGATATTCTCTTTTAATTGTTCCATTATTTTTTTATCAGTTAAGAAATGTGTATTTTTTCATTTTCCCAGGATTACTTTTGCTTGGTATATTGAATTATTCATTTTGACTGATTAAGAAAAAGAGGCTAGATGGTATGGGGAGTGTGAACCATCTCAGTAAAATTTTATAATTTGTTTTTTTTTTTCTTTTGTCATGGAATTGTGTTTCCTACCATTAACAGTCCAATTAATTACATTTTTTTTCTGTTCTTGCTTTAAGTGAGTAGTTTTTAGGGGTCTCATATCTTTTGAGGTATAAGACATTAAAACTGATTCCATTAGCCACACAGAAATTAGCTTCATTACTTTTTAGTCATAGTTCATTGTTCTTAGTTTTAGTAAAAAATACACCTTTCAAAAAATCAAGTACAACTCTCATTGTTTTCACCAAAAAATTGGCCAATATCATTTGTCATATGTATCATTTGTCATATTTAATATTTCAAAGTATAATTATTGACATTATTCTTCAGTTTTAATGATAATAAAGTAACATTGCCAACTATGGAACCCTATTTTGATGGTTAATGAATGATTGAATGTTTTTCTACTTTTAAATCTGTAAAATACTAAACAAAGATTCGCCATTTAAAGCTTAAATATTGTGTCGTCAATCCAGTCAGGATAGAGAGATTGTTTCTAGCCTGTCCCCCTGCCCTGGGCCTAAAATCTGTGATCTCTGTCCAAAATGTAATGTTACCACCTGGGTCCTTTGCCAAGTGTCTTAAACAGGCTTGATCTCTTTTGTGCAGTCATTTTAAATTGAAGTTTTGTTCTGATTTTAACTGATAAATTTTCATCTTTTCATAGCCTATGAGGAGATTACATTTTCTGAGTATTTAAAAACTCAAAAATTAACCCCCAACCTCCAGTACTTTCTCCTGCATTCAATTGCAATGACATCAGAGACAGCCAGCAATACCATAGATGGTCTCAAAGCTACCAAAAACTTTCTTCACTGTCTTGGGCGGTATGGCAACACTCCATTTTTATTTCCTTTATATGGTCAAGGAGAACTTCCTCAGTGTTTCTGCAGGTAAGACTGTCATTGGTTCTCTTGTTTCTTTTTAAGTTAATACTTCAATAACAGATGAAGATTTATTTATTTTTAAAGCGTATTTATTTTGGAGAGAGAGTGCAAGCTAGTGAGCACATACCAGCAGGGAGGGACAGAGAGAGAGGGAAAGAGAGAATCCCAAGCAGGCTCTGCATTGTCAGCACAGAGCCTGATGCAGGGCTCTATCTCATGAACCGTGAGGTCATGACGTGAGCCAAAATCAAGAGTCAGACGCTTAACCTACTGTGAGCCACCCAGGCGCCCCACAGATGGAAATTTAAAAACAAAAATGACACTTATTCAAGATTTAGTATATGCAAACATACTTGTTGTTTTATTCTTTTATAAATCCATATATTGGTCTACCTACCTGTCTAAACGATATATTCAGTTTGCCTGTTTTTGAACTTCATAAAATAGAATTCTACTGTAAATTCCTTATTTCACTCAATATTATGTTTCAAAGCATCATTTTTGTTGTGTATAATTATAGTTATTTTCATTGCTATGTAGTATTCCGTTGTGAATATTTCATAATTTATTTTTCTGTTTTTCTTTTGATGGATACAGGATGTTTCCAGTTTTTGTTTTTGCTGTTATTAACATCCTTGTGTGTGTTTCAGGATATACATGCTCAAGAATTTCTCTAGCACGCATATCTAGGAGTGGAATTCCTAAGTCATGGGATATATGAATGTTCATACAAGATAGTACCCAGCTTTTTCTCCAGAGTATTGTATCAATTTACTTCCCCCAGCAGTATATAAGAATTTCCATAGCTTTACATTTTGCCAACATTTGTTATTAGATTTTTAAGTTTTTGTCAATCTAACTCACATAAAATATCTTCTCATTATACCTTTATTTTGCATTTCCCAGATCACTTAATGAGGTGGAACGTCTCCTCATAAGGTTATTGGATATTCATGTTTTCTCTTTGGGGGAAATGCATGTTCATATGTTTTGCCCTTTTGTCTATTTGGTTATTGTGTTTTTCTGATTGATTTGTAGGAGTTTTTATTCTGAATACTAATCTTTTCTTAGTTATATGTGTTGCATGGAGGTCATTGAGATTAATGTAGTCAAACATAACAATCTTTTTTATACTTAGCACTTTTAGGGTAGTGAAGCATATAGTTTAAAACCTGGACTGTGGAGGGGCGCCTGGGTGGCTCAGTCGGTTGAGTGACCGACCTGGGCTCAGGTCATGATCTCAACGGTTTGTGAGTTGGAGCCCCATGTCGGGCTCTGTGCTGACAGCTCAGAGCCTTGGGCCTGCTTCTGATTCTGGGTGTCTCTCTCTCTGCCCCTCCCCCACTCATGCTCTGTCTCTCTCTGTCTCAGAAATAAATAAACATTTAAAAAAATTAAAAAAAAAAAAAAAACCTGGGCTGTGGAGACAAACTACCTGGATTTAAGTTCTGGCTCCTCCATTTATTAGCCATGTAACTTTGAGCAAGTTTCACATTTTCTCTAGTATGTTTTCAGAGAATCAACTTTTGGGATTTTTGATTCTTTCTGTTATAGCTTTGTGTTCCTAGTTCATTAGTTTCCATTCTTTATTATCTCCTTTATTTTGTTTTCTTTGGATTTTCTTCAGCTCATCCCTCCTCTTTTCTACCTTCCCAGTTCTTAGGCTGAAACCCAATGAGTTAAACATTTTTATTCCTTATTTTCTAATATAAGCATTTAAAGTGATAAAATTCTAACTATTGTTTTGGCTCTTCACAGTTATTATGTATTATTTTCATTATTTTTTAGTCCTAAGTACCTTAATTTCTATTATGATTTCTTCATTTACACATAAGTTGTTAAGAGAGGTTTTAAAATAGCCGATTTGGTGGATCCTTTTTCTCTAACCATCTAATTTTATTGTAGAAAATTAAGTTGTGTCTGGAAAATATGTTTTAAAGTATTAATACTTTAAACTTTATGATTTAGTATGTCATCAGTTTTTATAATTTTACCATTTGTGCTCAAGAAGAATGTGTTTAGTTCTAGGGCTCAGGGTTCTCTAATTACTGGTCTTAGAGTTTAGTAAGTCAGGCTTTGAGTTGTAATTTTCAAATTTTATTGAGGTTTTTTTTTCCTTTGGTCTACCAGTAATAAAGTGTTTTGAAATCTCCCAATATAATCTGTGATTTGTCAGTTTCTCCCTATAATTCTATCAGCTTTTACCTTATATTTATTTTGAGGCAATTTATTAAAATCATATAAATTTATAACTTTAATCTTCCTGATGAATTTATTTATTGATTGATTTATTTTAAATTTTATTTTATTTTATTTTTTTTAATATGAAATTTATTGTCAAATTGGTTTCCATACAACACCCAGTGCTCATCCCGAAAGGTGCCCTCCTGAATACCCATCACCCACCCTCCCCTCCCTCCCACCCCCCCATCAACCCTCAGTTTGTTCTCAGTTTTTAACAGTCTCTTATGCTTTGGCTCTCTCCCACTCTAACCTCTTTTTTTTTCCTTCCCCTCCCCCATGGGTTTCTGTTAAGTTTCTCAGGATCCACATAAGAGTGAAACCATATGGTGTCTGTCTTTCTCCGTATGGCTTATTTCACTTAGCATCACACTCTCCAGTTCCATCCACGTTGCTACAAAAGGCCATATTTCATTTTTCCTCATTGCCACGTAGTATTCCATTGTGTAAATAAACCACCATTTCTTTATCCATTCATCAGTTGATGGACATTTAGGCTCTTTCCATAATTTGGCTATTGTTGAGAGTGCTGCTATGAACATTGGGGTACAAGTGCCCCTATGCATCAGTACTCCTGTGTCCCTTGGATAAATTCCTAGCAGTGCTATTGCTGGGTCATAGGGTAGGTCTATTTTTAATTTTCTGAGGAACCTCCACACTGCTTTCCAGAGCGGCTGCACCAATTTGCATTCCCACCAACAGTGCAAGAGGGTTCCCGTTTCTCCACATCCTCTCCAGCATCTAGAGTCTCCTGATTTGTTCATTTTGGCCACTCTGACTGGCGTGAGGTGATACCTGAGTGTGGTTTTGATTTGTATTTCCCTGATAAGGAGCGACGTTGAGCATCTTTTCATGTGCCTGTTGGCCATCCGGATGTCTTCTTTAGAGAAGTGTCTATTCATGTTTTCTGCCCATTTCTTCACTGGGTTATTTGCTTTTCGGGTGTGGAGTTTGGTGAGCTCCTTATAGATTTTGGATACTAACCCTTTGTCCAATATGTCATTTGCAAATATCTTTTCCCATTCCGTTGGTTGCCTTTTAGTTTTGTTGGTTGTTTCCTTTGCTGTGCAGAAGCTTTTTATCTTCATAAGGTCCCAGTAATTCACTTTTGCTTTTAATTCCCTTGCCTTTGGGGATGTGTCGAGTAAGAGATTGCTACGGCTGAGGTCAGAGAGGTCTTTTCCTGCTTTCTCCTCTAAGGTTGTGATGGTTTCCTGTCTCACATTCAGGTGCTTTATCCATTTTGAGTTTATTTTTGTGAATGGTGTGAGAAAGTCGTCTAGTTTCAACCTTCTGCATGTTGCTGTCCAGTTCTCCCAGCACCATTTGTTAAAGAGACTGTCTTTTTTCCATTGGATGTTCTTTCCTGCTTTGTCAAAGATGAGTTGGCCATACGTTTGTGGGTCTAGTTCTGGGGTTTCTATTCTATTCCATTGGTCTATGTGTCTGTTTTTGTGCCAAGACCATGCTGGCTTGATGATGACAGCTTGTAGTAGAGGCTAAAGTCTGGGATTGTGATGCCTCCTGCTTTGGTCTTCTTCTTCAAAATTCCTTAGGCTATTCGGGGCCTTTTGTGGTTCCATATGAATTTTAGGATTGCTTGTTCTAGTTTCGAGAAGAATGCTGGTGCAATTTTGATTGGGATTGCATTGAAAGTGTAGATAGCTTTGGGTAGTATTGACATTTTGACAATATTTATTCTTCCAACCCATGAGCAGGGAATGTCTTTCCATATCTTTAAATCTTCTTCAATTACCTTCATAAGTTTTCTATAGTTTTCAGCATACAGATCTTTTACATCTTTGGTTAGATTTATTCCTAGATATTTTATGCTTCTTGGTGCAATTGTGAATGGGATCAGTTTCTTTATTTGTCTTTCTGTTGCTTCATTGTTAATGTATAAGAATGCAACTGATTTCTGTACATTGATTTTGTATCCTGCAACTTTGCTGAATTCATGTATCAGTTCTAGCAGACTTTTGGTGGAGTCTATTGGATTTTCCATGTATAATATCATGTCATCTGCAAAAAGCGAAAGCTTGACTTCATCTTTGCCAATTTTGATGCCTTTGATTTCCTTTTGTTGTCTGATTGCTGATGCTAGAACTTCCAGGGGCGCCTGGGTGGCGCAGTCGGTTAAGCGTCTGACTTCAGCCAGGTCACGATCTCGCGGTCCGTGAGTTCGAGCCCCGCGTCAGGCTCTGGGCTGATGGCTCGGAGCCTGGAGCCTGTTTCCGATTCTGTGTCTCCCTCTCTCTCTGCCCCTCCCCCGTTCATGCTCTGTCTCTCTCTGTCCCAAAAATAAATAAAAACGTTGAAAAAAAAATTAAAAAAAAAATAGAACTTCCAGCACTATGTTAAACAACAGCGGTGAGAGTGGGCATCCCTGTCGTGTTCCTGATCTCAGGGAAAAAGCTCTCAGTTTTTCCCCCTTGAGGATGATGTTAGCTGTGGGCTTTTCATAAATGGCTTTTATGATCTTTAAGTATGTTCCTTCTATCCCGACTTTCTCAAGGGTTTTTATTAAGAAAGGGTGCTGGATTTTGTCAAAGGCCTTTTCTGCATCGATTGACAGGATCATATGGTTTTTCTCTTTTTTTTTGTTATTGTGATGTATCATGTTGATTGATTTGCGAATGTTGAACCAGCCCTGCATCCCAGGAATGAATCCCACTTGATCATGGTGAATAATTCTTTTTATATGCCGTTGAATTCGATTTGCTAGTATCTTATTGAGAATTTTGGCATCCATATTCATCAGGGATATTGGCCTGTAGTTCTCTTTTTTTACTGGGTCTCTGTCTGGTTTAGGAATCAAAGTAATCCTGGCTTCATAGAATGAGTCTGGAAGTTTTCCTTCCCTTTGTATTTCTTGGAATAGCTTGAGAAGGATAGGTATTATCTCTGCTTTAAACGTCTGGTAGAACTCCCCTGGGAAGCCATCTGGTCCTGGACTCTTATTTGTTGGGAGATTTTTGATAACCGATTCAATTTCTTCGCTGGTTATGGGTCCGTTCAAGCTTTCTATTTCCTCCTGATTGAGTTTTGGAAGAGTGTGGGTGTTCAGGAATTTGTCCATTTCTTCCAGGTTGTCCAGTTTGTTGGCATATAATTTTTCATAGTATTCCCTGATAATTGTTTGTATCTCTGAGGGATTGGTTGTAATCATTCCATTTTCATTCATGATTTTATCTATTTGGGTCATCTCCCTTTTCTTTTTGAGAAGCCTGGCTAGAGGTTTGTCAATTTTGTTTATTTGTTCAAAAAACCAACTCTTGGTTTCATTGATCTGCTCTACAGTTTTTTTAGATTCTATATTGTTTATTTCTGCTCTGATCTTTATTATTTCTCTTCTTCTGCTGGGTTTAGGCGGCCTTTGCTGTTCTGCTTCTGTTTCCTTTAGGTGTGCTGTTAGATTCTGTATTTGGGATTTTTCTTGTTTCTTGAGATAGGCCTGGATTGCAATGTATTTTCCTCTCAGGACTGCCTTCGGTGCGTCCCAAAGCGTTTGGATTGTTGTATTTTCATTTTCGTTTGTTTCCATATATTTTTTAATTTCTTCTCTAATTGCCTGGTTGACCCACTCATTCGTTAGTAGGGTGTTCTTTAATCTCCATGCTTTTGGAGGTTTTCCAGACTTTTTTCTGTGGTTGATTTCAGGCTTCATAGCATTGTGGTCTGAAAGTATGCATGGTATGATTTCAATCTTGTAAACTTATGAAGGGCTGTTTTGTGACCCAGTATATGATCTATCTTGGAGAATGTTCCATGTGCACTCGAGAAGAAAGTATATTCTGTTGCTTTGGGATGCAGAGTTCTAAATATATCTGTCAAGTCCATCTGATCCAATGTCTCATTCAGGGCCCTTGTTTCTTTATTGACCGTGTGTCTAGATGATCTATCCATTTCTGTAAGTGGGGTGTTAAAGTCCCCTGCAATTACCACATTCTCTCAATAAGGTTGCTTATGTATATGAGTAATTGTTTTATATATTTGGGCGCTCCAGTATTCGGCACATAGACATTTATAATTGTTAGCTCTTCCTGATGGATAGACCCTGTCACTATTATATAATGTCCTTCTTCATCTCTTGTTACAGCCTTTAATTTAAAGTCTAGTTTGTCTGATATAAGTATGGCTACTCCAGCTTTCTTTTGGCTTCCAGTAGCATGATAAATAGTTCTCCATCCCCTCACTCTCAATCTAAAGGTGTCCTCAGTTATTTCCTGGAGATTCTTCTGAGGGGAATTCTTCCGCTTGGTCACTTTGGGTAGTCCCTGGCGTGGTGAGGACCTGCAGGGCACTTCCCCTGGGCTTTGGTGTATACCTGGAGTTGGTGGGCGGAGCCGCAGTCAGATCTGATGTCTGCCCCCAGCCCACCGCTGGGGCCACAGTCAGACTGGTGCGTGCCTTCTCTTCCTCTCTCCTAGGGGCGGGATTCACTGTGCAGTGGGGTGGCCTGTCTGGGCTACTTGCACACTGCCAGGCTTGTGATGCTGGGGATCTGGCGTCTTAGCTGGGGTGGGTAGGCAAGGTGCACAGGGGCAGGAGGGGCAGGCTTAGCTTGCTTCTCCTTAGGTGATCCACTTCAGGAGGGGCCCTGTGGCAGCAGCAGGGAGTCAGATCCGCTGCCGGAGGTTTGGCTCCGCAGAAGCGCAGAGTTGGGTGTTTTCGCGGAGCGAGCAAGTTCCCTGGCAGGAACTGGTTCTCTTTGGGATTTTGGCTGGGGGATGGGCGGGGAAGATGGCGCTGGCGAGCGCCTTTGTTCCCCACCAAACTGAGCTCTGTCCTCCGGGGGCTCAGCAGGTCTCCTTCCCTTTGTCCTCCAGCCTTCCTGCTTTCTCAACAGAGCTGTTAACTTATGACCTCCCAGCCGCTAAGTCGCGCTTGCTGTCGGAACACAGTCCGTCAGGCCCCTCCCCTTTTTGTAGCCAGACTCGGGGGCTCTGCTTGGCCGGCGAGCCGCCCCTCTGCCCCGGCTCCCTCCCGCCAGTCCGTGGAGCAAGCACCGCCTCGCCGCCCTCCCTACCCTCTTCCGTGGGCCTCTCGTCTGTGCTTGGCTCTGGCGACTCCATTCTGCTAATCCTTTGGCGGTTTTCTGGGTTATTTAGGCAGGTGTAGGTGGAATCTAAGTGATCAGCAGGACGCGCGGTGAGTCCAGCGTCCTCCTACGCCGCCATCTTCCCTCCTCTCCAAAGAAGACATTTTTGCCATAAAATGATTGCAACCTCTTTCAGAGTGAATTGTTGCCAGTCTTCCACATCTTTTTATCCTCTGCAGAGCCTGTCTCAGAAATCTGTATACAGTTCAGATTTAATGTTTATTATAAAAAGTATACCTCACCCTCCAATTTGAAGTGATTCTTTCAGGAGATTATATAATTAAATGTATATATGTGTAGATAGATAATTGATTAAAAACAAAACAAAAACTCCTACGTTTGAAGTAGCATATTAAACTTCTGGGTGATTCTTTGGTAATTAAAGTAACTCTGAAGTCTTCCTATGTAAAAGTATATATAAAATATATACACACTAATACACATACACATATATATGTGTGAATTGTAATAAAAATGCATTTACTTAGCTTAGGTGTATTAAGTTAATTTTATATTTGATTCTCTACACAACACTTTATAATTTCATATAAATATTGTTTTGTTTATATCCTAAAGTAGTAACATTGCTACCATCTATACATCATAGCCCGCACGTTTTATCACCCGGTTACTAGAATGAAGTGTCACCTGTTCTGTGATTTCTAACTACCATTCTATATTCTGGTTTAATATAAGCCCCTTAAGCATTTCTCAGCTAATTACAGTGGGTTCTCATCAACGCTACTATTATGAATGGCATGCATATTTATGTGAGGATTCAAAGATATTTGCAAGTCCTATCCTTGCATTCTAAGTGAATAACATTTTAACTATTAGAGTTCACGTTCATGAATAAATGCTTTTTGAGTTTTTTATCAATTTAAATAGGTAGATTATTTTGAATAAAGAATATGAAGCTTATTTATTGTACTAGCTACTACTCATTAATATGTCATAAATTGAACCACTTTGGAAGAAAAGTCATTGAAATCTATCTATTTTTCTAGTATAGGAAGCCATAGAAGTTTCCCTACCATATTGTAGTAGCTAGTACTCATTAATATGTCATAAATTGAACCACTTTGGAAGAAAAGTCAATGAAATCTATCTATTTTTCTAGTATAGGAAGCCATAGAATTTTCCCTACCATATATTAGTTGTTTAATATTTTTTTCTGGCACACTGTACAGGTTATGTATGCAGTATATATGTTTTTAGACTCTCACAATATATCTTCCAAAGAAAAGTCCTTTTTAAGCTCTAATTTATTTCTGTTATCTTGGTTGGTAACATAGCAGCCTTTAGAAATATTTTCTAGTTCAGAATAGGTTTCATATACTGTGTGATAACCTGTAAAATTGAGCAGTACCAGCGGGATCAAACAAACATTACATTTTTTTATATTTTGTTTATATATAAAGTTTATTTATTTTGAGATAGAGAGTATGTGCACACAAGCAGGGAAGGGACAGAAGGAGAGACAGAATCCCAAGGATGCTTCGCACCATCAGGGCAGAGACCAATGCCAGTCTCACACTCACGAACTGTGAGATAATGACCCGAGCTGAGATCAAGAGTCAGACACCAAACCAACTGAGCCAGCCAGGCACCCCGTTCACTTTTTTAATAAGTAGACTTAGACTGCCCAGAGATTGTTACTTGTTTTTTGTAAAAAGAGTGTATTTAACTGATAATTTGCTGGGTAATTCAATCTTCCATTCTTTCCGTGGCCTAAATTTTATTTCTTTTTTTCCCTTTAATGTAGTAAGTTTCTTGAAACATAAAGGATGAGTTTTTTTAACTTTTAACATGTAATATAAATATTGTGCATACACATGCATATATGAACACCACCAAATACTTTTTACTAGGTGTTCATACTCAAGTGACATTTTTTGAGTATTGAATGTGGAAAATCAAATAGATCAAGATCTACCTCAGGAAATTGTGGAACACAAATTGATCTCTAACTTAAGTTTTTAAATTTTTTTTTTCTTCAACGTTTTTATTTATTTTTGGGAC
>NW_024420361.1:3383943-3386825 GCF_014898765.1 Herpailurus yagouaroundi
GAGATCGTGACCTGGCTGAAGTCGGACGCTTAACCGACTGCGCCACCCAGGCGCCCCTCTAACTTAAGTTTTTAAAAAGGGAGAATGAGAGAACACCAAAGTCCAAAATATGTAACTTCCTCAAGATTATAGGAACAGCGTGGAAAGACAGGAAAGGGAATCTCCCATTGGATACATTCATTCAGTAGTGGCTTGAAGAATGATGCCTACAAGGGGCCACAAAGATGCTATGGTGATTTTGTTATAATCCAGGACTTTGTTTTTTAATATAAATTGTAAAGCATTTTATACTGTTTTATGTTTTTCCTCAGCTTTAGTCCAAAGTCCAAGAACAAAACATACACATTACCAATTATTTATTGTTATAGTTGGAGAACACATTAGCAAACATCTTTCAGACCAAAGTAACCTGCCCATTTTATTCTCTAATAACCAACATTTTTTATTCAGGGAATTTTCAGAAATCTAAGAGACATTTGTTCCCCACCCACCAAAACAAGTTACTCCAGACAGCACAGGGGAAGTGCCCTGCAGTTCCGTCCCACCACAGGGACTATCCAAAATGATGAAACGGAAAAATTCTCAAAAGAAACTCCAGGAATTAGCGACAACTAAAGAATTGATCAAAAACGTTTTAGGCAATATAATGGAACAAGCATTTAGAATAATAGTCATAAAATTAATCTCTAGGCTTGAAAAAAACATAGAGGACAGCAGAGAATCTATTGCTACAGAGATCAAGGGACTAAGAAATAGTCATGGGGAGCTAAAAAAACATCCTATAAATGAGGTTCAAAATAAAATGGAGGTGACCACAGCTCGGATTGAAGAGGCAGAGGAGAGAATAGGTGAATTAGAAGATAAAATTATTGACAAAGAGGAAGCTGAGAAAAAGAGATAAAAAAATCCAGGATTATGAGGGGAGAATTAGAGAACTAAGTGATGCAATCAAATGAAACAGTATCCATATAATAGGAATTCCAGAAGAGGAAGAGAGAAAGAAAGGGGCTGGAGGGGTACTCGAACAAATCAGAGCTGAGAACTTTCCTGATCTGGGGAAGGAAAAACGCATTGAAATCCAAGAGGCACAGAGAACGCCCTTCAGACGTAACTTGAATCGATCTTCTCCATGACATATCATAGTGAAATTGGCAAAATACAAGGATAAAGAAAAAATTCTGAAAGCAGCTAGGGATAAACATGCCCTAAATATAAAGGGAGACCGATAAGACTAGTGGCAGACCTATCTACTGAAACTTGGCAGTCCAGAAAGGAATGGCAGGAAATATTCAATGTGATGAACACAAAAAATATGCAGCCAAGAATGCTTTATCCAGCAAGTCTGTCATTCAGAATAGAAGGAGAGATATAGGTCTTCCCAAACAAACAAAAACTGAAGGAATTCATCACCATGAAACCAGCCCTACAAAGAGATCCTAAGTGGGATTCTGTGAATTAAATGTTGCAAGGACCACAGAGTACCAGAGTCATCACTACAAGCATGAAAGCTACAGACATCACAATGACTCTAAACCCATATCTTTCTATAATAACACTGAATGTAAATGGACTAAATGCTCCAACCAAAAGACATAGGGTATCAGAATGGATAAAAAAACAAACCCATCTATTTGCTGTCTACAAGAGACTCATTTTAGACCTGAAGACACCTTCAGATTGAAAGTGAGGGGATGGAGAACTATCTATCATGCTACTGGAAGTCAAAAGAAAGTTGGAGTAGCCATGCTTAGACAAGCTAGCCTTTAAATTAAAGGCTGTAACAAGAGATGAAGAAGGACATCGTATAATAATTACAGGGTCTATCCATCAGGAAGAGCTAACAATTATATATGTCTATGCACCGAATATGAGAGCCCCCAAATATATAAAACAATCACAAACATAAGCAACCTTATTGATAAGAATGTGGTAATTGCAGGGGACTTTAACACTCCACTTACAACATTCTATAGATCATCTAGACACAGGATCAATAAAGAAACAAGGGCCCTGAATGATACACTGGATCAGATGGACTTGACAGATATATTTAGAACTCTGCATCCCAAAGCAACAGAATATACTTTCTTCTCGAGTGCATATGGAACGTTCTCCAAGATCACATTCTGGGTCACAAAACAACCCTTCATAAGTATACAAGAATTGAGATCATACCATGCATACTTTCAGACCACAATGCTATGAAGCTTGAAATCAAGCACAAGAAAAAGTCTGGAAAACCTCCAAAAACATGGAGGTTAAAAAACACCCTACTAAAGAAGGAATGGGTAACCAGGCAATTAGAGAAGAAATTTAAAAATACATGGAAACAAATGAAAATGAAAATACAACAATCCAACCACTTTGGGATGCAGTGAAGGCAGTCCTGAGAGGATAATACATTACAATCCAGGCCTATCGAAAGAATCAAGAAAATGCCAAATACAAAATCTAACAGCACACCTAAAGGAAATAGAAGCAGAACAGGAAAGACACCTCAATCCCAGCAGAAGAAGAGAAACAATAAATATCAGAGCAGAAATAAACAATATCGAATCTAAAAATAAATGTAGAGCAGATCAATGAAACCAAGAGTTGGTTTTTTGAAAAGTAAACCAAATTGATAAACCTCTAGCCAGGCTTCTCAAAAAGAAAAGGGAGATGACCCAAATGCATAAAATCATGAATGAAAATGGAATTATGACAACCAATCCCTCAGAAATACAAGCAATTATCAGGGAATACTAGGAAAAATTATGTGCCAACAAACTGGACAACCTGGAAGAAATGGACAAATTCTTAAGCACCCACACAGTTCCAAAACTCAAGCAGGAAGAAATAGAAAATTTGAACAGACCCATAACCAGCGAAGAAATTGAATC
>NW_024420361.1:3386835-3405246 GCF_014898765.1 Herpailurus yagouaroundi
CAGACCCATAACCAGCGAAGAAATTGAATCAGTCATCAAAAATCTCCCAACAAATAAGAGTCCAGGACCAGATGGCTTCTCAGGGGAGTTCTACCAGATATTTAAAGCAGAGATACCTATTCTTCTCAATCTGTTCTAAAAAATAGAAAGGGAGGGAAAACTTCTAGACTCATTCTATGAAGCCAGCATTACTTTGATTCCTAAACCAGACAGAGACCCAGCAAAAAAAAAAAAAAAAAAAAAAAAAAAATCAGAACTACAGGCCAATATCCCTGATGAATATGGATGCAAAAATTCTCAATAATATACTAGCACATCGAATTCAACAGCATATAAAAAGAATTATTCGCTATGACCAAGTGGGATTCATTCCTGGGTTGTAGTTCTGGTTCAACATTCTCAAGTTAATCATTGTGATACATCACATTAATAAAAGAAAAGAACCATATGATCCTGTCAATCGATGAAAAAAAAGCATTTGACCAAATTCAGCATCTTTTCTTAATAGAAACCCTCAAAGAAGTTGGGATAGAAGGAACATACATAAACATCATAAAAGCCACTTATGAAAGGCCCACAGCTACTATCATACTCAATGGGGAAAAACTGAGAGCTTTTCCCCTGACATCAAGGAATACAACAGGGATGTCCATTCTCACCACTGTTGTTTAACATAGTGTTGTAAGTGCTATCATCAGCAATCAGACAACAAAAGAAAATCAAAGGTATCAAAATTGGTAAAGATGAAGTCAAGCTTTCGCTTTTTGCAGATGACATATTATACATGGAAAACCCAACAGACTTCACCAAAAGTGTGTTAGAACCGATACATGAATTCAGCAAAGTCACAGGATACAAAATCAACGTACAGAAATCAGTTGCATTCTTACACACTAATAATGAAGCAATAGAAAGAGAAATAAACTGATCCCATTCACAATTGCACCAAGAAGCATAAGATACCTGGTAATAAACCTTACCAAAGATGTAAAAGATCTGTATGCTGAAAACTATAGAAAGTTTATGAAGTAAATTGAAGAAGATACAAAGAAATGGAAAAACATTCTGTGCTCATCGATTGGAAGAATAAATATTAAAATGTCAACACTACCCAAAGCTCTCTACACTTTCAATGCAGTCCCAATCAAAATTGTACCAGCATTCTTATCGAAGCTAGAACAAGCAATCCCAAAATTTGTATGGAACCACCAAAGGCCCCGAATAGCCAAAGTAATATTGAAGAAGAAGACCAAAGCGGGAGGCATCACAATCCCAGACTTTAGCCTCTACTACAAAGCTGTAATCACCAAGACTGCATGGTAGTGGCACAAAAACAGACATATAGACCAGTGGAATAGAATAGAAACCCCAGAATTAGACCCACAAAAGTATGGCCAACAAATCTTTCACAAAGCAGGAAAGAATATCCAATGGAAAAAAGACATTCTGTTTAACAAATGGTGCTGGGAGAACTGGACAGCAACATGCAGAATGATGAAACTAGACCACTTTCTTACACCATTCACAAAAACAAACTCAAAATGGATGAAGCACCTGAATGTGAGACAGGAAACCATCAAAACTCTAGAGGAGAAAGCAGGAAAAAACCTCTCTGACCTCAGCCACAGCAATTTCTTACTTGACACATCCCAAAGGCAAGGGAATTAAAAGCAAAAGTGAACTATTGGGATCTCATGAAGATGAAAAGCCACTGCAATGCCAAGGAAACAATCAACAAAACTAAAAGGCAACCAAAGGAATGGGAGAAGATATTTGCAAATGACATATGGGACAAATGGCTAGTATCCAGTATCTATAAAGAGGTCTCCAAACTCCACATCCGAAAAACAAATAATCTAGTGAAGAAAATGGCAGAAAACATGAATAGACACTTTTCTAAGGAAGACATGCAGATGGCCAACAGGCACATGAAAAGATTCTCACCATCACTTCTTATCAGGGAAATACAAATCAAAACCACATTGAGATATCACCTCCTGCCAGACAGAGTGGCTAAAATGACCAAGTCAGGAGACTGTAGATGCTGGCAAGGATTTGGAGAAACGGGAACCCTCTTGCACTGTTGATGGGAATGCAAACTGGTGCACCTGCTCTGGAAAACAATGTGGAGGTTCCTGAAGAAATTAAAAATAGATCTATCCTATGACCCAGCAATAGCACTGCTAGGAATTTACTCAAGGCATACAGGAGTGCTGATGCATAGGGGCACTTTTACCCCAATGTTTATAGCAGCACTTTGAACAATAGTCAAATTATGGAAAGATCCTAAATGTCCATCAAGTGATGAACAGATAAAGAAATTGTGGTTTATATACACAAGGGAATACTACGTGGCAATGAGAAAACATGAAATATGGCCTTTTGTCGCAACATGAATGGGACTGGAGAGTTTTCTGCTAAGTGAAATACGTCATACAGAGAATGACAGTATATGTTTTCACTCTTATGTGGATCCTGAGAAACTTAACAGAAGACCATGCGGGAGGGGAAGGGGAAAAAAAAAAGGTTAGAGAGGGAGGGACTCAATATATAAGAGACTTAAAAACTGAGAACAAACTGAGGGTTGATGGGGGGTGGGATGGAGTGGAGGGTGGGTGATGGGTATTGAGGAGGGCACCTGCTGGGATGAGCACTTGGTGTTGTATGGGAACCAATTTGACAATAAATTTCATATTAAAAAAAATCTGTGAGACATTTGTTAAACAGATCAACATATTAGAAAACCAAGAGAATTATTAAAATTGGCCAAAGATTATGCCAGTGGAAAATTTTATGAATTTATCTGTTCCTTTGCAGGTGAAGTCAGAGCAAAATTGAGAAGGCTTCTTTTTTGTTTTGTAATTTAAATTGTAGTTAACATATACTCCAATATTGGTTTCAGGAGTAGAATTCCATGATTCAACACTAGCATACAACACCCATTGCTCATCACAAGTTCCCTCCTTAGTAGCCATCACTTACTAGCCAAACTACCACTCACCTCCCTCCATCAATCCTCAGTTTGTTCTTTGTCTTTAGGAGTGTCCTCTGGTTTGTTTTCCTCTCTCCTCTTATACCCCCCTTTCCACATGTTAATCTATTTTGTTTCTTAATTTCCACAAATTAGTGAAATCGTATGACATTTGTCTTTCTTTGACCTATCTCATTTAGCATAATGCACTCTCCATCCACATCGTCGCAAATGGCATGATTTCTTTCTTTTAGATGGTTGAGTAATGTTCCATTGTATATGTATACCACATCTTCTTTATCCATTCATCGGTCAGTGGGCATTTGGGCTCTCTCCATAGTTTTGCTAATGTTGATAATGCTGCTTTAAACATTGGAGTGCATGTACGCCTTTGAATCTGTATTTTTGTATCCTTTCGGTACATACCTAATAGTGCAATGGCTGGATTGTAGGATAGTTCTATTTTTAGTTTTTTTGAGGAACCTCCATACTCTTCTCCAGTGTGATTACTCCAGTTTGCATTCCCATCAACATTGCAAGAGAGTTCTCCTTTCTCAGTATCCTTTCCAGCACCTGTTGTTTCTTGTGTTCTTCATTTTAGCCATTCTGAAAGGTGTGAGGCGGTATCTCATTGTGCTTTTGATTTGTATTTCCCCGATGATAAGTAACGTTAAGCTCTTTTCACGTGTGTGTTAGCTAGCTGGATTTCTTCTTTGGAATAGTGTCTATTCATGTCTTCTGCCCATTCCTTAACTGGGTTATTTGATTTTTGGGTGTTGAGTTTGATTAGTTCTTTATAGATTTTGGATACTAATGATTTATCAGATATCAGATGTGTTGTTTGCAAATATCTTCTTCCATTCCATAGGTTGCCTTTTAGTTTTGTTGATTGTTTCCTTTGCTGTACAGAGCTTTTTATCTTAATGAAGTCCGAATAGTTCATGTTTGCTTTTGTTTCTCATGACTTCAGTGATGTGTCTAGTAAGAAGTTGCTCTGGCTCAGGTCAAAAAGGTTGCTGCCTGTATTTTCTCTAGGCTTTTGATGGTTTCTTATCTTACATTTAGGTTTTCCATCCATTTGTTTATGGTGTAAGAATGTGGTCCAGTTTTATTTTTCTGCATGTTGCCGTCCAGTTTTCCCAGTAGCATTTGTTGAAGAAACTTTTTTTCCGTTGGATATTCTTTTCTGCTTTGTCAAAGATTAATTGACATATAGCTGTGGGTCCATTTCTGGGTTTTCTATTCTGTTCCTTGGATCTTTGTGTCTAGCTTTATGCCACTACCATACTGTCTTGATGACTATAGATTTGTAATATACTTTGCAATCTGAAATCGTGATGCCTCCAGTTTTTTTGTTTTTTTTTTTTTCTTTTTCAGGATTACCTTGGCCATTTGGGATCTTTCGTAGTTTCATACAAATGTTGGGATTGTTCTAACTCTGAAAAATGCTGGTGGTATTTTGATAGGGATTGCATTAAATGTGTAGATTGCTTCGAGTAGTATAGACATGTTAACAATGTGTGTTCTTCCAACTCATGAGCATGTCATGCTGTTCCATTTCTTCAATTTTTTTCATAAGTGATTTATAGTTTTCAGAGCACAGATCTTTTACCCTGTTTGGTTAGGTTTATTCCTAGATATCTTATGCTTTCTGGTGCAACTGCAAATGGGATCAATTCCTTGATTTCTTTTTCTGTTGCTTTGTAAGTCAGGTTGAGGTTAAAAATGTTATAACCAAGATGCGAACCCAAATGGAGGCCATAAAAATAAGGTTGGACAAGGCAGAGGAGCAAATTAGTAAATAAAATTATTGAAAATATGAAGCTGAAAACCAGAGGGAAACAAAATGGATCCCAGAAGTAAACTTAGAGAATTCAGCAACTTATTAGAATGGAAAAACATTCGTATCATAGGTCTCCCAGAAGATGAAGAGAAAGGGGGGCAGAAGGTTTATGTGAGTAAATTGTAGTTGAAAACTTCCTTAATCTGGGGAAGGACAACAATCATTAAAATCCAAGAAGTGCAGAGAACTACCATTAGATTCAACAAAAAGTGACCATCCACAAGGCAGATCATAGTAAAATTCACAAAATACACAGACAAGGAAAGAATCCTGAAAGCAGCAAGGTAAAAAACAGCCCTTTACATACATACAAGGGTAGACAGATCTGTCTGTAGAAATTTGACAGGCCAGAAAGGAGTGGCAGGATATAGTCAACAGTCAACATACTGGATGGAAAAAAATACATAGCCAAGAATACTCTATCCAGCAAGGCTGTCATTCAAAATAGAAGGAAAGATCAGGAGTTTCCCAAACAAAAATTAAAGGAATTTGTGACCACTAAACCAGCCCTGAAATAAGTTTTAAATGGGACTCTTTGAGTTGGGGGTTGGGGGCAAAGTCCAAAAGTAACAAAGAGTAGAAAGGACCGGAGAACATTAATCAAAACATCAACTCTAAAGATACCCTTCCACTCCCATAAGTATGGGTTAGATTATAGGTCTAGATAGTTTAACAGTACATTATTATTTTCCCTTTAGCAGTATTTTCCTTAATTTCTTTTCATATAAAAATCTCCTATTCTGGTAGTAATATAACAAGAAAAATTTAGAAATTAAAGAATGCTTTTATATTGTTTTGACTGGTTGTCTAATTTTATTAATGGGGAAAGATAAAAAAGACAGTCTAGAAACCAGATATCCTGGTATGCATTCTTCATGACTTACCTCTTATATGATTTGTAAACATTTCCTGAAAAAATTAAAAGGAGACAATTAATAAAAATATTCTTATTTTGGGGGGGTTAAAAATATTTGTGGTCTTTGTCAGCTTTTAACAACTTATAATTTGCTATGACTTCTTAATAGTCACTTTGCAAAAATAAATAAATAAATAAAAACAGACTAGAATAAGGGCTATTCTTTTTTTTTTTAATTTTTTTTTCAACATTTATTTATTTTTGGGACAGAGAGAGACAGAGCATGAACGGGGGAGGGGCAGAGAGAGAGGGAGACACAGAATCGGAAACAGGCTCCAGGCTCTGAGCCATCAGCCCAGAGCCCGACGCAGGGCTCGAACTCACAGAGCGCAAGATCGTGACCTGGCTGAAGTCGGACGCTTAACCGACTGCGCCACCTAGGCGCCCCAATAAGGGCTAATCTTAACAGTGTTTTAGAAACATGTTCCTGTTCTGTGCCCAGCAGGAGATCGCAGTTTAGATGAATAAAGAAATTCTTTCAACTTCCCATATTTTACCTAATAGACAAAGGTAAAAGGAAAAACATCATGAAGCAATAAATTTCTCCTCTACCCCTATAACTTGTATGTGTGCATTTGATAAACATTAATGTAGATGAGCCCAGTAGCAGTTAGATTTTATATGTTTTGGAGGCTAGTTAGCATTTCTCTCTTTCATGCCCCCAACACGTTTTGTTTCCTCCCATAGTGTCATAGATAGAACTCCATGATACACCTAAATTATAGGTGTAGGAACTGGACCTATATCTAATTGGTATATTTAACCAGTCCAAATTGTATGTATGTGTAAAGCTTGATTTTTGAATTGAGCCTTAAATCTTTTGAAATTGGATGTTAACAATTTGCCTAAGTGAATTCAGTAGAAACATTAATTAAATGAACATTGAGTACATAAGTTGAGTACGTAGGTACATTGAGAGAACATTGAGTACATAGGTTAAGAAATATTTTCATTGTGGCTCACTACACACTGTTGTTTTGCAACACTGCAGCTGACTAGATCTGCATTGAGATACGCCAAAAGTTCTTAATCTAGGGTTCAAGGGTCCTTAGAACTTACATACAAAATATTATATGTGTAAAAGAATTCATAGTTTCATTGGATTTTCTTAGTCATTCAGGACCTAAAAACAAGGATTGAGGGCCACATACACCCCATTGTTTCTATTGATAATAGCCAAAGTATGGAAAGAGCCCAAATGTCCATTGACAAATGAATGGATACAGAAGATGTGTGTGTCTGTGTGTGTGTGCGCGCGTGTGCACGCATGTGTGTGTGTGCATGTGCACACTCACTGGAGTATTACTCGGCAATCAAAAAGAATGAAATCTTGCCATTTGCAACTATGTGTATGGAACTAGAGGGTATTATACTAAGTGAAATTAGTCTGACAAAGACAAATATATTACTTCACTCATATGAGAACTTTAAGATACAAAACAGATGAACATGAAGGGAAACAAAAATAATATAAAAACAGGGGGACAAAACATAAGAGACTCTTAAATATAGAGAACAAACACAGGATTGCTGGAGGGGTTGTGGGAGGGGATATGGGCTAAATGGGTAAGGGGCATTAAGGAATCTACTCCTTAAGTCGTTCCACTGTATGCTATCTAACTTGTATGAAATTTAAAAATAATAATAAAATTAAATTTAAAATAAAAATTTAAAAAAATTGAACAATAACAAGGATTGAGAACTAATGTTATGAATTTTCAATAAAAAACCCCCATTCTTTATTTTATCTCAGATAATCATTCCTTAAGATCTTGTAAAAAGAAGAGGTCCTAAAGAGTTGATAACAAAGGTGCTTCTGGGGTGTAAAGCCTGGAGAGAGATTGGAAAAGTTGGAAAATGTTGCTTTTGGAACTGTAACTTACAGGCACTTCTTGGGATAGATGCAAGCGAATATGTATGCTCTAGTATTGTGAAGAAGTAGTTAAGTATATTATAATGAACAAGAGCGTGCATTTTAGAGCCAGATCAATGGGAGTCAAATCCTGGTTCTGCCATTTACTTGCTGTGTATCCTGGGGCCAGTTATATAACCTCTGTCCTCCAGTCTCTTCATTTTTCATGGGGATGATAATAGCGTCTACTTCATAGGTAGTAAAGATTAAAATGAATTATATGTAGAAAGTGCTTAAAACATTGATTGCCTTACTACATAAGTGTTAGCTGTAATTACTATCACTGTTAGTATGATTATTACAATTATTGCTGCTGCTATTATTGCAGAATGCCATCAGGGTAAGTATGAAGCCGAATTAGGGACTGAGCCAGAATCAGTGTTCTAATATAGTGGGTCAACAAATTTTTTTTTTTTTTGTAAAGGGTCAGATAGTAAATAGTTTTGGCTTTGCAAGACATGTGGTCTCCATGGAAACTGTTCACAGTCAGAGATAATATGCAAAAGAATGGACTTGGCTGTGTTCCAAAAACTTTATTTACAAAATAGGTGGTGGGTTTTCTGACCCCAGTTTAATCAGCCGAATAGTCTTTTGCCTACCAAATGTAATAATAATACTTAAAAAAAAACATGATATTAGATATTACAAGATTGCCTCAATGCAATGCCTGGTGTATATTAGTCATTCATTAAATATTGATAGATAAATTAATGAATAGTATGTATTTATGAATTGCTGCAAAAAAATTGTGTCAAAGAAATGATAGAGCAGTGTTTCTCAAACTTTCACCTGTGTCAGAATTTAACACCATTACTCGCCCCATTCCCAGAGTTTCTGACTTTTAGATCTGGTGTGAGGCCTGAAAATTTGCATTTCTAATAAGTTTCCAAATGTTGCTAAAGAGTGAGTAACCAGGGAAATTGCTCTCTAGGCAGAATTCTGATGGACAAGATGAAAAGGATTCAGTCAGTGACAGAAAGCTTGTGAAGAAGCATCTATGTCATTTCTTGTAAATTTGTTTATTTCCATTTCTTCCTATTTAATTCAACAGCAAATTTTTAAAGCATACATTCTCTGCCTAGTACTCTTCTAGGTATGTAAATATATATGAAAAAGAATATGACATAAACAGACTTTGATGTCAATGTCAGGAGTGTTTACTCCAGTTGAGGAAAGAAAATGTGCATTTATGGGCCAATTACAGAATAAGAAAATATATTTCATCACGTTCCAGAGTGTGTCATGTAGGTATGAATGACATCTGTACTCAAAAATGATCAGAAAGAGTGTAAAGAGATATGATATGAAATTACTTTAATCAAGGCAAATAAGATGATGGTTTGATGGAGTCTGGAATCTCAGAGTGCTCAGTTAGCCTATCCATTTCCAGAAAAGAGCAAGAAGATTGGGTTCTACTCTGAGCCAAGTACCATCATCAGTCTGACCCTCCTGTCATTGAACATGGCCCAATTATGTGAGATAAAGAATTGTTTTGAGGCTTTTGGTTTAGGCAAGAATTTCTCTTATCTTTGACAGGATATTTGACATTTTTGGCAGGGTAATTCTTTGCTGTGTTGAGGGAATGGGCTGTCCTATACATAATAAAATGTTCAGCAGCATCCATGGCCTCTGCCCACTAGATGCCACTTCACCCATCTACTTGTGACAGAAATGTCTCCAGACATTGCCAAATATCCCCTATGGACAAAGCAATCCCTGTTTGTGAAATAATGGTTTAGTCCAGTTCAGTATATATCGAATTGGTATAGTTGACTCTAGCTAAAATGTTGAAAGGCAGGGAGAATAAAATACTCTTGCAGTTCTTTCTTACCATCTTATTACTCAGTTTTTGGTTCTATAATCTGGAGCTATGTAAAAAAAAAATTTAAACACCAGACATTTTAAGAGGAATTTGACATTTGAATCAGCAGAATAATTTACTCAGGTAATTTAGCAAAGTTCTTATAGAAGATGCTAAATAGCCATTAAAAAGCAAATTCTTGGTAACATATCATCTTAGTAGTTAGAGAAAAAATAAAAATACTGAAAAAAAGAAAACAAGCACACTCACTTTTATTAAGAAATACAAGCCTTGTTCCTGACCCTCAAATCTCACCCTTAGAGTTAACCATTGTTCAGTTGTATATCTTCCCATTTTTTCCATGCTTATATAGGCATCTATACATGTGTGTATATGCATGCATCCTTATAAAATTTTAATGGCTGAATAGTTCTCTGGTATATGGATGTATATAACATAGTCTACTTAACCATTTTCCTATTGTTGGTGTCACCATACTAAAATTAAAATTATGTCTTTATTATATAATATAATTTCATATGCAGATATTTTTTTTTATTTGGCCATTTTCAGTTATAAGCAGATTTACAGCCATCCTTTTAAAAACACATATCTGATAGTTTAATAAAAGACAGCGTTAGACGGCTGGGTAAGAGGTTCTTCAAATTCAGAGTCTTTAACCTGGCATCCAATACCTGGAATCAATCATCTTGTTTTTGGGTAAATGCTCAGAAATTGCATGTCAAATTTTGTGTGTGTTTTTCTAGGAAGGGGGTTCATAGTTTTATCAATATATCAAGGGAATCTCTCACCTCCCAAGAAGATTAGGAACCACTGAGCTGTACTATCTTAGTTGAGAATTGCCCTCATTAAATTAGAAGAGCAATGTTGAATAGGTTAACCAAAAGTTTGTTTCCCAAAGGTTGGAGTGCTGTTTGGATAGTTTTTATAAATTGTAGAATTCTGGAAGGTAAAATAAGCAGAGCAACATACCTTCTTTTCTGAACCTTTTGTGTATGATTTTAAAGACAGTTTTCCTTCTAGTTAATAGTTGATGTTGGCATAGAAATGATACATAAGGTATAGAGGGTAAGCATGATTATGTTTGTATGATCATTTGTTTTTCCCTTGAGGAGAGAATATTGTATGGGCTAAACAGCAGGGTGGTAAGATAATCCATCATTTTGAAACCTGTTCTCTGGTGATGGATGGATAGATTGGTAAAGTAACTCAATAATCTTCATTTTTTTTCCAGGTTATTCACAGTTCATTGAGCATTGTCATTAATAAAGCAATAGAATGCCTTTGTGTCCTTGCTTGCATTATTCCTCAGATTGTGACAGGAAAAGACTTTTAAATGGGAATAACTTCTTATTAAAACTTATATATAAATGTGTGGTTCTAGAGCATTTATTGTGGCTCTCATAAATATATTAGAATTATGTTGGCTACACAAATTACATAGTTTGTTTCTATTTTAATAATAGCCCCCTTCAATGCTAAAATTCCAAATACTAGATTATCTTCATAGGTAGGTACAAAAACTCACCGAATTGTTTTTTCCCCAGGTTATGTAATGTATACTACTCCAGATCTTAAAATAATTCTAATAGGTTGTGTTGGAGTGAAAGGTGACTGGCTTCATCTAGAGCAAGAGTGATATCTGAATTAAGTCCAGTGTTTGGAGCTGAGATTTTAGTTTGATTAAATTGAAAGTTAACACTGTGTTATTGCATAGAATAATGTTTTAAGGATCAATCAAAAACAATTCTTGAACTATCTCTTTGGAACCAATGTGCTATTGTGTAAAGTCTAATAGAAGCAATGTGGAGTGTGTCTATTTTCATGCCAATTCAAGAAACAAACAAGAACCCTAAAGGCAGCCAAATTACAAATATCTAAGGATTTACTTGTTAGCAAGTGTAAGTCTATGTTAGATACCTGGGTTTCCGTGTTTTCTCTACTATTCCCTTGTTTAAGTTGTTTTTTGTTCCAAAGTGATCCAGTTAGCATAAGTGCATAGAATTGTAATGACGCTGTTCATTTCCAATGTTTTCATCAATTTGCCTTCTACTTTGGTAGGGACTGTTCAAAAACTGTTTGTTTTTTTTTAATTCCTTGTCTTGTTTCATGAAAGTTATAAGGTTTTCCACAAGTTACAAAAATATCCGTCTCAGAATTAGATTCTGGTTCTAGCTCTGTCATGTTATTTGCATGAACTTGAACATGTCATTTAAATTCTCAGAGCCTCAGTTATTTTACCTGTATAATGGTAATGGTAATTAAATCTAATCCTAACTCCTGCTATGGGCCACTGTGAGACTCATATGTAACGATTTTAGGGAAAATGTATTGAGGATTGTCCAACAACAATATTTGGAAGATTGTCCAAATAGAGTATTATAACATAAAAGTTGTATGACTTCACGGTGTTGGTATTTGGAATGAATGTTTTTGTAATTACTGAATCATATATTATAGACTGTTCATTCAGTTTATACAAGCTAGATTTGGTATTTAGAATTTAATTATGTAATTAAATTACCTCATACTATGTCTGTTTATGGATATATTTGCAGTAGAAAATATTGTCCTCTCTATGTCTCCTATGGTTTCTAGTACATAGCCTTTTACAAAATGGGTATACCATAAATATCTCCTTACTACTTAATTTGGTATATTTTACTCATGTAGTTAACTGCTTTGATATAACTGCTTAGAACTTTGGCATATAGTAGGTGTTTAAATCCAATTTAAAAATTGGATTAGAACTTACCATGGAAAGAAATTAAATATGGCATGCCAGACACTATTTTTTTCATGTACTGAGAAATGATTTATTAAAAAGAATTCTGTTGGAGCTGAAATAACTGATATAGCTTTTAGCAATTCCTCTTCCTTATTTCTCTATTCCTTCATGCCTTATCCCTCCCTCCTTCCTTCCCCCCCTCCCCAAATTAGGCAGTAGGTTCTCACTTGCTCATTATAATGAAATAGGAGTTTTATCCCAAAAATGCCACTTCCATATGGTAAAACTTCACTGATTTTAATTTCAAGTTAGGGTTCATAATAATTTGAATGTTTTTACTTTGTATGTAAACAGTTTGTTAAACAAATGAATAGCATGAACAAGAAAGCATATGTAGCCTATTCAAGATACCAAAATAATTTCAACTGTTTTTTAAATGACTCTTGTAGTCTTTAATTCATGTACACTTGAAAGTCATAAACCTGTCATATATAATTTACAGTTACACTGGTATCCTTACATTATTTCATACAAATGCGCATGTATCTGTAAACAGCCCTATCTTTCAAATCTTTTGCTTTCCCATCTGGATTTCTAAAAGAAAAATGGGGGGTGCCTGGGTGGTTCAGTCGGTTAAGCATCTGATTTCTTGATTTCAGCTCAGGTCACATTCTCACAGTTCATGAGACTGAGCCCTGCATTGGGCTCTACACTGACAGCATGGAGCCTGCTTGGGATTCTCTCTCTCTCTCCCTCTCTCTCTGCCCCTCCCCTGCTTACGCTTGTTGTCTTGCTCTCTCAAAATAAATAAACATTAAAAAAAAAAAAAGAAAAATGGGATGCACAGTGTGGGTATTTTTCTTAAGTAAATTTCTCTTGACTATGTTAGAATTTGAAAATACTCATTTTTTTTGAAAAATTTTTTATGTTTATTTATTTTTAAGAGCAAGAGAGACAGAGCATGAGCAGGGGAGGGGCAGAGAAAGGGGGAGACACAGAATCCGAAGCAGGCTCCAAGCTCTGAGCTATCAGCATAGAGCCCAACAAGGGGCTTGAACTCACAGAACATGAGATCATGACCTGAGCTGAAGTCAGATGCTTAACTGACTAAGCCACCCAGGCGCCCCTGAAAATACTCATTCTTGAATATACAGCCCTTAATCATGGTCCTATATGCATTGATCCATATTCTTCAGGTGCATTTAAAAAATGGAAGTAATTAACCCTAAAATAAGCTTTTGAATAATAAACATTTATTGAATGAGCAATTAATCTTGATCTTAATTTTATGTTTTAACATTATATTCTGAGATGTAGTACAGTGTAGTTGTTAAGAGTAGAGACCCTTACTCCAGACTTTCTGTTTGAATCCTGGTTCTTCCATTTATCTACTGGTTAAATACTGCCATATATCTACTGGTTACATTCTTTCCCTTTCCTCATTTACAAAAAAGGAATAAAAATAGTATCTACCTCATAAGGTTGTTATGAGTTTAAGGAAATTATTATTTGCTAAGCTCTTAGATAAGCACAAATAAGCACAGCATGAGCCTTTGTTATATAAAGAAAAATCATTTCCAAACCATGCTAATTTCCTGTGCATATATGAATTCACATTCTTTGGTATAGTGGAGTGGTCCCAAATGCCTAATGAATTGACAGCCAAATTTCTGACTAAAGTTCCCACCCTCTATGATGTTTTCAATATCAGAACTTTACTGTCAACCTGTAGTAGTTTTCTCACAGAGTTGGATGTATGAAGATTAGAGCTGCTATTGTCTGAAATCTAGTGCAGTACCTTATTCCCCTCCCTGGAATTTTCTCGTTTCTCCCTTCTTTTGTGAGGTTAGATGTATTTCAACAAGCAAATACATACGAAAACCAACATTAATTTTCACTGTACTCCTAAAGTAGAAGTAAAAACCATTATGGAGTGTGTTTTTAGGATATGAATATTTTAATGTGTGAAAATAGGCTCTTAAGACCAGCAAGCTAAGGCACTGTCTGGATGGTACAGATAAATCAAGTATGAGTCAGAATATCTTGGTTTTCTGTTTCTACATTTTAAATACTCTGGCCATATGAGACTGTTCTACTTATCTCCAATACAGTTTCTGTTTTATATTGGAAATCTAACAATGTTAAAACTTACATGAGAAAATAAATATTGCTTTATTTCTGAATAGTTGCTGGGGAGAAAATAATTTTCTTCAGAATGTAAACTTTGGAACTGGTATTTTTAAGGCCTTGGTAAACACCATGATGCTTATTTATGTTCAGTCAGTTGAACATTCAGACTAAATATTTCTGCTGTTAACATTCCTGTGGAGATCATCTTAGCTACAGAAATATACTAATAAAATTGCCTTAACCAATGCAGAAAGGTTTTTAAAATACCCTCTTATATGATCTGTAATTAGTGTGATTAAGAAAATTAGTCTGTCAACCTTGCAGGTTAAACTCGAACTTCTATGCATTTTGTTCCTCCTGAAAGATTTTTTTAAAGATTTACTTATGTATTTATTTATTTAATTTTGAGAGAACCAGAGAGTGTGCGAGTGGGAGAGGGGCAGAAAGAGAGGGAGAGAGAGAATCCCAAGCAGGCTTAGTGCTGTCCGTGCAGAGCCTAACATGGTGCTCCATCCCATGAACCATGAGATCATGACCTGAGCCAAGATCAAGAGTTGGAAACTTAGCCGACTGAGCCATCCAGGAGCCCCCTCCTGAAACTTTGAGTAAAATCTCTCATGTTTTCTCTAGGGATATGAAGCTAAGTTTTGTAAACTTATGTGAGTTGATTTCCTTAATGTCAGTTTGGATTATATAGTTATATGTTGCAATGGTATGAGAAAAACACCCTACTTGTCTATGAGAAATAAAAGCAAGGTAGCAAAAAGGATACTGAAGACAGCAAAGCACAAAATTATAGTGAAAGGTAGTTCAGTAGCTGTGAGGTTCTCTGTGTTGCAGGATGCTGTCTTGTTTTTTGTTAAGAACAGAATATTTAGACAATCAGTAGTTCACAACCCTTTTCTTTGACAGCATACATGATGGATGCATTTGCATGTTTGACCCATTCCCAGGGATATTCCCAGCATTTGTAGAGGCTTTGCCATAGATTAGAGAGGCTGCAGGCTCTGTATAGGTCCCACTGTAACACTGCCTTTGTTTTTCTCTCACAGACTTAGGGAGCACTAAGAATACAGAATACGAAGGTTGAGAACCACTATGTTATTAAACTAAGCATGAAATTCATACTAGATCTGGAATTCACCTAAGAGTGATGACTTTTATCAGCCTTGTTAATGGAAGTTGGCTTATTGTTTGTTTCCTTGTGATTTTTTTTTTTAATTTTTTTTTTCAACGTTTATTTATTTTTGGGACAGAGAGAGACAGAACATGAACGGGGGAGGGGCAGAGAGAGAGGGAGACACAGAATCGGAAACAGGCTCCAGGCTCTGAGCCATCAGCCCAGAGCCCGACGCAGGGCTCGAACTCACAGAGCGCGAGATCGTGACCTGGCTGAAGTCGGACGCTTAACCGACTGCGCCACCCAGGCGCCCCAGTTTCCTTGTGATTTAAAGCAAAAGGAAACATTATTTTAGGTGTCTTGTTTGGAAGATAACAATAGTATCTAAGATATATGAGCTTTACCTCTATATGGTTCTAGGTTTTTATCTATTTTTAGTTTCCTAAAGCTGATTGAAAAGATGTATTTTGAGCAATGCATATATTAATTAGCACAGGATTCTGTTTACTCTTGATATTTTCTTAACGAACTTGGTACTTTTTACTCTCTGGTTATAGGATGCAGCAAGTTGACCTTAATTTTTTTTCCCTTGAAAGGAAATATTTTTTTCTTGTTCTGCTTACCAAAATAATCCATGCTTCTGATAAGAAATTTAGGCAATAAGGAAGATATGAAGAACATAAAAATTAAATTGATGAGATGATTTTTACCAGAATTACTTTCCTTCTGGTTTGGTTTTAAAATGGCTTTTATAGGGACACATGGGTGGCTCAGTTGGTTAAGCATCCTACCTCAGCTCAGGTCATGATCTCACAGTTTGTGAGTTAGTACAGAGCCCTCTTGGGAGTCTCTCTCCCTCTTCTCTCTCTACCCCTCTCTACTCGCGTGTGTGTGTGTGCGCGCGCTCTGTCTCTTTCAAAATAAATAAAGTTTAAAAAATTGCTTTTGTAAGCATCTTTGTCTTTACTTTGACCATCATGTTACTTACATACATCCCAACCTTAATTTGTGTATACTGTCAACATATTTTCATGCTGGAAAACTAAATTCCTTCAGATTGCTCAATATGGTAAGAATCATTTTATAAACAAATTTGTTGTTTTTTAAGTTTGAAAATTTTAAAGCTTTCTTTTTCCCTATCATGGCTTCTAGTGTCGTAAGCATGTTTTTACTGTTTCAGTATTTACATAGTTTATTGACAAATGAAGAAACTTGTCCTTCTACAAATAACTTGGTAAAAACTTTAATTTCCCATGAGAAGAAGAGTAACGAGTTAATAAACTTTTTTTATTTTTATTTTTTAACATTTATTTATTTTTGAGACAGAGAGAGAGCATGAGCAGGGAAGGGTCAGAGAGAGAGGGAGACACAAAATCTGAAGCAGCCTCCAGGTTCTGAGATGTCAGCACAGAGCCCGAGGTGGGACTTGAACTCATGGACTGCAAGATCATGACCTGAGCTGAAGTTGGACACTCAACTGACCAAGCAACTGAGGCGCACCGTTAATAAACTCTTATATGTAACTCATTTATGAGGGAAAGTAAGTTATGGGAAAGGATTATATACATCATCTTTATGTTTTAAGTGTTATCACAAGGTTTCTATGAGGACTGTGAGTACTGTAAGAGGTCAAGCCATCAAATTAAGGATTTTTTTCCACAGATGTAGGAATAATGTAGAGAACAGTTCAGTGTTTATAGGTTTATATACTACTTTTTACAAAAGTAAAGAAAACTATTATGATTATTGAATTAGAAACTAGAAGTTTCACTGAAATCCACCTTTTCTACATTAGAGGGTTTAAAAACTGCATGAAAATACACAAAGTTTCTGAGACTTTGAGGACTTACACTGGTTCTGATCTCACATTTTCCTATGTACTAAATATGTTCCCTTTGAAACAAATTTCTTCCTTGGCCAAAGAGCCCCTAAACCTGTCAGCAAATATGTACTCTTATTCACAATCACAAGGGGAACCTAGGAGAGTGTTCATTGTGTTTTTTTTTACTGCCAATACATTTCCAACTTTGGTACATTATGTGGCAACCATATGTATTTTATCTAAGCATACATGCACTCATACACATATATACTCACTCAGGGCATGTTAGGTATGGGTAGCAGTCCCTGAGTTTTTGGCCAAAGACTTAAAACTAATACTGTTGTTTTACAAGAAATGTTCAGGGAGCATTGGCTATAAACTTGGACTTTCTGTTTTATCATATGCAAATTTAGAATAAAAATTAGAATTTGTTAAAAAAATATGGAGAGCATTACACATAAAATGCTCTTCTGTAGATGCCAGACATTCATTGTTGAAAACAGAGAAATTCTCTGGTTGGGAGGAGTTGTTGAAGAGTGATGGACACAGAGTAGAAAGATACCATTTCTTTTTAAATCTTTCAACCATGTGAAGTTGGTTTTGCGAATGCAGGAATAGTTCAATAAAAATATTCACTATATAAGCAATTCCACCCCCCCCAAAAGAAAAATACTATGGTTATCTTCATAGATAAATCCATTTCATAAACATCCATTCTTTTTTTAATTATTTTTTTATTTTTAAAGATTTATTTAAATTCTAGTTAGATAACATATAGTATAATATTAATTTCAGTAGTAGAATTTTTGTGATTCATCGTTTACATACAGCACCCAGCACTCATCACAAGTACCCATCACCTTAATACCCATCACCCATTTAACCCATCTCCCTGCCTACCTTCCCTCCGGTAACCCTCAGTTTGTTCTCTATAGGTAATAGTCTGTTTTATGGTTTTCCTGCCTCGTTTTCCCCCCATGTTCATCTATCTTCTTTATTAAATTCCACATAATGAGTGAAATCACATGGTATTTGTCTTTCTCTGACTGTGTTATTTCACTTAGCATAATACACTTTAGCTCCAGCCATGTCTTTGCAAATGGCAACATTTCATTCTTTTAGATGGCTTTGTAATATTCCATTGTAT
>NW_024420361.1:3405646-3419359 GCF_014898765.1 Herpailurus yagouaroundi
ATACACATGCATGTATGTATATATATACACACACACACACACACACATACACATATACATACACATATACCACAACGTCTTTATCCATTCATCAGTTGATGGATATTTGGGCTCTTTCCATAATTTGACTATTGTTGATAATGCTGCTGTAAACATTGGGGCAGATGTATCCCTTTGAGTTAGTACTTTTGTATCCTTTGAGTACGTACCTAATTGTTCAATTGCTGGATCATAGGCTGCTTTTAGTTTTAACTTTTTGAGGAATCTCTATACTGTTTTCCAGAGTGGCTGCATCAGTTTGCTTTTCCACCAACAGTGTAAGAGGTTTCCCCTTTTTCCACATCTTTGCCAACACCTGTTGTTTCTTGTGTTGTTGCTTTTAGCCATTCTGGCTGGTGTGAGGTGTTATCTCATGTAGTTTTGATTTGTATTTCCCTGATGATCAGTGATGTTGAGCACCTTTTCATGTATCTGTTGGCCATCTGTATATTTTCTTTGGAAAAATGTCTATTCAGGTGTTCTGCACATGTTTTAACTTGATAATTTGTTTTTTGGGGGGTATTGAGTTGGAGTTCTTTATATATTTAGGCTACTAATCCTTTATCAGATATGTCATTTGGAAATACCTCCTCCCATTCTGAAGTTTGCCTTTTAGTTTTGTTGATTGTTTCCTTCCTTGTGCAGAAGCTTTTTATTTTGATGAAGTCTTAAAAGTTCATTTTTGCTTTTCTTTCCCTTACCTCTGGAGACTAAGTGTCTACTAAGAAGTTGCTATGGCTGATATCAAACAGGTTGCTGCCTGTGTCCTCCAGGATTTTGATGTTTTTCTGTCTCACATTAGGTCTTTCATCCATGTTGAATTTTTTTTGATGTATGGTATAAGAATGTGGTTGACTTTCATTCTTTTCCATGTTGCTGTCCAGTTTTCCTAACACCATTTTGAAGTGAATGTCTTTTTTCCATTGGATACTCTTTTCTGCTTTGTTGAAGATTAATTGACCATATAGTTGTGGGTTCATTTCTGGGTTTCCTGTTATATTCCATGGATGTATGTGTCAGTTTTTCTGCCAATACAATACTGTCTTGATGACTACATCATTGTAATATAGCTTGAAGTCCAGAGTTGTGATACCTCCAGCTTTGGTTTCCTTTTTCAATATTGCTTTGGTTATTTGGGTCTTTGGTACCATACAAATCTTAGGATTGTTTTTTCAAGCTCTGTGAAAAAATTTGATGGTATTTTGATGGGGATTGCATTAAATGTGTCTATTGCTTTGGATAATATAGACATTTTAACAGTATTTGTTTTCCAATCCATGAGCATGAGATTTTTTTTCCATTTTTTGTGTGTCTTCTTCAATTTCTCTTATCAGTGTTTTATAGTTTTCAGAGTACAGATGTATTACCTGTTTGGTTAGTTTTATTCCTAGGTGTCTTATGGCTTTTGGTGCAATTGTAGATGGTATCAATTCCTTGATTTCATTCTGCTGCCTCATTGTTAGGTATAGAAATGCCACAGATTGGGGCGCCTGGGTGGCGCAGTCGGTTAAGCGTCCGGCTTCAGCCAGGTCACGATCTCGCGGTCCGTGGGTTCAAGCCCCGCGTCAGGCTCTGGGCTGATGGCTCAGAGCCTGGAGCCTGTTTCCGATTCTGTGTCTCCCTCTCTCTCTGCCCCTCCCCCGTTCATGCTCTGTCTCTCTCTGTCCCAAAAATAAATAAAAACGTTGAAAAAAAATTTAAAAAAAAAAAAAAAGAAAAAAGAAATGCCACAGATTTCTGTACGCTGAGTTTGTATCCTGTGACTTTGCTGATTTGTGTGTGAGTTCCAGCAATTTTATGGTGGAATCTTTGGGTTCTCTACATAGAGTGTAATGTTGTCTGCAAATAGTGAAAGTTTGACTTTATTTTTGCCAATTTGGATGCCTTTTATTTCATTTTGTTTTCTGATTGCAGAGGGTTAGACTTCCAGTATTATGTTAAATAACAATGGTAAGAATGGACATCCCTCTCTTGTTCCTGACCATAAAGCTCTTAAGTTTTTCTCCACTGAGGATGTTATTAGCTTATTAGCTGTGGGTATTTTGTATATGGCCTTTATGATGTTGAGGTATGTTCCCTCTATCTCTGCTTTGTTGAGGATTTTTTTTTTTATGTTTTTATTTTATTTTTGAGAGAGAGACCGAGTGCGAGTGGCAGTGGGGCAGAGAGAGGGAGACAGAATCCAAAGCAAGCTCCAGGCTCTGAGCTGTTGGCACAGAATCAAGGTATTTTGGAATCAAGTTATTGCTTGTCTCGTAGAATGAGTTTGAGAGTTTTCCTTACATTTCTACTTTTTGGAACAGTTTGAGAAAAATAGGTATTAACTCTCCTTTAAATGTTTGGTAGAATTCCCCTGGGAACCTGTCTGGGCCTGGACTTTGGTTGTTGGGAAATTTTTGATTACTGATTCAATGTCTTTGCTAATTATTAAAGTTAGTTTATGATGAGGGGCAGGGGAGAGAAATGACACCTGCCAGCCCCTTTGTCCCTAGAGAGGCAATGTGACCTCTCTCTGATGTACTCCAGGAAGGGGGAACCACCTGTCCCAGTGTCCCAAGGGATCCTCAGATCATGCAGTATGCCTGCAGGCTATCTGCCCTCCTTCTCCACAGGAGCACTACAACACCCACCAGGCTTTACACCTGGCCACGTCGTGGACCTCTAAAACTCCAGTCTTTGAGCCCTGGGATTGTAAAAAAACAAAACAAAACAAAACAAAAAACTCACAATAATTAGCCCTTCTCATTTTCTCAGTCCATGGCTTTAGGGAAGTGTTTTCCTAGTGTGATCCCCTATGTGCTCTTCTCTCTCTCCCTCCATCCTTCCCTCCCCTCCACAGCACCAGAGATCTCTTTCTTCCCCCAAATCACATTTTCACACCGTCTACCTTCCTCATTGTGGCCTCTTCTCTCCCTCTCATTGTGCATCTTGTTCTGTCAGTCCTCAGATCCATTTTTTGGGTATTCAGAATGATTTGTAATTTATCTAGATGAGCTGGTAGGACCAGGCATGCCTAGGGTCCTCTACCAACTCTACCATCTTAGCTCCTCTCAGAAAGTCGAAAGATAATATTTACAAGAGTGATATGTATTGTGAAGGGAAGGGGTGGGGAGGGAAGGGAGGGATATAGAGTGATTATGCAGGAAGTGACTTGGCTTGAGTAGGGAGTTATCCCTTTAGATGCTGTGATTGTCAGGGAAGGCCATGTAGGAGGGTGGTATTTGAGTGTAGTAAACTAAAATATGATGATAAGGCATAAACCTTTGGAGTTTTGAGGAAAGAGCTTCCTAGGCAGCAGGAACTGTGATAGAGGTCCAAGGTAGGGTCTTTTGAGATATAGAAAGATTAATATGACCAGGACAGAGGGAGCAAGTTCATCAGGAGTGGAAGTTGTGACGGTATATCAATCTTGGCCATTGGTGAGCATAGAAATCATTGCTACCTGCTTCTTTACAGCATTGCTAAACCCCAGTAATTCTTTACATTCAAGCATTCTAGCTTTCAAAATATGATTCATACTTGTGGATTAGTATTTTACTTCTGTGGGAAAATATGCATCATCCTTAATTTCCTTTATTGGTTTGATAATGGTTGTATAATTCAACAGTTTTGATAATAGGAACTTAGCTGAAGGTCTAGAGGACTTTATAAAAAATAAAATGAAATGTAGCATCAAATCTAGGACACAGAATGTTCTGTGTGTAAAAATAGATTAAGTGATAATAACATATTAACATGAGCCTTTTTCATTTTTCTTGTGATCTCCCTCCAAAGCTGTCAGGGCCCTGTGCCTAGTATTTATCTTAAGAGGCAGAGAAAGTCTCTTGCTACCCTTAGGAGAAACTTTGGTTAAGACAGAGACCTACTGTTAATTTTTCATATATAGGATCCCACATGCATAATTTTAGAAATGAAAATATCACCTTACATTTTACATTCATGAATTTGGAGAATATTTTCAGAGATTCTTTATGTTTTCAAATTCTAAAACTTTAATACAGTTGGCTTTTTATTCTTATAATTCCAAAATTACTACAAATGAATACATATAAAATAGTTCTTCCATTTTGAAAATACAGAGATTAGATGAAGGGACACTTTCTGTTTTGTTGGATTTGTCTTGGGACAATTACATCCACACATTATTTCTCTTGTGGGAACAACAGACGTGATAACCCTGAAGTCTGTTTTCTTGTTACATTAGTTTTTAATTAAAGAAAACAGCTAGTTGAAGGCAATTACTTTCTGTGAAATGTAATGAAGATTTATTTTGGAAGTGACCTTCACTTTATTAGCCAAAGCAGTAATCAGAATTAATAGAATAATCAAATTATATACTAATAAATTATCATGCATAGTGTTGTCAAAAGTTCAGCTATTAATGGATCCCATTGTTTTGCACCTGTATTAAAAAAATTACAACTGCTGATTTCTACCTTGATAGGCACTGAAATTGCTTTTTTAAAGGCTATGTAGGATAGCCTTTTTTTGGCCTTTCACCAACCAAAATTTTTCATATCTGTTAATTTATCTCTGATACAATTTGCTGTACCAGGGCAAAGTTGAAATTGAGTTCAATGTTGGTTTGCTCTTTCAGTAAAATCTGACTCACTGGAAGCACTACTCGATTAATTAAAATTCTATTTGTTTAAATGTTTTTTGGGGTTAATGGCATCAGTTAGATTATACTCCAAAATACACAATTATCTCAGTAATGTGTTAGATGGATATTAGGTTGCTTTTGTAAATTTACTTGATCTTGTTATCAACAAGTAATTGAAATGGCAGTTTAATATTTGAAACTTACGGAAAAAAGTCATATCTCATGATAGAATTAGTGTTGCATGTTTCTCAGGAAGAATTTAGATAGATTCCCATGTTCTTTTTAACTTTAATTACAGTTGGACAAATGGTAAATTTCCTTGCTGCTGAGCTTTGTATTCTTTTATGGTTGCGTGTATGGAAATGGTAGGTCTCCAGCATTCATGTTGTATAGTTGATAATACTTAAAAACAAGCTCTAACCATAGTTTTGTGCAGTCAAGCATTATACTCTCTCAGAGCCTATTACAATAAAGTGAATTTTGAAAAAATATCTAAGACTTTGTGAAGTTAAAAAACAAGTTGTTTTTTTTTAAATTAATGTGCAATTTATTTTATATATTTTAAGGTGCCTTTTTTTCCCCTCTAATTTAACAAAAGCAAGACATGTTCACAAGTGAGGAAAACTGTCTTTACTCGTAGTCATTAGGCAGACCTAGATATTAATTTCACATTAATGACCATTGCTTATTTTTCAAATTTGTATTAATTTCTTAACTCTACCAAATGTCTGAAAAGTATGAAGAGTAATTCTGTGTAAATAGTTATTAACTGAACTATAAATGTGTTAGTATTCTAATAAGAGGAATTCACAATAAGTTTTAAATTTTTATTTATCACAGGCTCTCATTTCATAGGTAGATTTTTTTTAATCTAAAAACGAAGCTGAGGGGCGCCTGGGTGGCGCAGTCGGTTAAGCGTCCGACTTCAACCAGGTCACGATCTCATGGTCCGTGAGTTCGAGCCCCGCGTCGGGCTCTGGGCTGATGGCTCAGAGCCTGGAGCCTGTTTCCGATTCTGTGTCTCCCTCTCTCTCTGCCCCTCGCCCGTTCATGCTGTCTCTCTCTGTCCCAAAAATAAATAAACGTTGAAAAAAAAAATTTAAAAAAAAAAAAAATTAAAAAAAAAAATAAAAATAAAAACGAAGCTGAGATAAATCTAGATTAACAAGCTTTCCCAAGATACCACTGTTACTTGTTATAGTCAGTTTGAAATGGAAACACCCTGCTTGTTTTCAAAAAAATAAATTGTGGCCACCTCAGAACATCAAATTCCTTTTTCTTTTCCCACATGTTCTAGAGCTAATAAAATGAGTGGATGCTCAGAATTTTACCAGTTCAATTAACATTTGCATTTTGTTGTCTTTGATTTCTTCTAGAAAATCCATATTTAATATTTTTATGTACAACATCCTGAATAATAGTTGTTCAACACAGAACATTTGTGACAAAGTAAATCAAAATATAAAAGAAAACTTACTGAACAAATGAGTCATAGGTATTGCAATGACAGATGTCTACAGGGATCAGGCAGGTCATAGGAAGTGAAGTGGGCTGGAAGGAGATGGTTGCAGCAGTAGAAACCATGGATAACATTGAGCACAGGACACATCTAAAGAGAGAAGATGCTATGTGACCCTAAGTCTTAATTGAAGGCCTAGTGTTGCCAGATTTTCTCTTCTTCAAAGAAGCCAGAGATCCAGATTATTTATGCTAAAGTAACTTTTTTCTTTTAAACTGTGAGGTAATAAAAAAGTTATCTACAAGTAGATTTATTGCATGGATATCCAGTTGGTAACTCCTTGCTATAATAGGTAAATGACAATTTTCATTTGTACATGTCAGAGAATGATATCTTTCGCCAAACTGATGTTTTAAAAAACTTATAGCCATTCCAAAATGCATCTTCATTGTATTACTCATAGTTAGCAACCATGATATGTAGCCATGTATATATCACATCAGAAGTCTAGATTTGGATTTTGAGTTACTCTATAAATTGAGTACCCCTTAAGGGAACAAGCATTCCAGTGGTATTTTTCTTCTCATAAATCAACAGCCTACTAAATCTGTGGTTAACTTTTGACTTTGTCCTAACTGCTGTGTTATTTCTTTTCACTTTCTTAGAGTTCTGCTTTCCTGAGTTTCTACTCTTCTGCCATGGTCAGGACTATAATCTCTAGCTGCTCTCCTGTTCCCACTATCTGTGTCAACATGGCACTTCCAGTCGCATTCTCTTATTTGTCACATCAGATACAAACACCTGCCTTTTAGCCTATTCTGTAATAATTTTATCCTTTAGCTCCTTCCTGTCATTCCCATTTGTACACCCACTCAGTTATTTTGGTATCTGTGCACACTGTTACCTTTCTGCACTTTCTCATATTTTCCCACCTTTTAGGAGCTGTAACCAACCCCAACAGTCTGACCTGTTCGTCTTCGAGGCTTGACACAGGCCCAGCCATCAGATCTTCCACTACCTCTGGCTGCTAGAAGCTGTATGTTTTTAGACAAGCAGTTTAACTTCTCAGGAACTTGGTCTAGCTGTTTTAAGGTTTCCTCTACTTTTGACATGCTGTAACTACTCTTCCAACACATGTTGATCTCTCTTTTTTTTCACTTCCCTTGTAATACTTCTAGTCTCTACCACAAAGTATATAGTCTTTAATTTTTCTTCATTTGTTACACTTAATAATAACATTTTTCTCATGTACTTAACAGAGGGCTAAGTCTGTGCATCTTTTACTTTTGCATCTACTATGCAGCTAGTGTAGAGCGGGTGGCTAGTTGGTTGATTCAACAATTCCAGTTTTATACATAGCCCTATGGGAATCACGTTCCAGGTTAGTACCATTAACCTTTGAATTGAGAATGCTTGCAGGTCTTTCCTAGGATTTGCCTAACACAAATGACTGTCCTTCATATTACTTCACTGTATAAATTGATACATGCCAACCAAGGAGGGGGAAAATGAAAGTATTGGTGACTAAATGTCAGCACAGAGCCTGATGTGGGGCTTGAACTCATGAACCATGAGATCATTACCTGAGCTGAAATCAAGAGGCAGACACATGATCGCCTGAGCCACCCAGGCGCCCCAAACCAATTGACTTTAAAATAAGATAGTCTGGGGTGCTACGGTGGTTAAGTCTGTTAAGCCTCTGACTTTGGATCAGGTCATGAGCTCGCATTTCATAGGTTGGAGCCCCACATTGGGCTCTGTGCTGACAGCTTATAGCCTGGAGCCTGCTTCAAACTTTGTGTCTCCCTCTCTTTCTGCCCCTTCCCTAGGAGGGGCAGTTAATCAGTTGATTGGGGGGTATGGAGAAGGTATAGAGGGTATACAGTTTAAAGAAGGAGCCCAGGAACCATAGAAGAATAAGGTTATTTGAGCTGACAGTTAATTTTTTAATAAATAACTAAAGGGTGAAATTGTTGAACATGTAACCTACAAGAAGAAAGAACCTGGTTTTTGTAAGATAATTATACATCAGCCATCTGACCGGGTTCTTTAAGGGGGTAAATAAGTAGTGAAGAAGGAGTCAGTGAACATTTAGATTTTCAGAAAGCCTTTGATAAGATTTTATACCAAAGACCACTTAAAGAATGTCCTCTCACCAATGGGATTGGGGATAATATTTAGTCATGCATAGAGATCTAGTTTAAACACAGGGAAAAAGATCTGGTTTAAATGAACTCTTATTTGCATGGGGAGATTTTTACAGTAGGCTCTCCCAAGAAATGTTTACAGTTGTTTTTTTTTTAACATTTTTAAAATGATTGTGGACAGTCTGCATTGTAACACTGAGCTGCTTCCCAATTTATAGTTGACACTGAGGACTTCTGGATAGTAAAATACTGAGCTGAAGATTATTAGTTGGAGGATTATTTCATAAGACAATGTGAGAAGGCAGGAAAATGGCATAAGTGACCATATCTCTAAGTAGATGGATCTGCACGTATTTTTCAACCTATGAAGTGGGTTATTATGTGGACCTTGGAAAACATTAGCTTTGGGTATTCTTGTGTCTGCATTCAGAAAGACCCACTCTATACTGGATATATGTCATGAAGGGCATTACAAATAAAAGTATATTATTGTCCTGATTTAGAATTGATGCCTACTTACCTGTGTTATTGTACAATTTGAGTTTTGAAGACTAGACAGCAAGTGGATCAATGACTTAAATAAGAATTATTAATATAAGAAATGAATAGATCATGTACAGAATGTCAAATCAGAGAAAGAGTTAGAAAAAAGAAATTAACCAAAAGAAATGTCACGGAGAGCCTAAGTAGATTTACTATAGACTTCTTTGCTATATCTTAAAAGTTTGAACCTAGGGCTTTCTTTTGAATTTGAAAGATCTCTTTTTAAATAAATTTGCCTGGAGTTCCTTGGTAGCTCTGTTGGTTAACCTTTGACTCCTGATTTCAGCTTAGGTCATGATCTCACAGTCATAAGATCAAGCTCTGTGTCAGGCTCAGCGTGGAGCACGAATCCCACTTGGCATTTTCTCTCTCCCTCTCTCTCTGCCCCTCTCCCACTTGTGTGTGTGCCCTCTCTCTTTCTCTCTCTCTCTCAAAATAAATAACCTATAACTATAAATAAATTAATTTGCTTAAGTAGATATGTGACAGATTTAAAAACAAAAAACAAAACATGAAGGTGTTAGCCTGTGTGTTTAGACCAAATGTTCAGTTTCATTAAGAGCTTATAGTATATTTAAAGAATAGTCCAGAAACAGTGCTTTTCCATCAAAAGCTCCATTGATTGCAATAGGCTATATTGGAGAATCATTGAGTTAACATAGGGTTTCTGGTATACATCCGTACAGGGGAGCCATTCTACATGTGAAGTGTAGATACAGAGCCTAGGTTGTGACCCAAGCATATCAATTGACTTCCAGTATTTTTGGAAGGCTTTATTTTTTTTTTTTAAGATTGATGATTTTTTATTTTTTTAAAAAAATCCAGTATAATCAACTACAGTGTTATATTAGTTTCAAGTGTACAATATAGTGATTCACCAATTCTATACATTACTCAGTGCTTATCACACTAGGTATACTGTTAATTCCCTTCACTCATTTCACCCACCCACCCCCAAAAGAAATAAAGGGAACTAAAGAGTGAAAGTAAAAAGACTGAGTGATGACTTGTATTCTATAATTTATACTAATTAATTTAGGGTCCCTGGTACAGTTATTAATGAAGATCTGTTTCTGTCATACAATACATAGTTTTATTGTGACTTTTCCTATAGAAGGTTAAATTTAAGGACAGCTGGAAAAGCTGAAAAAAAAATATATCATCTGCAGAATGTCACAAGAACTGAGGAAGCTAGATATATGGCTTAGATCTATAAAATAGAGGCAATTTCTGGGAGTGAGTTTTCTGAAGGCTATGTATTGCTTTTTGACAGTTTTTTTCTAAGATAAGCATGATGATTATGCCTTTCAGGAATGACAGCAATGCCTAAAGGGTGATCTATCTGTCCACAACTTTTTCCAAGAGTGTGAAATTTGCATCAAATGCCCCATTGAACTCAGATACTTGTGACATATAATTTCTTGAGTTATCAGCAGTGCTGTATCTTTCCAGGTCCATGTTTACTTTTTTAAGGTCAGAAACTAGTGCCCTCCTATCTAGATATTCCTACTCAGAGTATTAAGTCATACAGGTAGTAAGTAGGGGAATCAACATAGGCACCTAGGCAATCTCAGTCTATAGATTATCACATTAATTTCACAACCATCTTCAAGAGATGATCTCTATATAATTTGTACATCATGACTGAGATTATACACTTAACTTCTATTGACCATATAGTTTTGGTGATTGCTGCTTGCCAAACAAGTTCCTTTGGGTTCTATCACCATGACCAATATCAGGTAGGGCTTGCCAATTTGAACATACCGGATCACTGTCATTGAGGCCATGTTGTAATGGACCACTCATTTGAGATTTTTTTTAATTTTTGTTTTTGATGGTCTTGCTGAATAGTCTAAAACTTCATAGGTAATGAATCCTAAGAACTTATACCAAGGAATGAGGTGTGGCTTGGGAGTGTTATGAACATAACTGTTTCCTGAGGCTACAGGAGTCATTACCTATTGTTTAGCTCTTGCTCTTAAGAAAGCATTTACTTCTGGGCCAATAGGAAGTCTGTGCTGAGTTGGATGACAACCACTTGAGTTGCAGAGGGGATCTTGAGTAGGGGAATAGAAATGAAGCTGTCCAATTTCACATTCCCAGGAGACAGACCAACTGCAGCAACAATAATACTTCCCTTCCCCCTACTTCCTGCTAGAGGAAAGATACCAAATACCAAGAAGGGGAAAAAAAAGGGATTGTAGTATAAGTAAACACATGACTAAGAAATATAAATATGTAACCAGAAAACATGATGTAATACAAATATGCAATATAAGTTTGTAACCCATAAACATGCTATATGCTGCATAATATATCTTACAACTATGCTTGTGTATTTAAGTATATAAAAATAAACATATACATACAAGAAGGCTTCCCCACATCTTTCTGGCCAGCAGACACTGGATAAACATGATAGAAAACTCAATGTTGTTTTAAATATAGTACTCTGATAAATGTATATGTCTCAGTATAGTTACAAGTAAATAAAACAGTTGAACTTTATATACATAGATGCAATCACTGAAGCTCAGTTGTCTTAATTACTACTAAATGAACTTCTGCTTTCCCAGTACAACTTAATCTGGGTTGTCACTAAAGTACAGTGATAGGTCACTTGGAATTCTCTTTTAACAGACCTTTAATAGCATTTGGTAAAGTATTTCAAAGGTATTTTTGTAGTGACTTTTTATAAAAGCTACAAATATACTAAATAGTATACAAATATACTATTTAGTATATTTGTAGTTTTTTTGTTTTGTTTTTCTTTTTCTTTTTTTTTTTTTTAGGCAAATCCCATAGAATGTATACTTGCTTGCCTCTGAGCCCCATAGTACCCTAAGGTGGGTGTACAGAGCTACCTTGCTAGGCATTATGTTAGACCCCAGGACGGGTAGTATGAATTACACCAAAGCTGGGGCATAACTAGCATCTCAGTATTATTCACTGTTGTTGGTGGCTTAATTGTCCATCATTAAAGCTGTGTTAACTCTTAGGTCACTAGGCTGCCATTTAATGCACTGGAAAAAAACATGTCTTGTGGAACCTTATTACCTCCAAATAATTCATGGTAAAGTGTTTGCCTTTTTCTATTTGCAAATCTCTAGTTTGCCAATATACTTTATAAATTACCTCTTAAAACATGGATTGAAAAGTATTCATAATTTGCTCTAAATATTCTAAAGGTGAGTATTTCCATGGTTATTCCTACTGTGAACTTATGTTCTATGCAAAATGAAGCACTCATAATCCATTTAATATGTACAGATAGAGAATAAACATGTACTTGTGAGTTAAAATGTGTAGAAATTGAGAAATTGTTATTCTTTGTAATAATCTTTGCAATTTGTGAAGAATTAGAGAGTAACTTTGACCATTTGACTCCATGTTGCTTTCTTTCATAATGCCAAAAAAAAAAAAAAAAAAAAAAGATGATACTAACAGTGAGGCAGTTTGTATGATCCTTAACAGGAAAGCCACTGGAAACATACTGCCTGAGTTTTCATTCAGCAATACCATTTACTTAATGACCTTGAGCAAGTCACTTAACCTCTTTTTGCCTCAGTTTCCAAGTCTGTACAACTCTGCCTATAGGATGCAATGTGTTAATACATGTTAAAGCTTTTGGCATATAGTGAGTACTCAATGCTGTGACGATTATTTGTATTGTTGTCATTGACTTTTTGCCCCAAAGACCTGTGTGTAGCCAATTGTTATTTCCTAACTTCTATGTAAATGTCTATTTGAGTATGTGTTTTTTTTTTTGTTTTGTTTTGTTTTTTTGTTTAAGTAGGCTCCATACCTAATGTGGAGCTTGATCTCCTGACCCTGAGATCAAGAATTGAATGCTCCACCAACTGAGCCACCCAGGTGCTCCTGTAATTTGAGATTTAAATGCAGCTCTCAAAATACTGCTTGGTATTGTGCCTCTCACGCATGTTTTTTCTGAGACTGATTGCCACCAGTATTTCCTCAGTGACTCATTGCCAGCAAATAGCTCTCAGCCAAAATTTGTTTTCTTCAATTTTCTCATTTTCCCCTGCATTTTTTTCAAACTAACCAAATACAAGGTTGCTCGTTGGTGAGTCACAGACCAGGTAAGTTGTCATACAAAGGGAGGAGCAAATAAGATCATGGGAAACTTCCAAAGCCCTGAGGACTCCTGGAGCAAATGTGAATGGTTTCCTTTTATTTATGGTTAGGATGAATATTTAGAATATTCTCAGGTCATGATCTCTCATGTGAGTTTGAGTCCCTCCTCAGGCTCTGTGCTAACAGCTCAAAGCCTGGAGCCTGCTTCAGATTCTGTGTCTCCCTGCGCGCGCACGCTCTCTCTCTCTCTCTCTCTCTCTCTCACAAAAATAAATAAACATTAAATTTAAAAAAAAAAAAGGTTGAATATTTAGAGAAGACTTGTCATCCTCTGTAGAGGCAGACATAGGTCGCAAATGGGCCTTAAAGAAACATGCCTATACATCATACATTGTATGGAATGGAAATGAGGCTTATGCTTCTACTTGGGCAGAGACTTTAGTATTATAAAGAGGTAAAGGTAGTTAGTTGTCAGTCATTCTAGAGGTCACTCCATAGTCCATCTGTGCAGGTGTAAGTCAGGGGTTGCACTCAAACTGATCTGGGCTGGCTAGAGGTGTTCTCAGGGCAGTCGCTATGGCATGAGGGGTAGTTTTGGTTTCCCTTTGCTTGAGTTAAGACATAAGATGGAAAGAAGAGCTTAAGGAAAAATGTGGGACAAAGGTCAGTGAGTACAAGCATGTGGGCAGTAAAGGTTAGGTCTTGAGGTCTAGTTGGTGACAAAGCCACTGGTTTTTGTCACTTGGACATAAAGGTATGTGAGGAAAACACAGATGTGAGAGAAATGCCATCATTGTGAACCACACATATTTTTCCCTAACAGG
>NW_024420361.1:3419459-3457693 GCF_014898765.1 Herpailurus yagouaroundi
TGCAGTTGCATAAATTTATGGTAGATATCAAGTAATTCTTTCCAAGAGCACAAAATACTTCCTATGTTCTTGTTTAAAACTAAGAGGAAATTGGTTGGATTCTGACTGTATCTGATTATTGGACTTCTTCCTTTGTAATATTCACCATCATCTACACAAACCAATTCTTAACATTCTTTTACATTCTTGTGTTCCTTCTATATATGTCCACTATTAATTAAATCATGTTGAAAACCAGGCAATTTGTTGATTGCTTACTAAAATAAATTTATAGCTGCCTCTATTTCATTTTATATTTAACTGTATTTTTCAGAGGCCTCTTTCTTTTACCCTAAAACTTAATAGAAATTAATTTTCAAACAAAGGGATACTTGATAATATATACTGAAGTAGAAATGTATTTCATAGTATAATATATAATGAAAGCAGATCTTTGTAAAAAATTACCCTTAATTTTAGGTAAGAGGATTTCTCATGCTTTTGATAATGCCATAATAGTCTGTGACATAATATTTTGAATCTTTAAAAAATTTTTAAATTTATTTTTTGAGAGAGAGAATGAGCAGTGGAGGGGACAGAGAGAGAGGGAGAGAGAGAATCACAAGCAGGCTCTGCACTGACAGTGCAGAGCCCAATGCGGGGCTTGAACTCACGAACGGTGATAATCATGACTTGAGCCAAAATCAGGAGTCGGTTGCTTAACTGACTGAGCCACGCAGATGCCCCTAATATTTTGATTTTTTAACATTATACAACTTCTTACTGATTCTGAACTCGATCCCCTGCTTTTCTTGGAATGTGGGAAGATATTTAAAAATTGTTTTTCCCTGAGGGGGGTAATTGTGTGTGTGTGTGTGTGTGTATGTGTGTGTGTGTGTGTGTGTGTGTGTGTGTGTAAAAACATGGACCAGTATGACTGAAATGAAAAACTATAGGTCAGTTGGTAACAACTCAACTGTAGCTGCTTATCAGGAACTTGGAAACTCTGATGCTGCTACATACATAACAAAAAGATATCCCCAGGCAAATGAGAATGCTGATTGTGTAGTTTTTAACTTGATTTTCCATTTTGGGACCTTAGCCTAATTTAGCCTATTTATTTTTAGTGTGCTAGTAATATGTCATGTGCATGTGGCCTTTTTTAGTATCAGCAGGAAATTAATGGTGAAGGTTGGGCTGATTATCTCAATCACGTCAATATCACTGTATCACTATTCCCCTACCAACAATAGGAGGTAGAATACTGCCTGGGAAATATAGCTAAACAGTCTAATAGATGATTTTTTTCTAACCCACTGTAGGATCTGTTGAGTACAGTGTCTCAAATAGTACCAGGTATACCTGAACAATTAATAAATATCATTCTATAATTTGGTATGTGACTGGTGAACAAGATTAGCAAGAAAGGAGAATATCTTGCAGCAAGTGTCCTGGGTAAAATTTGCATTCTAAAGGGTTTTTAAGCACATGAAATTCTTCTTGCTTGCTCTAATGTGCATTTTCTTGTATTCTAAATTTCTCAATGGAAAAAAAAATTCTATGTTGTCTTATAGCAGAATGAATTGTTACCTGACCTATCCTAACTAGCTTGGTCATGTTCACTAAAATGAATTGAATTTAGAAAGATAATAGAAGTATTATGCCATATAGTGAATGCCACTTATCTCTATCATTCATTTATATTTTTCATTATAATCTGATTATGAAATATTTCAAGAACACTTCAGAAAGTACAGAGAATAACATAAAGATCACCCATATCACCATTCACAGTTTTGTAAGATCTTAACATTTTGTCATATTTGCTCTCAATATATTTTTTTAAGAAACTTGAACATTTGAAACTTCTGGGGTAACTTTAACTCCCTCTCTTCCCAGAGATAACTACTATCTTGAATTTGGTGTTTGTAATTCCCTTAAATGTATCTGCACTTTTAGTACATATATATGTATCCATAAATTATATATAGTAGTATTTTGCAGATGAAGTTTTGAAACTTGTTATAAATGATATCACTCTGGACGTATTCTTCCCCAACTTGCTATTATCACTCAATTTTTATGTTTTTGCCATTTATCTATGTTCATAGATAAGGATGGAATTCATTTAATTTGCTTATAGTATCCCATTGTACAATGTGAAAGGTTAAGGCAACTGTGCATTTAGAGGGTGCGGTCCCCATAAGACTGCCAATATTTCAGCTACCCCAAACCATTTGTTGAGTCAGTTAATTCTCACTAAGGGTAAGGTATTTTTCTTCATCTGTTGTATAATACTAGATTATAAACTCAACAAAAGGGGACTCTATCTGTGGCAATTTCATGTGGCCTCGTATCACTCCAGAAAGTTATAGCAATTGCTTCCACCAAGTCTCTAGAGGTACTAGTGATTCAGAGCCACTTTTCATGGTATTTTAGTAAGGGTTTCTTGGATCATGTGGTACAATTTCAAATCCCCCACCTGTGTGAGGACAGACCATTGGTTATAAATACAGAGGTATAATTTTCCTCTACCCAAGGCTTTAGATAAAACAGGTTTTGTGTTCTCCTTCTTATAGTAAGTGGATTTTCCCCCCATCACCTTTTCACTGAAATGTAGTCCTTTAAGGATGAAGACATTATGAGAGAATATCTCATTTTCTACTCCCTGCCTTATTTGGATCCTAAGGCCTCTCCTGTACCTACTTGGACATCAGAATCCAAGCCCTTAGATTCATGAGATCAGCAAACTCCCTAGAACTTCTGCAACATTAACTCATGTGCTTACTGCTCTAGTTTTCATTTTCCAATGTAGTTTTGCTTATGTTTATGGTAAGCAAAATCTCCAGGGGTCTCCCACAGTCTTCCCTGCTTATTTCCTTCTTAACACTTCTCTGTGGTCACTTCTGTTGGGGGTCTCATACATTACCCCTTGATGCTATTTGTAGCCTTTGTATCTTAGGAAGTTAGTAGGTGGCTTGAGGGAATAGCTTCACTTCGCTTAGGGACGCTTTTGGCTTGGTCATAACTCTAGGCTTGCACATTGTGTTATTAACAGTAGTACCTCTTGATGCATAAAAATTACTAATCTTCTGAGGGATTCTTAATTCCATGGCAGAGAAAATAACAAGTTATCAAAATCCTTTTTCTGTAAGATCAGGTTTTAAATGTAAGATATTTAAAAGAAAATAATGCTGCCTTAATGTTCAATTCAAGAATCCTAATTCACATTTTCCTATTCTATTCCCAGGATGTGTGCTGTGTTTGGTGGAATCTATTGTCTTCGCCATTCAGTCCAGTGCCTTGTTGTGGACAAAGAATCCAGAAAGTAAGGATGATATAAGTTACATTCCTATAGCCACACCCCAAGCACAGGTGAAAAATGCTAAAGTCAATTTAAAAAAAAAAAAAAAAAAAACATTCTTCAAAGATCGTCCTTGGCATTAATAACATATCAACCTTGATTAAAAGTAATTTGTGTTTAGACCCTCGAGAACAAAGAAAGTTCAGAATATAGAGAAACTAAATTAATTTCCCTGCAATGTAACTACAGCTCCTGATCATCCAAGCTTGGAAGACAAATCATTTCAGCCTCCCGGGGTGGGTGGTGAGTGATGTTAGTTTTCCTTGTGGCCTTACCTCCTCTAATTGATTTTTATCAGATGACAACAAAGCCCTCTGCTATTGCATTTTTAAAAATGGAGCTCACCTAAAGACTCATCAAATTAATCTCTCCTGGTAATGCATGTCACTCCCAAGAGAAGACACTTTAATGATTTTTTTTAGGTAGATTGTTGTCATTAAACTATGCTGACCTGTTACCTGAGGATAAATTCTTTTATAATCATTTTAGGCCTGCAGACTGGCTTAGGATTGAAATAAGAATTTACGTGCTTTTAAAAAATGCTGAGAATGTGTATTTATCTCTATGTTTTTACATTTCAATTATATTTTTCTAGGATTTATTATTTAGTTATTAAGATACACTCTTGTCTGAATTACACTAAGTAGTAGTCTTTGATTTCTAGGTTTTACATTAAAACGGGATGAAGTTTTAGGAGCTGTTTAAATTGCTATGTATTTTTATTTCTAGTTACGTGTTAAGCATCTACAAACCTATATCTCTTGTATGACTTTTTTGGGGTATATAAAGAAATAGTATTGTTCAGGCCATAAAATACTTTAATATTTTCATCAGGAAGCTTAAAACTATAAAATTTAAGCTGTTTAATTTTACAGTAATTTTGTATAGTCTAAGTGGCATAGTTTCTTATAGACTAGTTATAACACCAGTGTATTTTGAGATATCGTAGAGAGAAATTCAAGTCTAAAACATGTAATATTTAAGCAGTGACTTTGCTTTAGAAAGCAATTCTCTAGTATAAGATATAGACACACAGCTTAAAGGCTTGTAAAGTGCTTTTAGCACCTTAATGCAAAGGTACTACATAAATGAAAAATGATAATCTGTCCTGAAAAATCTATCTTTGAAGACCCAGGATATTCATATTCTGGGTCATGAATTACTTTGTGGAGGATGATGAAGGAATTTTTAATCCTCTTAGAGTCATTTTTCCTTATACATTCATATTGAAGCATGAATGTGTTCCCATGATGGAAAGCCTGATAATGAGTTGTTTATATCGTATTTACTCAGATCCTGTTACCTTTTTGGGGTCCCTTCCAGGTGTACCTGTTGCTCTTAGTGACATGAAAAAGTTACATGGCTCATATTATTTGTTTCTTTTTAATGGATACCTTAGTGCAATAATAGCATTAATTTACCTTAACATTGACTTAGTTTTTATTATAGACTTTGAACAGAGGAAGTCTTCTTTATGATCTGCTACAGATTTCAGTTGCAACAGAGAGCTGAGGACTAAGGGTCTAAAGACCAAACTTCGGTAATTTTCAAATTTTAATGTGCCTGAGAATCACCAGGTGAACATGTTTTGGTTTTGTTTATTTAAAGGAGATTTCTGTGCCTCACCCTCACAGAGTGAAATTGGATACTGTGCTTAGAATGGAGCCATGGAATTTGCAGTTTTGAGGAACACCCCAAAAGAATCTAATATAGGTGCTCCTTAGATGACACTAAGAAACACTGATCTGTAAATGTAAAGTTCAGGAGTTAGCCTGTGTTCCAAGATAGACTGAGGGCTCTAGATCTTAATTCATTCTAAGCCCCTATCAAGGTGAACCTTCCAGATCTACTGGAGTCAATATAAATTTTATTGTTTTCTGTTTTCTGTTATTTTCATTAAGCTATAAATGTTTTTATTTCCCCCAAGGTTTCATTTAAATTCCAGATAGTTAACATAAAGTGCAATATTAGTGTCAGGTGTAGAATTTAGTGATTCATCACTAACCATGCAGCACCCAGTGTACCAAATGCCCTCCTAATGCCCATCACCTGTTTAAATCCTCCAACCTCCCTTCTAGTAACCATATACTTGAGTCTGTTTCTTGGTTTGCCTGTCTCTTTTATTTCCCTGCTATGTTCATATATTGTTTCTTAAATTCCACATATGAGTGAAATCAAATGGTGTTTGTCTTTATCTGACTGAGCTACATACATGTCATTGAAAACAGCAAGATTTTGTTCTTTTTTATGGCTGAGTAGTATTCCATTGTGTGTGTGTGTGCATGTGTGTATATACACATATTCTTTATCTGTTCTTTATCCATTCATCACTTGATGGACATTTGGGCTCTTTCCATAATTTGGCTATTGTTGGTAATGCTGCTATAAACATTGGGGTGCATGTGTCACTTCAAATCAGTATTTTTTATTCTTTGGATAAATACCCTAGTAGTACAGTTGCTGGATCATAAGGTAGTTCTGTTTGTAACTTTTTGAAAAACCTCCATACTGTTTTCCAGAGTGGCTGCACCAGTTTGCATTCCCACCAACAGTGCAAGAGGGTTCCCCTTTCTCCACATCCTCACCAACACTTCTTGTTTCCTCTGTTGTTAATTTTAGCCATTCTGATTGGTGTGAGGTGATATCTCCTTGTAGTTTTAATTTCTATTTCCCTGATGATGTGTGATGTTGAGCATCTTTTCATGTGTCTGTTGGCCATCTGTGTGTCTTCTTTGGAAAAATGTCTATTCATGTCTTTTGCCCATTTTTTACCTGGGTTATTTGTTTTTTTTTTTTTAAAGATTGTCTGATTTGTGGGCCACCTGGGTGGCTCAGTTGGTTAAGTGGCTGACTCTGGATTTTGGTTCAAGTCATGAACTCATGGTTTGTGAGTTTGAGCCCCATATCGATCTCTGTGCTGACAGTGTGGAGCCTGCTTGGGATTCTCTCTCTTCCTCCCTCTCTGCCCTTCCCCTGCTCTTTCTCTCTCTCTCCCTCTCTCAAAATAAATAAATACACTTAAAAAAAAGATTGCCTAATTTGTTGGCACACAGTTTTTCATAACACTCTCTTATAATTGTATTTTTGTCATGTCTGTTGTTATTTCTCCTCATTTGTGACTTTCTTTATAGGGTGTTTTCTCCTTTCTTTTTGATAAGTCTGGGTAGAGGTTTATCAATTTTGTTAATTTTTTCAAAGAAGCAGCTCCTGGCTTCATTGATCTGTTCTAATGCTTTTTTGTTTGTTTGTTTTGTTTTGTTTTGTTTTTGTTTTTAGTTTTTATATCATTTATTTCTGCTCTATTCTTTTTTATTTCTCTTTTGCTGACTTTATGCTTTGTTGTTCTTGTAGCTCCTTTAGGTGTAAGGTTAGGTTGTTTATTTGAGATTTTTCTTGCTTCTTGCAGTAGGCCTGTATTGTAATATATTTCCCTCTTGTGACCACCTTTGCCACATCCTAAAGGTTTGGACTGTCATGTTTTTATTTTAATTTATTTCATCAATTTCTTCTTTGATTTCCTGGTTGACCCATTCATTGTTTAGCGGTGTGTTGTTTAGCCTCCTCCATGTATTTGTGTGGGTTTTTTTTTTTTTTTGTGTGATTGACAACAATTTTATAGTGTTGTGATCTGAAAATATGTATGGTATATGATCTTGATACTTTGGGGTTTGTTGAGGCCTGATTTGTAACCTAGTATGTGATCTGTTCTGGAGAGTGTCCCTTGTGCACTTGAAAAGAATGTGTATTCTGCTGCTTTAGGATGGAATGATTTGAATATATCTGTTAAGTCCATCTGGTCCAGTGTGTCATTCAAAGCTACTGTTTCTTTGTTGATGTTCTGCTGAGGTGATCTGTTCATTGATATAAGTGGGGTGTTAAAGTCCCCTACTATTATTGTATTATTATCAATGAGTTTCTTTATATTGTTTTATATATCTGGGTGTTCCAAGTTGGGAGCATAAATATTTAAAATTGGTAGATATTTTTGTTAGATTGTCCCTTTTTTATGATGTAACGCCCTTCATCTCTTGTTATAGTCTTTGGTTTAAATCTATTTTGTCTGATACAAGTATTGCTACTTTGGCTTTCATTTGACTTCCTTTTGCATGGCAAATATTTCTGCATCCCCTCACTCTAAATATCCAGGTAACTTTAGATATAATATAAATTTCTTGTAGGAAGCATGTAGATGAGTCTTGGTTTTTTATCCATTCTGACACTCTATATCTTTAGATTGGAGCATTTAGTCCATTTACATTGAGAGTAATTATTTAGAGATATCTATTCAGTGCCATTTTATTACTTGTTTTATCATTGTTTCTCAAGATTTTCTCTGTTCCTTTTTAGTCTTTGTTACTTTAGGTTTGTCCTTCCCACTCAAAGAGTCTCCTTTAATATTTTTGTCAGGCTGGTGTTCTGATCACGAACTCCTTTAGTTTTTGTTTGTCTGGGAAACTATCTCTCCTTCTATTGTGAATGATAGCATTGCTGGATAGAGTATTCTTTGCTGCAGTTTTTCCCATTCTGCATTTTGAATGTATCATTTCACTCCCTTCTAGTTTGCCAAATCTCTAGAGAGATATACAGCTAGCCTTATGGGTCTTCCTTGGAAAGTTGGGGACTTCTTTTTTCTTGCTGCTTTGATGAGTTTTTTTCTTTCTAGCTATGTTTTACAAATTTAATTACAATATGTCTTGGTGTTTGTCTGCTTTTGTTGATTTTGATAGGAGTTCTTTGTGCCTCCTGGATCTGGATATCTGTTTCCTTCTCCAGATTAAGGAGGTTTTCAGCCATTATTTCTGCAAATAAATTTTCTACTCCACTTTCTCATTTTATTCCAGGACTCCTATGATCTGGATATTATTTGATAGAGTCACAGAGGTCCCTAAATCTTTTCTTGTGATCCATAATCCTTTTGTCTCTTTTGTTCAGCTTCACTGTTTTCCATTATTCTGTCTTCTATATTACTTATTTGTTCCTCTGCTTCTTTTATCATTGTTGTCATTACATCCAGTCTGTTTAGAATCTATCTCAGTACTGCGTTTTTCATTTCTGATTGTTTTTTAACTCCTTTATTTCTGTGGTAAGGATCTCCCTGAAATCTTCCATTCTTTCGTCAAGCCCAGTCAGCATCCTTATGATTGTTGCTTTAAATTCTTTATTCAGGTATATTAGTTTTTCTATTTTGCATAGATCTTTGGCCATGACCTTTTATTGTTTCCTTTGGGATGGATTTTTCCATCTTGGCATTTTGTCCAAGTCTCTGTTTTCTTCTCTGTGTTAGAAAAGCCTGTTATGTTTCCTTCTTCTGAGAGCAGTGGCTTTATGAAGAAGAGGTCATATAGTGTCCAACACCTGGTGCTTCAGGAGCGTATCTAGTGTATGCTGGGTGCACTCTGATGCTGTGTTTTGGCTGCTCTGTCCTTCAGGCCAGTGGTCTACAGAGGCTCTACTTACCTGCGGTGGCCAGCTTGTGGTGAGTTTTAAGTAGATATGCTGTGGTCTGCTTGTTAAATGAGACCTGTTGCTGCTTCTACTATAAACTGACACCTTATAGAATTCTCTGTTCAGGAAATGTGGTATTTGCAAGGGTTCCTGTGAGTCTTCTGGGTAAGGGGCCTGCTGTGCTGGGACTTTGGCACACTTGCCAAGAAAGCTGTAGCAGCAGTGAGCAGAGAGCAGCAGGGTAGCACTTGGTGTAAGAAGGTTAGGCAGACACTGTTGGAGCTGTGCTTTTTATTGAAACTTACTTATACTGAGGGGCAGGTGAAGGAAATGGCACCAGCCAGCTCCTTTGTCCTCAGGGAAGGATCTCAGTGCTTGCTGCTCTCAGGGAAGCAGTCCCAGAAGACCAAATAATCTCTGTTCATATGTCCCAGGCATTTTTCAGATCATCATTTTCATACTGTCTCTGGATTGCTTCACTGCCTGGAGGAGCACAGTGCACTTTGGGCTTCATCCCAGCCAAGCCTGCTGAGTTTTAAAACTCCAAACCTATGGGAAGTGCTGTGGCAGGAACTTGAGTTGGTCTCTGGAAGAAGGGCAGTCACACAGAGGCAGTGGTGTGGGATTTTGAGCAATCTAGCTAAACAGCTAGTGTCAGGATGAAAAGCCCTTAGGAGGTGTCTCTGTGCCTATGCTGATGGCAGGGGAAGGCAATGGCTACCAGTGGGTCCTTTTTTGCCACCTCTCACAAATGCGCTCCAAGAGGAGAGAACAGTCTCCTGTGTGCCTTAAGAGATCCTCACATTGAGCTGTCTGCCCCTGGATTGGATGCCTGCCTTCTCTCCAGGAATAAGCCAGTGCTCTCAGGGCTCTATCCCAGTTAATCCTGTAGACCTCTAAAACTCCAGTCTTTAAGCCTGGCTGGCTGCAAAACTCATGAAAATCAACCCCTTTCATTTTCCCAGCCATTGACTTTGGGAAAGTGTCCTGCTTATGTGTTCTCCTGTGTACTCTTCTTTTTCTCTTGCCTTTCTCCGTGATCACAGCTTCCTCCCCTCCACAGCACTTGCGATCTGCTTCTTCCCCAAACCATGTCTTTGTACTTCCTTTCTTCCTCGATGTGGCCTCTTCCCCTCTAGTTGTGGAATTTGTTCTGTCACTCCTCTGTTCAATTTCTTAGGTATTCAGAATGATATGATAGTTCCCTATTTGTGTTCAGGGAATGAGAGAAGCCTCGGGTCCTCCTACTACACAGCCATCAAAATCCTCTCCTGAATTTAGTTTAGTTTATTTTAATTTATTTCAATTAGTTATTTATTTATTTAAGTAGGCTTCACATCCAGCATGGAGCCCAACACGGGTCTTGAACTCACAACCTTGAGATCAAGATCTGAGCTGAGACCCAGAATTGGATGCTTAACCAACTGAGCCACCACCTAGGCCCTTCCTCTCTTGAATTTTAAACAGCGGACTGCTACTTATTTAACATTTTCTTTAATGTCTTAATGGAAAGACCTCAAGTATAATAATTATTGCCTAATAACTCCTTAAGGATGCATGGTCAGGTAGCCCTCGAATGAGAGATGACCTGGAACTCTATCCCTGCCATGAATGACAGTGAGCAAGCCACTTTTCTCTGGACCAGTCCCTTTATCTGTAAAATGAGTTAAATGGGCTCTGTAGTAATCACCCAGTCTCCTCCCCTGTATATAACATGCTTTGACTGAGTTAATAAAAGTACTTAGAGGAGTGCCTGGGTGGTTCAGTTGGTTGAGTGTCCGACTTCGGCTCAGGTCATGATCTTACTGTTCGTGAGTTCAAGCCCCACATCGGGCTCTGACAACTCAGAGCCTGGAGCCTGTTTCAGATTCTGTGTCTCCCTCTCTGCCCCTTTCTCTCTCTCTCTCTCTCAAAAATAAACATTAAAGAAAAACGTTTAAAGAAAGGTACTTAGTACTTTTTCCTTAATATTTATAAATAAATTATCCTAAATTGTTTTATATGCTCAAATATAGACCATTCTTAGATATTGGTTAAACTTCAGTCCCAGTGAGAAATCAAAAAACTTTTGAACAACTTGAATGTGTTTACTTTTATGGATATGAATGGAATAGCAAAGTGTCTACTTACACTACTCATTTTATTATTATTATATTAGACCTCCAATTCTCCAAGGAATGTTTTTTTGTTGTCCCTCTTGGTTGTTTAAGATACAGCCATTTTGGATTCTGTTTGTGATTCTCTTCAAAATTTACTCCAAGCCATAATTATTTACTTCCTTAGTAGTAGAACAGTTTTTAAATTTGACCTCCATTTATAGTATGCTTGATATCTACAATATTCTCACTATAGTGTATTGTTTAAATGATCTTTAAAAGTTTTACTCAAGAGATAGCCAATACTTAAAAATTGTAAATTCATACCTTCACTAATAATTACCAAATTTATAGTAATTTTTTGCATTTTTACTAAAAATCCCATTCTGTCAAGTCTTATAGTCTCTATAAATAACTAAAGCTAGCATTGATTAAAGTTGACTCTAGCTAATTTTTCTTTTCCAAACACTACCTTGATGTTCAAAATCAAATACTCAAGAGAGTAGCAGGAGGTAGTTTGTCAGGACTTAAATTTAAAGAGAGGGATAATTTTTTGAGGGAAGAATCTTGAAGTTATATTTAGATATATCCAGCTTAAATTTCTTTCTTTTAATATTCATTTTTGAGAGAGAGAGAGTGCATGTGAGAGTGGAGAAGGGGGCAGAGAGAGAGGGAGGCAGAGGATCTGAGGCAGACTCTGCACTGACAGCAGAGAGCCTGATGTGGGGCTCGAACTCACGAAACCAGATCATGACCTGTGCCCCCAGCATATATTTATTTTTAGGAATCACGGTTGACTAAACAATTGTTTATTCTAAGTATAATTAGAATATCAATAAAAAAATCAGCAAGAATTTACGTTTGTCTCGTTATGGTATTAGATTACCTCCCTCTCCCTCTTTTTCTATTTGGTATATTTGTCATCCCCTTTCATGTAGTTAAGAACTACTCATGCTTGAGGTCTAAGGTATAAGTTTATTTTCTGATCCCACAGACTACATAAGAACCCTTTGCTAGCCCCCTGAGTCAGGTCCCTTTATATGATTGTAAGTTCTGTGTAAGAAAAGGCACAATCTTTCTACTATATGTCCAGAAGCTAAGCAGGTTCTTATCACCCATTACACTCGTAGCTATCTGTTAAATGAATGAATGAATATTAAAAACTGATAGTCTTTTTGGTGCTTTTGTTCACCATTCATTAAGGAAAGCTATAGAAACATAAATGATCATAGCATTGAGTTCAGTATGGTGATTACATGTCAAAGTAATGTATAGACTTTAAGAGAAGAAATCTAAAATACGTAACCATACTTACTTTCAGCTAGATCTTATTTTTCTTTTTTGTTTAATTTGCTTTTCCTGAGAGCCACATTGACTGTGCTCTTTTTGCTATATTATCCATTGGCTCTGCTTTTTAATTTTCAAAGGACGTAGGTCTCAGTAGTCTTTTCTATACCCTGTCACTTTAATACTGAACCCCTGTGTTAACTGTTTCTGTGAATACCGAATGCTCTTGTTGAGTAGCTTTATTTTTCTTTGCAGCTGTGCTGTGTAAAATTCCTATAAAGTGGATTTGGCCATTTAGCAGTACAATATTTGATACTAGGGTAAGGTATGGATGACCTTGGACCAGATATGTCTGTAACCAGTAGTCTGAATCTAATTACTTCAGCAGTGTTCTTTTGTACTTCAGCTATCTCACTTACTAGAATTCCTGCTGTGACTATTTCTTAGAGTTATCTTTTTCCTGATGTCAGGAATAACTATACGTGTTATATCTGTCCCAGATATTCAGAAGTTAGTAATAAATAATATGTTAGAGCAAGTGTGAGGTACTTATCTTAACTACCATTGGTCATTGTATGAAAATTGCTGAATTTCTTGATTTTAGCATTTCTCATTTGAAAATGGTAGCGATAATATTCTATACATTTAACCTCCAACCTCCATGCTAATTGCTATGGGAATGATGAAATGAGTAAAACATGGACTTTGCCTTTGTGTACGAAGAGAGAGGTAAACAGTGCAGACTCTAAAGTCAGATAGACCTGGATCTATATTGTGGCTTCCCCCCCTTACTAGCTGAATGAGCTTTAAAAGTTATTTAACCTCTCTGTGCTCCAGTTTCTGTATAAAGTGGGACATGACAGTAATACCTTATTGGGTTATTATGATTATTAACAGATAAAGCAGGTAGAACCATTTGTTATACACAGTAAGAGTTCAATACATGTTAACTAGTTGCAGTTATTACTTTAATTGGATACTTTGGAATCCCATGGAGAATGTATATCGTGAAGATCCTTTTGTGCCCACGCTAAGGAGTTTGGACTATAATTAGTGGGTAAATAACAAGATTAGGTTTGCTACTTTATTAATTCTGGCATTGATTTGGAAGAAGCACCTTGATGGTAGGAGATTGTTTTGCCTCCTAAATCAGAGGTTCTGATTCTTTGTTTTTGTCTCCACAGTGTTCACATGCACAAAATGCTTCCATTGTTCAGCCATCTATGCAACAAGTATTAGTTGTTTTCTGTGTCCCATGCATTAGGAATATAGCCGAGAACAAGACAATTATGGTCTTTGTTATTATGGAGGTTAGAGTCTACAGGAGGACATTAAAGAAAAAATAAATTTATGAAATAATTACACATTGAGATATTTTTACTCTGCAGATCTAGCTCTGTTCCTCCCTGTGAAAAGCTTCAGTGGCTTTATATCACTTCAGAATAAAGTATAAGACCCTTCAACATGACATGGGAGGCTTTGGGATCTGGCCTGTGCCTGCTCATCTCTCTTTCCTCCCTGCTTCCATTTTACTGTCATTTAACACTGAAATGTTTGTGGTTCCCTATACTTTTCTTGCCTCTGTATCCCTGCAAATGCTGCCCTTCTACTTGAAATATTCCTATTTGCTTACTTAACTAGATATCATCCTTTAAAAGCAGCTAATGTTGGGGTGCCTGGGTGGCTCAGTTGGTTAAATGTCTGACTTTGGCTCAGGTCATGATCTCATGGTTCGTGGGTTCGAGCCTTGTATTGGGCTCTGTCCTTCAGATTCTGTGTCTCCCTCTCTCTGCCCCTCCCCTACTTGTACTCTATTTCTCTCTCTCTCTCTCTCAAAAAATCAACAAACATTTAAAAAATCTAAAAAATAAGTAAAAGCAGCTAATGTTATCACTTTCTCTGAAGAGCATTCCTTATACTCCACCTTTCCCCCCCACCCCCCCCAAGCTGAGTTAGATACCTTCCCTTAGTACTCTAATGATGTCCTCTTCTCATTTCTTATCCCTGGACTTGGGATTTGTCTTATAATTGCCTTCATTATATTGGGAGCACCTTAAAGATAAGATTTTTTGATTAATTTTTTTTAACGTTTATTTATTTTTGAGAGAGAGAGAGAGACAGAGACAGAGCATAAACAGGGAAGGGTCAGAGAGAGAGGGAGACACAGAATCCAAAACAGGCTCCAGGCTCTGAGCTGTCAGCACAGAGCCTGACTCAGGGCTCAAACCCAGGAACCGCGAGATCATGACCTGAGCTGAAGCCAGATGCTTAACCGACTGAGCCACCCAGGTGCCCCAAGGATAAGATATTTTTATTCTTATCTCTTAGAACAGTGCTTAGCACATGATTGTTATGCCATCATTTACATCAAACAAATGAACTACTGACTCTTAGTAGTTCATTATCCTATTAGACTTAACACGCATCTTAAGGCAGTGTAGTAGAGATGGAGAGAAGAGACTGGTTTCAAAAAATCTTTGTAAGTTGGAATCAAAATTAAGTAGCAGATTAGATATAGGAAGAGAGTTTCTAAGCTAGGGAAGCTAACCACCGTCTGTGTCATTACATGAGATTGGTATTCCAAGGGGAGGAAAAGGTAAGGAGTCATGATGAACTCAGTTTGGGGTATGCTAGGTTTAAAAAGGGTTTGGAGTCTGTCTAGAAAGAAATAGATATTAGACATTTAAAAATATGGATACAGAGCTTGGGATTGGTCAGAGCAAAGAGCCATAGATTTTGAGGTTACCTGTTAATGGTGTCTGAGATGATTGGAATGAATTTTTACCCAAGAAAGATGAAAGATAAGCATTTTGGAATAGTTTCCTTGAAGAGGTAACATTTGAACTAATGTGTTTTAGAAAGCATGGAAGGGCATAGTGAGCAGAGAATTATTTTACTTCCATCACTGATTGGGATCTTCTGATATCATTAATTAATGTATTTTTCTCTTTATTATTTCATGTGATTTCTGCATTTTATCCTATAATTAGGATATTAAAAATTTTTTTCTGACATTTATTCATTTTTGAGAGTAATAGAGACAGAGCATGAGCAGGGAAGGGGCAGAGAGAGAGGGAGACAAAGAATCCGAAGCAGGCTCCAGGCTCTGAGCTGTCAGCACATGGCCCGATGCGGGGCTTGAAATCACAGACTGCAAGATCAAGACCTGAGCCGAAGTCGGACACCTAACCGACTGAGCCACCTAGGTGCCCCTGTAATTAGGATATTAATTCTGAAGATCATAGAGGTTGGATACCTGTTGTGGTATATTTCTCTTCTGGGCCAAATTCTACATAAAGTTTTCATCTCGCTGAGCATTTTTCCTTATCATTTTTCTCTATATGTTCTCATGTCATTGAACCAAAAAGTGAATAACTGTTGTGATTTGTTGATTTAGAAAACTCACCTCTAGAAATGTTCTGTCTGCCTTAAGTGATTTTTATGGTGATCATTCTTATGATGATTCTTATGACAAGCTTGGTCCTTATGTCTATGTAATTGAGCACTCCTATCATGTCCCTTCTCAGTGTACTATTTCTGAGGCTCAGCAAGGCCCTCAAGTAAATCCAGAATGCTGTTAATCTTTAATGGCTTCCTCAGGTTTATGTGGGAAGAGTTTTAATGTCTCTGGCAGCACTGTTTCATGTTACTGTTTTCCATTACTTAAGTGTCATCTAATTTTTTTTTATATTTATCTTTATAACACGAAGTCTAAGTATAGGTCCCAAATTAATATTTCTTTCTTTGTTGTTCCCCTAATTAGGCCTACTGCCTTATAATAAGTCAAGTATCTGAGGGGAAAACAAATTTTATTCCTTAGTTAAACATTCTTTGGTTTGAACAGCCTTGTTCAGGCCTTAGTACTTCATAGTGAGACTATCAGGTGAGTTGTGTTACCATCATCTACCAGACTGGGCATATATGACCATCACATCAGTTTCTGCAGAAATCACATTATTATTATTTTTTTTTACATTTATTTATTTTTGATAGAGACAGAGCACAAGTGGGGGAGGGGCAGAGAGAGAAGGAGACACAGAATCCGAAGCAGGCTTCAGGCTTTAGGCTCTGAGCTGTTAGCACACAGACTGACGCAGGGCTCGAACTCACAAACCATGATATCATGACCTGAGCCGAAGTCAGACACTTAACCGACTAAACCACCCCGGTGCCCCTGTCACTATTATTTTAAATGTTTATTTTTGAGAGAGAAAGAGAGCATGCAAGTAGGGGAGGGGCAGAGATAGAGTGGGGGACAGAGGATCCGAAGCAGGCTCTGTGCTGACAGCAGTGAACCCAATGTGGGGCTCAAACCGTGAACTGTGAGATCATGACCTGAGCTGAAGTTAGAGTCTCAACTGACTGAGCCACCTAGGCATCTCTATTATTATTTTTACTTTAGCAGTAGCTCTTGACTTTTCTCCACCTAGCACAGCCTAAAACTACAACAGTAATGGTGGCATGCTTGATAGTGATTCTCCGTTGGGATTTGGGAGTTTATCAGAATCTCCAGGGGTACTTATAATTTGAAAAAGTCCCCCAGGTGTGATTCTGATTTGCTCCCTCTTCCTCCTCCTCCTCCTTCTCTGAGAATCGCTGTTTCATCTAGAAGCTTCAGCATAAATAGGCACATTTAGTGGTATATTATCCTTGCATAGATGAACTCCCTAATCCCCCACACCTACCCTTTGAGTGGTCCCTAGTAGTTCTTTCTAATATCATGACTTATGAAACTAGTGTCTACCTGTTACCAAGGTTTAGCTACCACCGAAGCAGCCCTTTTAGTGTTTGGAAGCCTGCAAAACAAGGGAGCCTCTACTACCTTGAGGGCCAGGTTTAATTGTGTGGTTTATTTAAACGGGAGCCTTTTGCAAACGCTTACTAGAGTCCAGGATTTATATTAATACCATTCTCCCACCCCCATCAATTTCATTCCAGTATTTTACGATGAATATTTTCAAATCTACACCAACGTTGATAGAATTTCAGGATGAATACTTGCATAGCCACAATCTAGATTGTTAATGTAGGTATAACATGATTAAGCAAGTAGATTAAAATGTTAATTGTACCCAAATATTCATCCCTCTGTCCATCTGTTCACCTTTTTAAGCATTTCATGGTAAATTATAGGTATCAGTACAACTTCCCCTACATACCAGCATTTCATGGTAAATTATAGGTATCAGTACAATTTCCCCTAAACACCATGGCATGTCTATCATTAATAAGAGTTAAATATTTATTTATAGCTTTTTCTTTTTGATGTAAAATTTACATACAGTGAAGTGCCCAAATCTTAAGTACTCATTAGCAGAGTTTGGATAAATGACATATGTGAGTAACCCAAAGCCTTATCAAGATCTAGAAGATTATAACACCCTCTTTTTTTCCGCCCAGATTATTCCCTCTTGACTTCTATAGTTCTGACTTAAAGGTAAGAAAAAGGCTTGTCAGTGCTTGTAGGACAAACAGGGATCAGTGTTTAAGGATGGATCAGTACATTTCTCTTTTCCATTGCCTAAAGTACCTTGTGTTTTAAATTGTATATGCATGTTTTAAAGTAGGATACTGAGTAAATAACTTATGTTTTCAGTTTTTAAATAATTATTTTGGGAAATACTGTATCTAAATATAAATACCTTATATCTATTTAGTTAAGTATTTTATAAGTCAAAAGTTCTAATTTAATGAAATGTGAAGAAATATGCATAGAAACATAAGTGGGGAAGAGAAAGGAATAAGAGGTGAGATGGGGAAAAATCACATAAATAATAACGTAATATAATTTACACTATGTATTAATGTGTGGCTAATTGATTATATATTATGTATATCTAACATCATGATTTGTCTATCCTGAAAACAGTGGTATGCCATTTATTCAAGAATATCAACACATAATAATCTGCCTTTAGGAAATACACATTAAATTCCTCTCACTGTTGGTCTTCGGTGTTTTTCATTTTATTTTTAATGCCTTTATATCTGGTAAATATCTCTTATTTGGCTTATTTTTAGAGTAATGTAACATACTTTAATGTATATCAGTACATTTCAAATATGGTATAAGTTTTAAATCATTTGCTTGCATTTTATGAAGAGTAACTGATAAATGTATTTCTAATAATTCTGGTTCCAAAAGGAGAAGCTTTGACAAAAGTAAATTGTGATATTTTCATAATAAAAAGATATGGCAAACATGCAGGCATTTGCATATCTTTCCTGAAATATTGCATACTGGGTTTGTCAGTGCTGGTAAGTCCATTTCAAGGATGTTTCCCTTAGTCCATTAGTTTGGATAATGAGCCCTATAAAGTACATTTATAACTTGTGGCACTGCAAGGAGAAGGATTCTAATTTTCATCCTTTTATCTAGACACATTGAAAGAAGGTCAATAGAGGGTTCTATATGATTCATTGTCCCAACACATATCAGATGACAGAGACCTGATAATCTCCATGCATAACTGTTTTCCTTGTTTAGAAATAGCACTTGAAAGGAATCTTTCTGTGATTATCCTTTGAGGTAAAGTGGAAACATTAAAAGAAGTTTTATCCCTCTTTTTTTTGTTTGTTTAAAACATTTTCACATGTGTGACCAGATAGCTATTGTTGAACAAAAGATAAAGCAACACTTAACAGAAAAATTAAAAACCTTTAGTGGTTTTTACAGACTGAATGATATAACAAGATATTTGACCAATTTTTCTTTCCTCCTTTTTCTTAGATTCATTAAGGAAAAAACAAGTCTGTTTTCTAAACAAAGGAAAAGCTTCTATGTTTCTAAACATTAGAAAGCTTATACTTATAGTGTAATACTTGTACTAACATTATTCTTAATGGAATTCAAAATAAATATTTAAATTGTATGCCATGTTTATGGTTTAAACACTTCAAAATAGCAACAAGAATATATATTCCGTAATTTAGTGTCAATTTTATGTCAAAATGTGAAATTGTATACTGTATTAAAGGGTTTATTAGATTCAAAATTATAGCTGATATTTATTTTTTTAGTTGTGTAATCATTAATGAGAACTTTTTTGCTATGTTTATCTTCTTTGTAGATGTAAAGCAGTCATAGATCAGTTTGGTCAGAGAATAATTTCTAAGCATTTCCTTGTGGAGGACAGTTACTTTTCTGAGAACACATGCTCACATGTACAATACCGGTAAGGCACCCCTCCATCCTCCGTCCAAGGGATGGTGAAACATAGGAAAATTTAGCTGTGGTGATTATATTGACACTTCTGTATGTCTGTGTCCTTCAAGTTAGATGCAAATGTATACCAAACCAATAATATATCCAGTATGTCTGCTGTTCTCTTATAGAGTCTGGTTATAGAGGAGTACAGTCTAATTTTGACTCCTTTGCATCAGCTGGGGTTTGTCTGCAGCTCCTTTCACAGGCCAAGGAAAGATTAAAGCAGAGCTTGACTTGGTTTGGGGAGGTGACACTTTTATCACGACTTAAATCTTTGAAACATGCCTTCTGGTAGTTATGTAACTATAAATGAAACTTATCTGTGGAATCTGAATAACTGATGAACTGTTTTGTGCGTTACAGGCAAATCTCCAGGTCAGTCCTGATTACAGATAGATCTGTACTAAAAGGGGATTCAGATCAACAGGTAATTTTAGTTCTGTACTTTTTAATAAATATTGCTACATTAATTTATACAGTAATATGCATAAATTAATATTGGTGAAATAAAATGTATTAAGCCATAAACTGATGTATTTAATGCATTTTTTAAAATACCTAATGGCAATTCTGTAATAATCTTGGTTTGTTTTTTTTGTTTTTTGTTTTTTTTTTAATTTTTTTTTTCAACGTTTATTTATTTTTGGGACAGGGAGAGACAGAGCATGAACGGGGGAGGGTCAGAGAGAGAGGGAGACAGAGAATCGGAAACAGGCTCCAGGCTCTGAGCCATCAGCCCAGAGCCTGACGCGGGGCTCGAACTCACGGACCACAAGATCGTGACCTGGCTGAAGTCGGACGCTTAACCGACTGCGCCACCCAGGCGCCCCTAATCTTGGTTTTTTAAGATTTCCTTCTAGCAGAACAAATAATTGCATCCATTACATAAGGTAACAGATTTAATCTGTGCAGACTAAATCCTAGTTTTGACAGCTAGTCTCTGAAATTGAAAATATATAGTTATGGGAAGAAGAAGAGAAACCCCAGACAATACATTTAAAACTCTTGGAGGAAAATGCTTATGGTAACCAACCCGAGAGCAATGGTGGCAATCTCACCATTAGCCCTGGTGTGAATGAGTACCAGCACACATCTGGTTCTGATACTTCCTCATCACCATTGTTCCTTTCAGTACCTTTTTCCTTCTCCTCACTGCCTGTTCTCTAGGAACATCTTTATGCATATGATTTTTCCTCAGTTTGTATTCTTAAATTCCAGAAGTATGCCCCCTTCTTCTGATCATATCATGCAGTGACTGATAAAATCAACCTACTTATTAGTTTCGTGTAACTCTCAGACCTTTTCTACATGTTACTGCTAAACATAGGTTACAAAAATTCCTTAACTTAGAAGTTTTCTGATTTAAAACACATCTGTTTTGCATATGAGCATAAATATTTTCTATTAATGATTGTGTAAACAATGAATTTCTTTTACATGCCATCCAGTGTTCTGAGATCTGAAGAGACAGTGCTAACCAAGATAGGATCTCTTCCCTCATAACTTGCAGTCTGAAAGATACACGTATAGACAGATGAATAGCAGCTATAGTTCAACATGACAAGTGTGAACAAAGAATGGTACAGCAGCTATTTTAGTGCTCATCACACTCTTCTGTAATTGCCAGTTGACTTGTGTATCTTCCAGTAAACTATAAGCCTTGTGAATGTGTTGAAGAGTGACAGAGAGGCAGAAAAATGAAGAGAGAAAATAGAGACAGTTCTGTAGAAGCTGAACTGAGAAGAGTAGGAAACAGGAAGTGATTCCTGAAGAGAGATGTGGAAGTGAAGAGGGCTTTTCTTTTCTTTTTTTTATGTAGATTTTTATCTATATTATCTTCAAGGAGTTTTATACTTTTGTGTTTTACATGTAAGTCAGGGGGATCCTGGGTAGCTCAATCAGTTAACAGCCCAATATTGGCTCAGGTCATGATCTTACAGTTCATGAGTTCGAGCCCCATGTCGGGCACTGTGCTGACAGCTCAGAGCCTGGATCCTGCTTTGGATTCTGTGTCTCCCTCTCTCTCCGCCCAACCCCACTCACACTCTGTCTTTCCCTCTCAAAAAAAAAAATAAATGTTAAAAAAATTATGTCTGATGCATACTGTGTAAATTTTGGAAGGATATAAAATCTGTGTATAGATTTATTTTTTTTTTAATTTATGTCCAAGTTAGTTAGCATATAGTGCAACAATGATTTAAGGGGTAGATTCCTTAATGCCCCTTACCCATTTAGCCCATCCCACCTCCCACAACCCCTCCAGTAACCCTCTGTTTGTTCTCCATATTTAAGACTCTCTTATGTTTCGTCCCCCTCCCTGTTTTTATATTATTTTTGCTTCCCTTCCCTTGTGTTCATCTGTTCTGTGTCTTAAAGTCCTCATATGAGGGAAGTCATATGATATTTGTCTTTCTCTGATGAATTTCCTTGGCATAATACCCTCTAGTTCTATCTGCATAGTTGCAAATGGAAAGATTTCATTCTTTTTGGTTGCGAAGTAATACTTCATTGTATATATATATATATATACCACATCTTCTTTATCCATTCATCCATTGATGGACATTTGGGCTCTTTCCATACTTTGGCTATTGTTCATAGTGCTGCTATGGACATTGGGGTGCATGTGTGCCATTCAAACAGCATACCTGCATCCGTTGGATAAATACCTAGTAGTGCAATTGCTGGGTCATAGGGTAGTTCTATTTTTAGTTTTTTGAGGAACCTCCATACTGTTTTCCAGAGTGGTTGCACCAGTTTGCATTCCCACCAGCAGTGCAAAAGAGATCCTCTTTCTCCACATCCTCGCCAACATCTGTTGTTCCCTGAGTTGTTAATGTTAGCCACTCTGGCAGGTGTGAGGTGGTATCTCATTGTGGTTTTGATTTGTATTTCCCTGATGAGGAGTAATGTTGAGCATGTTTTCATGTGTCAGTTGGCCATGTGGATGTCTTCCTTGAGGAAGTATCTATTCATGTCTTTTGCCCATTTCTTCACTGGATTACTTGTTTTTGGGGTATTGAGTTTGTTAAGTTCTTTATAGATTTTGGATACTAACACTTTATCTAATATGTTGTTTGCAAATAACTTCTCCCATTCTGTCAGTTGCCTTTTAGTTTTTCTGATTGTTTCCTTTGCTGTGCAGAAGCTTTTTATTTTGATGAGGTCCCAATGGTTGATTTTTGCTTTTGTTTCTCTTGACTCTGGAAACCTGTTGCGTTAGAAGTGGCTGCAGCCAAGATCAAAGAGGTTTTTGCCTGCTTTCTCCTTGAGGATTTTGATGGCTTCCTGTCTTACATTTTGAGTTTGTTTTTGTGTATGGTGTAAGAAAGTGGTCTGGGTTCATTCTTCTGCATGTTGCTGTCCAGTTTTCCCAGCACTTCTTGCTGAAGAGACTGTCTTCATTCCATTGGATATTCTTTCCTACTTTGTCAAAGATTAGTTGGCCTTATGTTTGTGGGTCCATTTTTGGGTCCTCTATTCTGTTCTATTGATCTGAGTGTCTGTTTTTATACCAGTACCCTACTGTCTTGATGATTTCAGCTTTCTAATACAGCTTGAAGTCCGAGATTGTGATGTCTCCTGCTTTGGTTTTCTTTTTCAAGATTGCTTTGGCTATTCGGGGTGTTTTTGGGTTCCATAAAAATTTTAGGATTATTTTTTTCTAGCTCTGTGAAGAAGACTGGTGTTATTTTGATTGGGATTACATTGAATATGTAGATTGCTTTAGGTAGTATCAACATTTTAACGATATTTGTTCTTCCTATCCAGGAGCAGGGAATTTTTTTCCATTTTGTTGTGTCTTCTTCAATTTCCTTCATAAGCTTTCTATAGTTTTCAGTGTATAGATTTTTCACCTCTTTGGTTAGATTTATTCCTAGGTATTTTATGGTTTTTGGTGCAATTGTCAATGGGATCAATTCCTTGATTTCTCTTTCTGTTGTTTCATCGTTGGTGTATAGGAATGCAACTGATTTCTGTACACTGATTTTATATCCTGCGACTTTTCTGAATTCATGGATCAGTTCTATCCATTTTTTGGTGGAATATTTAGGGTTTTCCATATAGAGTATCATGTTATCTGCGAAGAGTGAGAGTTTGACCTCCTCCTGGTCGATTTGGATTCCTTTTATTTCTTTGTGTTTTCTGATTGTAGAGGTTAAGACTTCCAATGCTATGCTGAATAACAGTGGTGAGAGTGGACATCCCTGTCTTGTTCCTGACCTTAGTGGGGAAGCGCTCAGTTTTTCCCCATTGAGGATGATATTAGTGTTGGGTCATTCATATATGGCTTTTTATGGTCTTGAGTTATGGTCCTTCTATCCCTACTTTCTTAAGGGTTTTTATCAAGAAAGGATGCTGTATTTAGTCAAATACTTTGTCTGCATCTATTGAGAGGATCATATGGTTCTTGTCCTTTTTTTATTCATGTGATAAATCACATTGATTGTTTTGCAGATATTGAACCAGCCCTGCACCCCAGGTATAAATCCCACTTGGACGTGGTGAATAATTTCTTTAATGTATTGCTGTATCCGGTTGGCTAATATCATCTTGAGGATTTTTACATCCATGTTCATCAGGGAAATTGGTCTCTAGTTCTCTTTTTTAGTGTGGTCTTTGGTTTTAGAATCATGGTAATGCTGGTTTCATAGAAAGCGTTTGGAAGTTTTCCTTCCATTTCTATTTTTTGAAACATCTTCAAGAGAATAGGTGTTAACTTTTCCTTAAATGTTTGGTAGAATCCCCCTGGAAAGCCATCTGGCCCTGGACTCTTGGTTTTTTTGTTTGTTTGTTTGTTTGTTTTTTTTGGATATTTTTTATTACTAATTCGATTTCCTTACTGATTATGGGTCTATTCAAATTTTCTGTTTCTTCCTGTTTCAGTTTTGGTAGTGTATATGTTTCTAGGAATTTGTCCATTTCTTTCAGATTGCCCATTTTATTGGCATATAATTGCTCATAATATTCTCATTGTTTTTATTTCTGCTGTGTTGGTTATGATCTCTACTCTTTCATCTTGATTTTATTTATTTGGGTCCTTTCCTTTTTCTTCTTGATGAAACTGGCTAGTGGTTTATCAGTTTTGTTAATTCTTTCAAAGAACCAGCTTCTGGTTTCATTGATCTGTTCTGTTTTTTTGGTTTCGATAGCATTGACTGCTGTTCTGATCTTTATTATTTCCTGTCTTTTGCTGGTTTTGGGTTTTATTTGCTGTTCTTTTTCCAGCTCTTTAAGGTGTAAGGTTGGGTTGTATATCTGAGACCTTTCTTCTTCTTTACGAAGACGTGGATTGCTATATACTTTCCTCTTATAACCGCCTTTGCTGCATCCCAGAGGTTTTGGGTTGTAGTGTTGTCATTTTCCTTGGCTTCCATGTACTTTTAATTTCCTCTTTAACTTCTTGGTTAGCCCATTCATTCTTCAGTAGGATGTTCTTTAGTCTCCAAGTATTTGTTACCTTTCCAAATTTTTTCTTGTGGTTGATTACAAGTTTCATAGTGTTGTGGTCTAAAAATACGCACCATATATTCTTGATCTTTTTGTACTTGTTGAGGGCTGGTTTGTGTCCCAGTATATAGTCCATTCTGGAGAACGTTCCATGTGCATTGGAGAAGAATGTATATTCCACTGCTTTAGGATAAAATATTTTCAATTTATCTGTTAAGTTCATCTTCTCCAGTGTGTCATTCAAAGCCATTGTTTCCCTGTTCATTTTCTGATTAGATGATCTGTCCATTGTAAGTGGGGTGTTGAAGTCCCATACTTTTATGGTATTATTATCAATGAGTTTCTTTATGTTTGTGATTAATTGATTTGTATCTTTGAGTGTTTCCACATTTGGAACCTAAATGTTTACAATTGTTAGGTCTTCTTGGTGGCTAGACCCCTTTATTATTTTATAATGCCCTTCTTCATCTCTTGTTACAGTCTTTATTTTGAAGTCTAGATTATCTGATATAAGCTTAACTGCTTCGGCTTTCTTTTGTTGACCATTAGCATGAGATGGTTCTCCATCCCCTTGCTTTCAATCTGAAGGCGTCTTTAGGTCTAAAGTGGGTCTCTTGTAAACAGCAATGGATCTTGTTTTCTTATCCATTCTGTTACCCTGTGCCTTTTGATTGGAGCCTTGAGTCCATTGACGTTTGAGTGAGTACTGAAGGCTATGAATTTATTGCCATTATGTTACTTGTAGTGTTGGAGTTTCTGGTGGTGTTCTCTGGTCCTTTCTACTCTTTGTTGCTTTTGGTATTTATTTATTTACTTACTTATTTACTTACTTACTTACTTACTTACTTATATATTTCATCTTTTCTCCGCTTAGAGAGTCCCCATTAAAATTTCTTGCAGGGCTGGTTTAGTGCTCAAGAACTGTTTTAATTTTTGTTTGGGAAACTTTTAATCTCTCCTTCTATTGTGAATGACAGCCTTGCTGTATAAAGAATTCTTGGTTGCATGTTTTTCTGATTCAACACATTGAATATGTCCTGCCACTCCCTTCTGGCCTGCCAAGTTTCTGTGGATAGGTCTGCTGCAAACCTGATCTGTCTTCCCTTGTAAGTTAAGGACTTTTTTCCCTTGCTGCTTTCATGATTCTTCCTTGCTTGAGTATTTTGTGAATTTGACTATGATCTGCCTTGTTGATGGTCCTTTTTTGTTGAATCTAATGGGAGTCCTCTGTGTTTCCTGGATTTGATGTCTTCCTTTCCCCAGGTTAGGAAAGTTTTTTGCTATGATTTGCTCACATAACTCTTCTACCCCTTTTTTCTCTCTCTTCATCTTCTGGGACCCCTATGATTCTGATGTTGTTACTTTTTAATGAGTCACTGATTTATCTAATTCTTAAATCGTGCTCTTTTGCCTTAGTCTCCATCTTTTTTTCTGCTTAATTATTCTCCATGAGTTTATCCTCTATATCACTGTTTATCTGCTCTGCCTCATACATCCTTGCTGCCATGGCAACCATTCGAGATTGCAGCTCAATTACAACATTTTTTACTTCATCCTGACTAGCTTTTACTTCTTTTACCTCTGTAGATTCGGGTTCTAATCTATTTTCAATCCCATCTAGTATTCTTCTTATTGTGATTCTAAATTCTGGTTCAGACATCTTGCTTTTATCTGTGTTAGATAAGTTCCTGGCTGTCGTTTCTTCCTGCTTTTTCTTTTGGGGTGAATTTCTTCGTTTTGTCATTTTGAAGAGAGAAAAGGAATTAATGAGGTAACAAAATTTTAAAATTAAAAAAAATTAAAATTAAAAAATTAAAAGCAAGAAAGACACACACAAAATGAAATAAATGATGCTATATCCTAGGTGTGCTTTGGTGTAGGTGTTGAAAGGGGCTTGACAGATTAGAGATAAAGTGGAAGAAAAAAAATGGAAATCGTTTGAAAATTTGGAAAAACATATACACTGAAATAGAATAAAATGAAATGGTATAAGTAAAATAGAGTTTGAAAAAATTTACACAAAATAAAAAATGTAGTAGAAAAAATTTAAAGAAAAATATTTTTAATAAAGATTGAAAATAAAAATATTTTTCTCTTTCTGAATTCAAGAAGAAAGAAACGAAAAAGAGAAAAAAAAATTGAATATATCGACCAGCAAACAGACTGAAATACAATTGAAATTACTTCTTTTTCCCCTAGAAGTCATACTATGATGTGACTGATAGTCTGTAAACTAAGCAGGCCAAGAGACTTGTGTTCCTGAAAGGGAGGTTGGCCCAGTTGGTGGAGCTTGGTGTAATGGTTCCGTTCTCCACTAGATGGCGCTGCTTAGCTTACTTGGGTTTATTGTTGTGGTGCTTGTAGGTGTGTATGTGCATGTGCGGGAGCAGTGAAAATGGTGTCTCCCAGCTACCCAGTCTGTAGTATCGGAACTGTTCTCACTGAGCAGCAATCTTGCACCCATCCTTTGTATTCATCTTCCATCCACTCTCCGCTTTTACATTGTCCGTGACCAAGCCCCAGGCAGCACCTCCCTGTTGAGTTTTATCTCAGATGAGGCTGTTTTTCCCAACCCCTTACTTCCGAGGCACTGCAGCTTTGATCCATTCTGCCCCTCTGCAGAAGGGTCTCATCTAGCAAATGGCCAAGTGCCAGCCACACCAAGTAATGTTCACGGGACCCTGCTGCTGCCGATGCCCAGAGAATGTGGCTGGGTGCCAGTCTTCCCCAGAAAAAGTTCATGCGATCTTGTGGCAGCAGCGTTTCAGGGATTATGGCAAATCGCAACATGTATCTGGCACCAGGCTTCACCCCCCCAACAACCTTGTTCCAGCACCAGCATATGTGGTTATTCTCCCGGGTCTACTGGGGCCTTTGCCTGTGGGGGAGCCATACAGCCTCAACCAGATGTCCTCCCAGCTTGGGAACCACCTCTCCCCATGTGGCCTAAAGCCCCCTGGACTTCACTCTGCTCCCAGGGATTTGCCCTTCCCACCAGATCACTGCCAGGTATCAAGTTGTGGAGTTTCAGACTCTGTGCTCCCCCTGTTTATAGGGTCTTAATGGAATTTAAGCCCTCTCCTTTCTCCTTTCTCCCTTTTCATTCAGTCCCTGCGGCTTTTGTACTATTCCGCTTTCTCTCCAGCCGCTTTTGGCGGGGGGGGGGGGTCCTTTTCCCATACTCCCCCCTTTCCTCCCCCCCATCTCTGTCCTCTCTCTACAAGCAAAAACAGCTCCCTGCTCTCTGCGGCTTGTCTCTCCCCCAGTCCACCTCTCTGCGCTGCGTACCTGCTGAGTTGTGTGGTTCATGTTGTGCAGATTGTCATGTTAATCCTCAAATCAGTTTTCTAGGCGTGCAGGATGGTTTAGTGTTGATCTGGCTGTATTTCATGGACGCGAGACACAAAAAAAATTTCCATGCTGTTCCGCTATCTTGGCTCTTCCCTATCAGGCTTTTCTTTTCTTTAAAGAAGAAAAGTATGTATTTCTTTAAAGAAGAAGTGGATATTTCAACTGATGCTGTGGAGGTAGTAAAAAGGGAGGGAGAGTTTGAAGATATCCAGGAGAAAAGGAAGATAACTGATGCAGCAAGGTCCAGGTAAAGGTGGGGAGTATGAGATTCAGAGAACAGGTAAAACCGTTGACCTTAGAGGGGATGTGAGACACTTGCAATCAGAGGATAAATGGAGGATGTTTGTAGGTCTGGGAGTTTCCATCTAATGGAATCCATTTACTCTTTAAATTACGAAGTGAGGTCATCTCCTGAGAATTGAGGTGTAAGTGTCGGGAACAGGTCAAAGCTCAAGGAAAGATATACAGTAATAACTGTGGGGAGTTGGAGTATGGCCTCTCTCATTGTCAGATGGCTGTACAGTGTTGATTGCCGAATTGAGCCTGGTGGTTATGGGTGTATGGTGGCATTAATCTGCCCCTATCCTTTCAGCTCTTCCATTCTCTTACCCCACTTAATCTTCTCAATGATCTGTTAAGAGACCTACAATTCCTTGTCCTCTCCTTTTCCTCCTAGTTTACCATTCTTCCCTCTTCCTTTTTCATGTCCTGGTCCCCGTGGTGGATTTTCTGAACTGCCCTTCCCCCAACACCTTCAATTCCTATGTAGCCATGTTCTTCCACTGCACCCACAGAGGAAAATTTTGTCTCTGGATGAGTCTATAATTTATATCTGAATCACGGAAGGATACTTGAGAAAACCACACATCCACACAGACTGGCACTCCCACAGAGTCAGGGTTGCCAATCTCATTCAGCTAGACCATTGCTACCACCAGTTAGTTTATCCACTGGTCTCGGATAGCTCCCTCTCCCATTCCTCTCAGTGCCTAGTCCAAATCTTTACTGTTTTACCCACCCTCCTCTGTCTTAGCTCTTTCACCTCACCCCTCACTTCACTGAGAAAAGTAAGGCCCTACTAAGCACAATGGCCCTTGACCTCCTGCCCTACCACCCACAACTGATATACAAGTACAGAGAGTAATGACAGGGCTCCCCTCCTTGTCCAAGGCCAACCCCATTCATAAGTGCTCTTGATATACACACATGTGCATGCACACACACCACCCTGCATCTGTGTCCTGTCTTCTGCCTTTCCCTGCTACTGGTACCTTGCCTTCAACCTATATACATGTACTAGTATTTTGTTCCAAAATTAATATTAAAAAAAATCTCCTTTTGCCCCCATCTCTAATTGTATCCCATCTCTCCCCTGATCTCATCAACATTTTCAAGACAGTGTCTATGCTTGCTCCCTCCAGCTCCTTACCTCTCATCCATTTCTAGACCAGCCTGGCTTTTACCTCCACATTTCTACCACAATTTTTCTTGCTAAGTTTATTAATAACTTTATAATGGTCAGGAGCATAGGACAGTTTTTTGTTTTTTTTTTTTTTTCTATTAGGTCTTTTCTGGTACATTTGACAATGTTGATTATTACCTTTTTCTTGAAACTCTATACTCCTTGGCTTCCATGATACTGTGCTCTCCTGGTTCTCATAACTCTCTGAATAGTCCATCTCTGCTTCTTTTATGGGCTCTATCCTCTTAAATATTGGGGCTCCCCCAGGTTCTCACTTCAACCCACATTATCTCTTGCTCTATGCACACTTGCTGCTGGACTCCATGTACTTACATAGTTCCAACTCTGCATAAATGTTGGTGACAGCTACTTCTTTATCTCCCAGGAATGTTGGTCAAACTTCTTGCTGGACATCTATCCCAAAGTCCCCTCAAATTGAACATACTCAGAACTTAACTCACCATTTTCCCTCTCAAAACTACTTATCCAGTGTTCCCTGCCTTCATGAGAAGCACTGATGTCCTTCCAACTAACAATTTCTTCCTCCCATCTCTGGTATCCCCTGAGCCTCCAGGTCCTCTCATTGTACTTCCTTGAATTGGCTCCAATATGCTTTTCCTCTCAGTTCTTATTCTCACTCCTCTGGTTTCAGAACTCATCTCTGCCTTCTAACTGGTTGTTCCTCCTCTCATCTTGTCTCCTTCAGATCCATCCTCTAAAGAGCTATCAGAGTGATCAGTCTAAAAGTGTACATTTATACTTCTCTTTGTTTCCTATATTGGCTTCTTTCCTCTTTGTAAATTTTGAAGCATATGTGATGAACCTTAAAGAGAGGAAAGGGTAGGTGTAAGTCTAGGTAAATTTTATGAAAGTGGTACTAGAGAGTTGAGGGTATTCCCTTTTGATGGCTTTTCCTAATCTTTATGAGTTTTAAGACAGTTACCTTCTCAGAGTTCAAGACACAGAAGGTACTGTGGTCGGGGTTACTGATTGTATTTAAATTTTTTAAAAATTAGACATTATGGTTGTAGGAAACAAAAGAAATATAGGCATACGTCAAAGGTTTCGTGAGTCCAGTTCTAGACCACCGCAGTAAAGTGAATGTCATAATAATGCAAGTCAAATGATTTTTTTTTTTAGTTTCTCAGTTCATATAAAATTATGTTTACACTATACTGTGGCCTATTAAGTGTTCAGTATAGCATTATGTATAAAAAAATGTACTTACCTTAAAAATACTTTATTTCTAAACAATCCCAACTATCATCTGAGCTTTCAGTGAGTTCTAATACTTTTGCTGGTGGAGGGTTTTGCCTTGATGTTGATGGCTACTGACTGATCAGGGTGGTGGTTACTAAAGGTTTGGGTGGCAGTGACAATTTCTTAAAATGAGACAACAATAAACCTTGCTGCATCAATTGACTCTTCTTTTATGAATGGTTTCTCTGTAGCATACAATGCTGTTTGATAGCATTTTACCCACCATAGACGTTCTTTGAAAATTGGAGTCAATCCTATCAAAATTTGTTGCTGCTTTATCAACTAAGTTTATGTAGTATGTAAACCCTTTGTTGTCATTTCAACAATCTTCACAGCATCTTTGTCAGAAGTATATTCCATCTCAAGAACTACTTTCTTTGCTCATCCATAAGAAGCAACTCCTCTATTGTTAAAGCTTTACCATGAGATTGTAGCCATTTAGTTACTTCTTCAGACTCCACCTCTAATTCTAGTTTTCTTGCTGTGTCCACCACATCTGCAGTTCCACTGCAGACTCCACTGAAGACTTGAACCCTGAAATTCATTCATGAGGGCTGGAATCAACTTTCTCCAAACTCCTGTTAATGTTGATATTTTGAACTCTTCCTGTGAATCATGAGTGTTCTCAATGGCATCTTAAATGGTGAATCCTTTCCCGAAGGTTTTCAAATTACTTTGCCCACATCCATCAAGGGAATCACTGTCTATGGCAGGTATAGTTTGACAAAATTCATTTCTTACATAATAAGACTTGAAAGTCAAAATTCCTTGTGGATCCATGTACTGCAGAAAAGATGTTTGATAGGTAAAGATAGGATTGAGTATGTAGAAAGGGAGATGCTAGGACTTGAAGATCCCAGGGAGCAAAGCCACATCTTTTAAAACAATGCTGGAAACATCCATGAGAAAAACTCCCTCAGGCGTAAAGTTTTTCTTAAGAATGTAACAAATACCACCTACTCCCCCTTCATGTTTCCCTCAGGAATAAACAACTCATCACCAACAGGTATCTTTTTTTTTTCCTAAAAAGAAACCAAAAAGAAGAGGAGTAAGAGACCAAAACCCTATAAAATAAAGTTGCTTGCTTATACTCAGGGGTATTCACTTTCAGATGCCCCCTCTCTGTAGAGAGATCTTTCATACTATTGTTACCTTCTGATCTTACACTCTGATAAACTTTTGCCTGCTGCTCATTTTATTCTGTGTCCACCTCCTCATTCTTTGAATTGGCTAAACAACGAGCCCTGGCATTGAGGTATTTATTCTGCAAAATGTGTTAGCAAGCATGAAAACAACATTAATCTTGTTGTACATCTCCATCAGAGCTCTTGGGTGACCAGGTTCTTTGTCAATGAGCAGTCATATTTTGAAAGGAATCTTTTTTCTGAGTAGTAGGTCTCAACAGTGGGCATAAAATACTCAGTAAACTATGTTGTATCATCCAGGCTTTCTTGTTCCATTTACAGAGCAGAGGGAGAATAGATTTAAAATAATTCTTAAAGGCCCTAGGATTACTAGAATGATAAATGAGCATTGGCTTCAACTTAAAGTCACCAGCTACATTAGCCTTTTACAAGAGAGTCAGCCTGTCCTTTGAAGCTTTAAAGCCAGATGTTGATTTCTCTTCTGTAGCAATGAAAGTCCTAGATGACATCTTCTTCCAATAGAATGCTATTCAATATCTGGAAAATCGGTACTGTAGTATAGTCACCTTCATGAATTATCTTAGTTACATCTTCTGGATAACTTGCTGCAGCTTCTTTATCAGTACTTGCTGTTTCACCTTGCACTTTTTTAAAAAGTTTAAATTCAAGTTAGTTAACATACAGTGTACTTTTGGCTTCAGGAGTAGAGCCCAGTGATTCATCTCTTATATAGGACACCCAGTATTCATCCCAACAAGTGCCTTCCTTAATACCCATCACCCATTTAATCCATCCCCCCACCCACCTCCCCTACAGGAACCCTCAGTTTGTTCTCTGTATTTAAGAGTCTCTTATGCAAAAGGGTTCCCCTATCTCCACATCCTCACCAACATTTGTTGTTCCCTGTGTTAATTTTATCGTTTCTGACACGTGTGAGATGGTATCTCATTGCAGTTTTGATTTGTATTTCCCTGATGATGAGTGATTTGGACATCTTTTCATGTGTCTGTTGGCCGTCTGTATGTATTCTTTGGAAAATGTCTATTAATGTCTTCTACCCATTTCTTCACTGGATTATCTGTTTTATGGGTGTTGAATTTGATAAGTTATTTTTGACACTAACCCTTTATCCATTACGTCATTTTCAAATATCTTCTCCCATTCCATAAGATGCCTTTTAGTTTTATTGATTGTTTCCTTAGCTGTGCAGAAGCTTTTTATATTGATGAGGTCCCAATAGTTCATTTTTTGTTTTTATTTCCCTTGATTTTGGAGACATGACCTGAGGTCGAGGTCAAAGAGGTTGCTGCCTGTTTTCTCCTGTAGGATTTTGATGGTTTTCTGTCTCACATTTTAGGTCTTTCATCCATTTTGAATTTACTTTTTGTATGGTGTAAGAAAGTGGTCCAGTTTCATTCTTCTGCATGTTGCTGTCCAGTTCTCCCAGCACCATTTGCTAAAGAGACTATCTTTTTTTTTTCATTGGATACTCTTTCCTGCTTTGTCAAAGATTAGTTGGCCATATATTTGTCGGTCCATTTTTAGGTTCTCTATTCCATTGGTCTAGGTATCTGTTTTTGTGGCAATACCATACTGTCTTGATGATTATAGCTTTGTAATACATCTTAAAGTCTGGAGTTGTGATACCTCCAGCTGTGGTTTTCGTTTTCAACATTACTTTGGCTATTTGGGGTCTTTTGTGGTTCCATACAAATTTTAGGATTGTTTGTTCTAGCTCTGTGAAGATGCTGGTGTTATTTTGATAGGGATTGTATTGAATGTGTATAGATTGCTTTGGGTAGTATTTATTTAACAATTTTTGTTCTTCCAATGAGCATGGAATATTTTTCTATTTTTTTTGTGTCTTCTTCAATGTCTTTCATAACCTTTCTATAGTTTTCTGCATACAGATCTTTTACCTTTTTGGTTAGGTTCTAGATATAGCATTTTAAAAATACATCTTAACAAGTTATTAGGTCTTTGATCTCTGTAGCAGGGGTTTCTCTGCTGTCTTCTAAGCCTTTTTCAAGCCCAGCTATTAGTATTATGACTGTTGTTCTAAATTCTTGTTCAGATGTATTGTGTATATCTGTTTTGAGCAATTCTCTGGCTGTGATTTCTTCTTGACCTTCCTTTTGGGGAGAATTCCTCTATCTTGTCATTCTGGCAGTCTGTCTTTTATTTGTTTCAAAAACTTTTTATGTGTCCTTCACCTGAGACTACTGCTATATTAAAAAGGGACCATACAATGTCCAGGCCTGGCACTCCAGGAAGTACTTCTGTTGTGTGTTGCATGTACTCTGCTGTTGGGTTCTGGCTGCCCAGTCCCACTGATCAGTCCTCTGCAGAGCTCCTCCTTGCTTGCAATGATGGAGTGTTTGGACCTTTAACTAGGTGTGCTTTGATTTCTTTGTTGAAATAACCCTGGAAAAAAAAGGAGGTGGGGGGAGCCTGATGCTATGAAAAGAGAACAATGAAAGGGGAGAAAAGAAAACAAATAGAGAATTAAAACCTATAAGGTTGATTCCAAAGAAAGAGAAAGGAAAAGAAAGAAGAAAAAAAGCAAAAGAAAAGAGAAAAGATGGAACCCGAGTAGAATTAAAAAGCCTGATCAAAAAATATATATGTCTGTGTGTGTGTATGTATGTGTAGATAGATAGCTAGATAGTGTATATATGTGTAGATAGATAGATATATATGACAAAAAACAAATCAGAAACTATAAACCTGATTTGAAAAGAAAACAGAGAGGGAGGAAAGCAAGAAAGACAAAAGAAAAAAATAAAAGGTTGTCTGTTGGTGCCTGAGGCTGGTGGCTGTGTTGGTCTGGAGGGAGTCTGTCTACATTGAGTAAGTTAGTCTTGCTCTAGTAAGTGAGCATTTGCTAGGCATGGAGGGGTAGGGTTTGTTCTAAGCGTGTACTGCCTCCACTGGTGACCACTGTGCTACTCTCTTAAGTCCCACTGTGTTGGTGTTAGGAAAATTTCCGTCACCCCAATCTCTCCTCCCGACTGGGCTCTCACCCCCTGCTGTTCAGGGAGGCCTCACTGAATAGCGAGGGCAGTCAGCTTGCCCTGCACCATTATTCTCCTGTGGCTTCCCCTTGGCACTCTGATGGGATTCAAATCCTGAAGTCTTAATGGACCCCGAATGGTGCAAATCCAGATCCACTCCCCTCCTCCAGGGATCCTACTGCTGAAAGGCCTTTGGCTGGCACCTGCAGAGTATTTTGTCCTTGGGGAGGCAATAAAACCTGTTTCCAAATAATCCAGGAAGGGTACTATTCTTTCCCAGTGCACCCTGGAGATCGTTACACCATGCTGTGCACTCCAGGGCCAGCTACCCACTCCCCAGGAGTGTGTGTCATTGCTCTACTCTCGAGAAAGTCATGCACTTCCAAAACCTTTGAGTTTCAGCTCCTAAGGTTATGTACAAAAAAGAACTGACACTCTCCATACTTCTCATTACCCCCTCCATAGTCCGTAGAGGTTTTCCTCTTGTGCTAACTCGATGCCATAATTTCACAACCCCTCTTTCTTTCTCTCCCTTTTGTCTCTCCACAGAAAGGGTTCCCTCCCCTCTGTGGCTATGCTGGTTTATTTTCCTCATTTCATATCCACGCACCTCACTCCTGCTAAGCTGTCCACCGTCCAACTGTGGAGATCCTTCTGCTGCTCCACAGATCAATTTCCTGGGTTTTCCAAGTGATCTGACCTCAAAACAGCTATGTTTAATGGACAAAGAAAATCCCGGTCCTCCTACTTCTCCATCATCTTCACCTTGCACTTTTATGTTACGGAGATGGCTTCCTTCCTTAAGCCTTCTGAACCAACCTTGGCTAGCTTCACACTTTTCTGTAACTTTCTCACTTCTCTCAGCCTTCATAGAATTAAAGAGAGTTAGGGCCTTGCTCTGAATTAGACTTTGGCTTAAGGGAATGTGGTAGCCATTTTGATCCAGACCACTGAAACTTTCTCCATATCAACAATCTATCTCTTTACCTTTCTTACATTCTTATGTTGAGTAACACCTTTTACTTCCTTCAAGAACTTTTCCTCTGCATTTGCAACTTGGCTGTTCAGTACAAGAGGCCTAGCTTTTGGTCTGTCTTGGCTTTCAACATCCCTTTTTCACTTAGAAATAAGCTTAATTATTTCTAGCTTTTGATTTAAAGTATGAGATGTGCAACTCTTTCTTTCACTAGAATACTTAGAGGCCATTATAGAGTTAATAATTTGCCTAATTTCAGTATTATTGTGTCTTAGAGAATAGGGAGGCTTGAGGAGAGGGTAGAGACTGGGGAACATTGGCTGGTGAAGCAGTTGGAGTACACAAAGCATTTATCAATGAAATTTGTGGTTCTATATGTATGGGCTCAGTTCATGGAACCCCTAAACAATTACAATAGTGACATCAAAGATCACTGATCATACATAACCATAAAAAATATAATAAAAAAGTTTGAAATATTGTGAGAATTACCAAAATGTGAATTAGAGATATTAAGTAAGCAAAATGCTGTTGGAAAAATGGTACCAGTAGATTTGCTCAATGCATGGTTGCCACAGACCTTCATATTTGTAAAAAAAAAAAAAATGCAGTATTTGCAAAGTGTAATAAAGCAAAGCACAATAAAATGTGCTATGCCTGAATGTTGGTGCAGTTCCTACAATACCTTTCTGGCTTTAAACGTTTTTACTCATAATCATTTGATAATTATTATATATCAGATACATGTTTTACTGGTTCCTCTCTCTTTAAAGTACATTTTGTGTCATGGACATCCAGCAGCAAAAGGGCGTTAAGAGGAATATGGAGAACACAGTTTTGGGGACATCTTAAGCCCAAAAATGTACTTCTAAGTAATGTGATAGAATATTCATGGTTATCAAAAGAATATCTGTTTTGAGAACTTGTAGACATTTCCTGTATTGGCTATCAATGTGACATCACGAGTCAAAATCTAAGCATAGTGCTCACAGGTAAAAGTGTAAATTGGGCTTCACATTTTGACAAGTGTTTTATATATGAGAGAATATAGTTTTCTCAGATTGAAGATTAAATTGAGAATTAATATTGAAACTTTTGGTTTTATAGAGAAACATTGACCTGATTGTCATTTTAATTATAAGACCATGCAATATATTAGTAGTGCCTATAGCATATCAGCATACTGCATATCAATAAACATTAATTAATTAATACTTTAAATATTTATTTATTTATTTTGAGAGAGAGAGAGCCCTAGCAAGGGAAGGGCAGAGACAGAAGGAGAGAGAGCGTATCCTAAGCAGGCTCCCCTCTATCAGCACAGAGCCAGATGTAGTCAGTCAATCTCACAAACCGTGACATCATGACCTGAGCCAAAATCAATAGTCGGGTGCTCAACCAACTGAGGTACCCCAATAAACATTATTTTAAAATAATTTTCCATTTTACTTTAAATTCTGGGTTTCTAGTTTTAGTGCTGGAATCCTTAAATTAAAGACCTTCATTTGGAAACATTTTGGTATATGTTTGGCTACACTGTTGACATATTACTTTGCTTATTTCAATATCTTTCAGATTTGTAGCATTTTTAAATTTTAACACTCTATACCTACTGCTTTTAGCCATTATGAATAATCAAAATTAATATGATCTGTTTTCAAATACTGAAGTGCATATAATTCAGAAGTAATGAGTCATAATTTAATCCTTTGAAAATAATAAGTGAAGAATTTAACAAATATTAAAGATATTTGAAACATTTCTTGTCCATGAATTAATTATATGAATGCAACATATGTGATATATAAGTATATAAATAATGCAGAAATTGGACATTCAGGCACATGTATATGTTACATGTTTCAAATTCTGTTCTAAAATCTTACAAGCTAAATTTTTTCAAACATCATGGAGTTTGAAAAAAAGATAATTTGAGAGTTAACTAAACTCTAATGATAGAAGAATGAAAATGAGATCTACCCCTTATGTCTAATATTTTATTTCTACTTTTCAGATTTCCATTTTGACAGTGCCAGCAGTGGAGACAGGAACTTTTGCTGTTCGGGTCATTGAGTTATGTTCCTCAACAATGACATGCATGAAAGGCACATGTGAGCACAGTAGAATCTGGTTGTCTTATGTGTTTGTTTGGGGAGTAAAGGGGGACAACCATTGATAAAGTTGTCTGGGTTCTGAT